>NC_044039.1:189271191-189588311 GCF_901765095.1 Microcaecilia unicolor | reverse complement strand
TTGCCATTTTTTTCTCACATTTTTTCCTTAAGTGATGCGGTTATGTCAATTAGTGAGATCTTTTTTTTCATGGTTTCCCCACATTTTTATTTATAGTTGCTTTTCTATTTATGCGGTTGGCATTAAATCATTGACCAATATTATCAAATTGACTAACATTCTCTATATGTATGTGATCTTAACGTAGTATATATATATATGGATGTATATACATCACAGCATTATGTTATTTACTCATACTATTATTGATTTTAATTCTAAAATCCATAATTTTAAATGGTCATTTGCTCTTTGTATGTGTACTTTGCATTATTCCATTTTTTTGTTTAAATTTATGTGTGCATATACATTTTTATTGTTCACTGTTTTTATTCATATAGGGTGTGTTTTGTATTTCATTATTATTTCATAAATTTATACACAGTATTTTTTATGATTAGTTTATTATACGTATGTGTTTTATTTTCAATTATTATTATCTTTTTATATTACCTTACAAAATTGCTACACATATACCTTTAAAGTTTATGAGTTCATATAATTTATTATATTTATTGTTTCAACCTTTTCTGTAGATAAAAAATTTTTCTGTCTCTTTATCATACATATCATATATAAATGTATTTTTATAGACTCCTGATGCAGGCCTGACGGCCGAAACACGACATTTGTGTCGAGTCTTCAAACCTTCAATAAAGTTTTATTTAAGAACATCTTCCAGTTTCTGGTATCCTTGGTCGTACTCCCACTTTTTACGCCTTTTTCTGGAGCCATATGGTAACCCTATTGCAGGCTCCAGAAATAGGAGGACAGATTGAGCCAGCTTAGCCTTGCCCCACTCCATCCAGCCATTCCCCCAGTCAGTGGTGTAGCTATGTGGGGCCATGGGGGCCTGGGCCCCCCGTAGATTTGGCCCTGGACCCCCCCCCCCGGTCGACGACCCTCTCTACCCCCTCACCCGCTGCCAACCCTCCCCCATCGCAGGACGTCAGACTCACAGAAACAGAAGAGGACCTCAGCTGGCGGGGGTTGGGTTCCCCCTCTATCAAAGGTAGGTGACGGCGGGGGAGGGTTGGCGGCAGGAGGGGGGGTCGAGAGGGTCGTCGGCAGGGGGGGTCAAAGTTGGTGGCGGCGGCGCCAGGGGGGGCCTAAAATGTGCCCCCTCACCTCGGGCTCTGGACCCCCCTCCTGCCGAAGTCTGGCTACGCCCCTGCCCCCAGTCCTGCTCATTCCAACTCCTGGCTCCACCCCCTTTAGGGCCTTATTTCTGTGGCTGCGGCACCAAGCTGCCTCTCCCTCGGGCAGCAAGAGATGCCTTAATAAAACATTACTTCCTGCTGCCACAGGACCAGAGTCATGATAAGAGCTGTGAGATTATTAACTCATCTACCAATGGAAAGAGAGACTGCTCAGCAGGAGGTCTTGACTTCCCAACGGGAGTGTGGGAGATGACCCACGAAAGAGAGAGTCTCCTGCTGAATGCAGGAGACCTGGCAGATCAGCTCTTTCGAAGTTAAATGGGATTACCGTACTCCCACATAGGTAGGCCTCACATATAACTCATATCCTGACTTTGAACCTTAAGTAGAAAGAAAATACGATGACTCACATAGAAAAATATGCTTGCACTCAGTTTGCTACCATTCAAAAACATGCATATGAAATCCATCGGAAACATTATATTCAAATGAAGGCTAAATAAATGTGAATATAATGGTTCTGATGGATATCTTATGCCTAATCTAAGGGTGCTTGCGGTACCATTACACTATTTTCATTATGGGCCTGATATTCAAACCGCAGGAGGCAGCCCGCAAAAGTGCTGCAATTGGCGCTGAGCCTGGGTATTCAATGCCAGTCTGCAGTGGCTTACCATGGGCGAGGCGGTGGGGCCGGTCCACCCCGGGTGCACTCTGCAAGGAGGTGCAGGGAGCAGCCGCACGGCTGTCGCCTCCGCCGCTTCCCTGTTCCCTCTGATGTTACTTCCTGTTCCGGGGCAGGGAACCGGCAGACTCAACAGTCGTGTGACTGCTCCCTGCATCCCCAGGAAATGATGCGGCGGGGGGTGGAAGTGATGCGCTGGGGGGGGAGGGTGATGCGCCGGTGGGGATGGAGGTGATGTGCCAGGGGAGTGATGCGGCAGGGTGGGGGTGTGCAGTGGCACCCGACATGCCACTGCCAGGCCGTTTCTGGTGACCAGCATTGAATATCTTTTTTGGTTTTGGGCTGGCTCAAACTTAACCGGCTAAGTTAATATTCAGCACCAGCCGGTTAAGTTTATAGTGGCCAAAGATACGACTGCTATTTAGTTGGTCCGATTTGGCAGCTAAATTTAGCCACCCAGCACTTTAATACCTGTGGCTATCATATGATACAGCCGGTTAGCCGCTATGTGCTAACCGTGAATATTCAGTGGAGAAAACCAGCTATATCCCGATGAATATTTGCAGTTAGCTGGCTGAACGCTATTAACCGGCCATTAAATAGCACTGAATATCAGACAGATTATTTATTTATTTATTGCATTTGTACCCCACATTTTCCCACCTATTTGCAGGCTCAATGTGGCTTACATAGTACTGTCAAAGGCGCTTGCCCAGTTGGTTGATAACAAATACAAGGTTGTATAGTGATCGAATGAGGTATATGTGGAGGATCGGAAGGGATGAAGATTGCATGAAGCCCAGTACGATCATTAGTAATGTTATGTTCCTGGGTGAAGAGGTTTACGTTGGGTCGTTGGGGTAGGCCTTTTTGAAGATTATGTTTAGAAATAGGCTATTTATATTCAGAAGCTGTAAAACAATATAATTATTGCCTCTAGCCCTTAAGCTCATGGCAGAAGTATGTCAAAACAAATAGTGAAGAATGGGATCTTGGCTCAGCTCACATGTAGGTCACCTCCCTGACTTCTATTTTCCAAATAATTCCTAAATGTTATGACCTATACACAAGTATCATTAGTAAGTGGAAAAGAATGCTTTCTATCCCCAAGAATTGTCAGGCTGGAAGCATTCTGGCTGGAGCTTATCAAGCTGGAAATAACGGATTTATTTAATATTAAAGGAACAATTCAAACTCAAATCCCTGCTCAGTTTTTAGTTTTGAAAGACAATTGATGAGAAGGTTGTAGTCTTGGAAGGTCAAGTGTCTGTTTTGCATTACGAGTACCACTAACTACCCTTCTCCATTGTGAATACTGCCCATTTAACCCCACTCTCTGTTTCCTATCCTTCAACCAGTTTTTAATCCACAATGGAATTGTGTTCATTTTTCTTTCATTCTGTTTTGAAAACAAACGGAAATAAAAGTAGAAATCTCACTCAGACGTCCTGTTTGATTTCAAATGAAAGCACATCCCCGATTAACAACCAGAATTACAGAAGCTTTATTCTTACCTCATAACTTTCAGCTTTATTCCCCTCAAAATCTGTCAGCCTTTGATTTAAATAATTCAGAGCATCATCAAAATCTTCAGAATCATTGCAGAAGTGATCCTTCAATGCTTTCTAAGTGGGGGGAAAAGAAGCTCCATTAGAACATTAGTTTGACATTTAAAGACATTGCGTAGCGTGAACAAACTTCAGTAAGGAAGGGGTTTCAGTATTAGGGAGCAGAAATGAAAGACTGAACAGCTACCAAATTTTCTTCATTAGGCTGGAAGTTCCTGCTCTTGTGAATCATATGTCGCACACCTGCTGCTACAACCAGAGGCAGAGTGGCTCAAAAAAGTGCACTTCCAGTTTTCTTTTTTTCCTGTGCCTCTGTTTGCTGCCACATGTAGCAAGCATGGGAAAGAAAAACCCAGGATGGTTTCTACCATCACTCAGCCTGTACACTGTTGCCTGCAGCCTTTCAGCTCCGGCTGCTGTCTTAGCAGTCAAGGTTGGGGTTACCAGAGAGCAGTGGCGTAGCCACGGGTGGGCCTGGGTGGGCCAGGGCCCACCCACGTAGGATTCAGGCCCACCCAACAGTAGCACATGTTTAGTGGTATCTGGTGGGGATCCCAAGCTCCACCAGCTGAAGACTTCCCCCTGATGGTAACGAATACGCTACTCTCCGTGATACCGGCACCTGCGCATGCTCAGTTTTCAGGGCATGCCTGCTGCCGACTGCCAAGGTGGAAAGAAACGTTTTCCCGCCAGCTGAGATATTTTTTGGGTGGTTGGGGAGGGGAGGGGGAACACTTGGTGCCCACCCAGTTCTTGCCTAGGCCCACCCAAAATCTGTTGTCTGGCCACGCCCCTGCCAGAGAGAAACTTCAGTCAGGGATAGAGTGTGCGCTGGCTACAGTGTGAGAGTTATTCCAGAAGGTAAAGGGATGAGGGCTGAATTGCTGGGGATAAAGGCCTGAAGGTGAGATGAGGATAACTTATCGTGGGGGGGGGGGGGGGGGGGGGGAAGAGCTAAAGAAGACGAGGAATGGATTACTGGTAGATTAAAGGCTGAAGGGGGGTGAGGAGTGAATTGCTCAGAAAGGAAAGGTGAGGGATAAGTCGCTAAAGAGGGTGAGGGCTCAACTGAGAAACAAGCTGAGGGATAAGTTATTTTGGAGGGTGGCTAAAAAAGGTGAGGGATGAATTGCTCTGGGTGGAGGTGTTAGGGGAGATGAGGGATGTTTGCACAGAATGAGCTGTGAGTCATTTCCACTCTCTTGTATTCTTTGATCCCTTCTCTTACTGATCAGAGCCTTAATGTCAGTGCATGGATCCTGATCACCGCTTTCATGAGAGGCAAGCCTAAGAGAATAACAAGTAAGTAGCCCCACCAATACACAGAAACCTGAGCACACTTTCTTGCATACTTGCCTCCCCCAGCTATACCCTTATGCACTTACTTGAAGTCACCAAGGCCCTTTCCAGTCTGGATCAAGAAAATCCGCCACAGGCAGAGAACTCGAACGCCCCACGAGAAAAACAGGTATAGAAGAAAGTGGGATGTTTGACAAGACTTTTTTTGCTTTCAGGCTGACATCTCGATTGTCCAAGAGCAAGCTTTTCCGAAAAAGGTCTTTTTAAAGACCAACATCATTGCTTACCACACTACGTGTTTCTAAGCGGCTGCATCATCTGTTATTCATCCACAGAGACCCATTTCACTAATCACCGTACCACGTGTTTCTATATGTGGTTATCATCTGCTCTCCGTCGACTGAGACTCCTGATGCAGGCCTAACGGCCGAAACACAATGTTTGTGTCAAGTCTTTTTTCATCAATAAACAACTGTTTTAAGAATTCACTTGTTCAGTGTTTTGGTTTCCCGTGGTCAAACATCCCACTTTCTTCTATACCTTTCCAGTCTGGAAAATGTATGCAGGTAACTGCTTAGGGGCCCTTTTACTAAGTAGTATAATCGTCTACGCATGTCCAACATGCACCAAAATGGAGTTACCGCAGGGCTACCGTGTGGCCCTTGCGGTAATTTCATTTTTGGCGCGCCCGAAAAATAGTTTTTTTTTATTTTTTGGTGCATGTCAGCTACGTGCGCCAAGTAGCATTTGGTGCGCGTAGGTCATTACTGCCTGGTTACTGCGTGACTCTTTATCGCTAGGTCAATGGCTGGCGGTAAGGTCTCAGACCCAAAATTGATGCGCGGCAATTTTCATTTTGCCACATGTCTATTTTCTGCAAAAATTTTAAAAAGGGCTTTGTTTTACAGGTGCGCTGAAAAATGGCTTGGCGCACCCCCTAAACCCATGCCTTCACTACCGCAAGACATTTTTCAGCACACCTTAGTAAAAGGACTCCTTAGTTATCTGAGCAAATTCCTTTCAAATTGACTCGTATTGCTTCCTTTCTGTCTATATCCTTTCAGATACTTTATAAAAATGCCTTGACAATGGCCACAGTTTTAAAAAATGTAATTAGTGTTTACCTAGAATACTGACGCAATTGCATCAGCCGGAGTGGCAACTCTAATGTCCTGCACAAATGATTATAAAGGAAGCTGACTGGAGAATAAACTGAAAAAAATGCATTTTTCTTTCGGTACAAAAGTAGAATGTAGAGATAAGTGAAATTATCAGGTGATCATTCAGAGTACCTTAAATGTTGAAGATAGTGTCTGCAGAAAACTATTTCTTCCCTGTTCTTCTGTTTTCTTTATTGATTCTTCCACTTTCGTATTTATGTTCTGAGGAGCAGAGAGTAACTGTACAAGTCTGTGCCACGTATCCCTGTAAAAACCCGGAAAAAGAGTAGGACATGATAACCAGTCTCTCTATGGGCCCAATGCCCTTGTTGAAAAGCATATTAGACATGATGAACTTCCACATGGCTGCTTTGCAAGTTATCCACACAGTCTTACTAACTTATCTGCAGATATGAATAGAATTTTTATTCTATCTTTGTCATGTTCCCTACCTCAATGCAAGCGGCGTCCTCGGGCTGCGTGGGGTCCTGTCAACACGCACACTTGACTGGCACTGCCTGAGCCATGTGTGTGTAGTCCTCTCTGGGTTTGTTCTGAGAGCGGTGGTTACAGGCTCCTTAATTGCTTTGCTTCCATGCACCTGTTTCTGCTCTCTCTCTCTCTCTCTCTCTCTCTCTCCCCGGCTTCCAGGCTCCTTGATTGCTTTGCTTCCACCCACCTGGGTCTGCTCGTCTTCTGCCTGGCTTCCCTTGCTTCTCTCCTATTGGCTTTCCGGTTCCTCCTTCCCCTGCTCTTGTCCTATGGCTGTGCCCCTTCTCCCTGCTGATGTCAGACGCCAGCACTTTATCAGCTGAGCTCTCCCTGGACTCCATGCTTCGGCTTCTACTTTGGTAGGTGTTTCTAACTCTGTAGTCTGCTTCTTATCTACTGGTCCCTCGTTGCTGACTTTGCCTGTACCTGGATTACACTTCTGCCTGCCGCCTACCTACTGACTTTTCGCCTGCATCTGGATTACTCTCTTGCCTGCCGCCTGCCTACTGACTTTCACCTGCATCTAGATTACTCTCTTGCCTGCCTACTGACTTTCGCCTGCATCTGGATTACTCTCTTGCCTGCCTACTGACTTTCGCCTACATCTGGATTACTCTCTTGCCTGCCTACTGACTTTCGCCTGTACCTGGATTACTCTCTTGCCTGCCGCCTGCCTACTGACTTTCGCCTGTACCTGGATTACTCTCTTCTGCCTGCCACCTGCCTACTGACTTTTGCCTGCATCTGGATTACTCTCTTGCCTGCCGCCTGCCTACTGACTGCCGCTTGTACCTGGATTACTCTCTTGACCTGCTGCCTGCCTGGCCGATACATTCATCACCCCGCTTCCAGCTTCGTCCCGTAAGTCCTGCAGGCTGCCCGCACCTAGGGGCTCAACCTCTGTGGAACGGCGGTCAGCGCAGGTGAAACCCACTGTTGTCCAGCTGCCAAGCAGAACCTGGCCATAGTACCGGGCTCAGCAGCGGTACAAGAACTCACAAGTCTGACAATCTTAGAGAGAGAGGTTCAGGGCAGAGGAGAAGCTTAATAGAGCAGCAGGCTGGGAGCCAGAAAGCTCAGGATCCCGGATTTATATCCCAGACGAGCCCCCATTATCTGTAGGCGCATTTGGGGTCAGATAATCACTCAGATTAGTAATTACTCTGGACTCATTTGCTAGAAGTAAAATATGCACATATTTTGCCCTAGAGGTTCAAGTAGCATCTGTACACAAAAAGGAATATTTCAAGGATGGGACCAGTAAGTAGTAATAACAAAATAAATGAGGATTGATTACTGTTACTTATGTTTGATTTATTCTTACTGTACACAGCCTTGAACGAATTCTTTCAAAAAGGTGGAAAATAAATCCTAATAAATAAATAATATTGACGTGAATGCTAGATGCAAAAAGGTATTTTTTTTTTTTTTGTTACATTTGTACCCTGTGCTTTCCCACTCATGGCAGGCTCAATGCGGCTTACATGGGACAATGGAGGATTAAGTGACTTGCCCAGAGTCACAAGGAGCTGCCTGTGCTGGGAATTGAACTCAGTTCCTCAGTACCAAAGTCCACCACCCTAACCACTAGGCCACTCCTCCACTCCAATTTATAGTCATCCATGTATAATAACAATTAAAACGGAACTGTGAAATTGAATAATTGTACAATTAGGGGTTTAAATTAATTATGATCATCCATGAGAAATTGCTTAAATAGGCTTTAAAGTATTTCTGGAATATCAAATAATTAGGTTTCCATCGGATGAATTTTGAAAGGAAATTCCACCATTTGGTACAGAGGTAAGAGAATCTTGACATATAGATTGACTTGTAGATCAGATTTTTGCAATGGGGATAGTGGAGGGTTAGATAATTTCCCACTCAAAGCGGGTTCATCTCTTCAAAAAGGGAGAGATTGCAAAGGGGGAGATCAATTAAAGGTTGCATATAATCAGGGGTTAAGTGGCAGCTTCTTACCCTCTTTAGGGAGTGCTTTTTTAAATCCCATCAGTTCCTGGATTCGTCTGCTGCTGATGCTAAGGAAGGTAAAATTATGCCTTACCTGATAATTTTCTTTCCTTTAGTCCCAGCAGATGAATCCAGGATCCTGCCCATTCAGCAGCATTTTTTTTAGTTCTGATGGTTGACGAAGGTCACCTTGTCTGTGGTTTCCAAAGGTTTGGTTTATAAAAAAAAAAAAAAAAGAAAGTATCAGCTCTGCCCCAATGGTCCTCAGGTGAGTTTTCTGAACCAACCAGGTCCCATATACATCTGGCCCACAGATGATATGCAGTCCCAGATAATGAGACCCATGGTCTTCCAGCTGGTACTCCTTATAAAAGCTGATACAAGATGGCTTGCTAATGAGATGGATAATGAGGATTACTTTATTACTGTGTCTCCCGTGAGCTTCACTCCTCTAAGCTTCTCACAAAGACCTGGTGCAGATATTCAGCATGTTCTTGGAAGCAGTGGCGTAGCTACGTGGGGCCTGAGGGGGCCGGGGCCCCCGCAGATTCACCCCAGGACCCCCCTCCCGGCGAACCCGCCCCCGCCGCCGCCTACCTTTACTTTTGCTGGCAGGGGATCCCACTCCCCGCCAGCCGACGTCTTCTCAGTCCTTCCTGCACTTCAATTTGTTTGCTGACGTCCTGCACATAATTGTACGTGCAGGACGTCAGACTCAGAGAACAGCTGTTCTCTGAGTCTGACGTCCTGCACGTACAACGTGCAGGCCGTCAGCAAACAAATTGAAGAGCAGGAAGCGACTAAGAAGAAGACGTCGGCTGGCGGGGAGTGGGATCCCCGCCATCAAAAGTAAAGGTAGGCTGCAGCGGCGGCGGGTTTGCGGCGGGGGGGGGGGGCGGCAATGTCGGCGGTGGGGGGGTGGCGCCGGGGGGAGGGCTAAAATGTGCCCCCTCCCCCCGGGCTCCGGACCCCTCTCCCACGGAAGGCTGGCTACGCCCCTGCTTGGAAGATGTCATTCAGAACAGTGCTACAGGAAGTCTTGTAGCATCCATGACAGTATTGCTCAGAAAAGATGGTTTGTGGCCTTAGTCAGGCTTCAAGCCTGCAAGAGGCAAGATACAGGGAACACTTCTACAAATCCCACAGCAGCTCCTTTTAGCCTTGGGAAGCCATTTCACCTTCTGTTGCCTTGAGGTGACTGGAGTTGGTACCGGTAATCCCACTCCTAGGCTCAAGGCCGGCCATACAAAACCATCGTACTTGTGGCAGTCCCCAAAAGTCATTCACAGCTGGTACTTCTGTGCAGGGGAACTAACAACAACAACAACAACAACAGAGAGATTCAACCAAGCCCAATGTATTTTACTATTTATTTATTACTAGTAAAAAAGGCCCGTTTCTGCCTGTGATGAAACGGGCGCTAGCGGGCACGGGACTCCCTTCCCCTCCCCTTACGCTAGTCTCCCTGGTGGTCTAGAGGTACCTGTTCGGTCAGGGCAGGAAAGAAAGAGCGCCCTCTTTCCTGCCCGTAGCGGTGCTGCTAGCTGCCGTGCTGCATCATGTGGGAGTCCGGCTCTCGGCGTTTCAAAATGGCCGCTGAGAGTTGAAGTCTCGCGGGGGCTGTTTCGTTCCTGCCCGAGCGAACAGGTACCGCTAGACCACCAGGGATAGTGGCGTAAGGGGAGGGGAGGTGACAGGGGGGAGAGAAGGTGATGAGGGGAAGGGGGGGCGATCGGGGGCGGGGCGGTACCTTTAAAGGGGCGGGGTGATGGGCACGTCCTCGGCGGCTGCGATTTGTTGGAAGGGGAGGAGTAGGGAAACACGCGCTCCCCGTGCGTTCATTTGCCTTGTTGTGTACGTGTTCCGCCCTCGACGTCATCAGGTGTGACGCGAGGGCGGGGCATGAAGACATGGTTAGAGTTGTGGCTTCACCACCATGAACGTACGAACCGGTGTCTGAGTGCCTGCAGTGACGTCAGTGTCCTCAGAACGTTGAGGGTGCGTTTTATTATAGTAGATGTTTCACCTGTGTTTCAAATTTATATTCCATCTCGCCCCAAGGGCTACAAGGCAGTGTGCAAGAAAGCAAGAGTAATAGTAAGCAATAGCAATATACTTCATAACATCCAAAATTCATACAATAACATGAAATAGTAAGAAAAATCCAGCCTTCAAAGATCACACCTTGTATAACATAATACAAAATAAGTTTAGTGGCTAGTAGCTTTACCATCACAAAGTCTGCTTCATTTTTTTTTTGTTACATTTGTACCCTGCGCTTTCCCACTCATGGCAGGCTCAATGCAGCTTACATGGGGCAATGGAGGGTTAAGTGACTTGCCCAGAGTCACAAGGAGCTGCCTATGCCTGAAGTGAGAATCAAACTCAGTTCCTCAGGACCAAAGTCCACCACCCTAACCACTAGGCCACTCCTCCACTGTTGCTACTATTTGAGATTCTACATGGAATGTTGCTATTCCACTAGCAACACATGTAGAAGGCTGTGCAGGCTTCTACATGGAATGTTGCTAGTGAAATAGCAACATTCCATGTAGAATCTCCAATAGTATCTATTTTATTTTTGTTACATTTGTACCCTGCACTTTTCCACTCATGGCAGGCTCAATGCGGCTTACATGGGGCAATGGAGGGTTAAGTGACTTGCCCAGAGTCACAAGGAGCTGCCTGTGCCGGGGAATCAAACTCAGTTCCTCAGTTCCCCAGGACCAAAGTCCACCACCCTAACCACTAGGCCACTCCTCCCATGTTTTCACTACAAATGTTGGTCCAGAAATCTTCCAGCTCATAGAGAGCTTAGCTCTACTGGGATAAAGCGTCCATGATCCTTTTTTCACAGCTGTTCAGGGTTTTTTTTCTCCTCATTTTATTCCCCTTTGCTTCCAGCCGTGTCACCACAGCAACAATACTCAGGGCTGAGAAACACCAACTCCAGAACCATTTACAATCCAGCACGAATATGCAACTGCGCTACTCTCCCGCATAGGTGTGGTAAATGCCATCCGTGTGTATGTTACAGAATATAAAAACCATCAGGAGCATCTAGTCTGTCTATCAAAACACTGATGCAGAATGGAACAGACCTCCTTCTGTCATTGGAAATTGGGCCCACGTAGGCTGTGAATTGGGCTTTCCAGAAGCCTCTCCCTAGGTATCTAAGATCTTACATTTGGTTTTACATCTTTACATGTTTGCACTGCTTTGTCACTGACCCCCTCCCCTTACCACCCCATCCTTACACCAGTGGCGTAGCCAAGGGTGGCCTAGGGTGAGCCCAGGCCCACCCACTTTGGGTTCAGGCCCACCCAGTAGCAGCATACCTATGATGTGGCTGGCAGGGATCCCCAAGCCCCACCAGCCGAAAACTCCCAACAAGTGTCCCTCCTGAGTACCTTGTAAATAGCAGATCTTCGCCTGCAGTGAGCAGTGACATACATACTGCTCACACCGGCCTCACAGCCTTCCCTCTCATGTATTTCTGCCTAGGCGGAAACAGGAAGCTGCATCAGAGGGAAGACTGCGGAGCCAACATGAGCAGTGTGTATTAGTTGCTGCTCGCTGCCGGTGAAAATCTGCTATTTAAAAGGTATTCAAGTTAGGGAGATGTATAAAAGATCATATGGCATGAAGGCGAGAGAGTGAGAGACCAAATCACTTGTGGGACAGGGTGGAGTTCTTCTGCCCACCCATCTTGGGCCCAGGCCCACCCAAAATTGGGTGTCTGGCTACGCCCCTGCCTTACACACACACACACACCACTATCACCACCGCCAAAGGTCTTCACCTGCTTTTATCATTTAGTAACTGAGGGACAGAAACATTCCTTTATGGGTATGTGTACATGTTACCTTGGCCAGGTTCTGTGCATGTGTACATATATTGATTGATTGCCCTGTCCAGGCTCTGCACTGTTTTGAGCTGGGCAGAGCAAAAGTATAACTGCAGTGTGCACTGAAATGTTTAAAGCATTTTCATTTTTTTCTTTGGCTTTTCGCTCTAATTTTCCATTTCTGTGCACTGTGGAGATACAGCCACAAGTCTCTGCAGCCCAGACCCTTTATGCCCCGCCTCCCTGTGCAAGGGATGCGTTGCTATGAACACCTATCTGTAACCAAAAGCTGTGTGAGCTGATTATTCTGCTGGCTTCATATTAAAGGTATCTATCATATCCTATTTCCTTAGTGAATATGTGAGTTTGTAGTCTATGCACATTTGTCATCTGAAAATACAAAAGAACTCACAAGGTACCAGCAGGAGTCTCTGCTGTTCTAGATCAAGCACGAACCATAAGCATTATCTACCACCCCACCGGAAGCAATGCTACACTCGCTGACATTACAGTAAGAAAGTCATCATTTTAATTCCTCTTTTCCTTTGATGAAATTACAGTTATATTCTGCACTAAGTGGTATGAAATTCTGACCTGAGTATACTGCAGTCCTCTATGACTCTCAGCTCATGATAGATCCAGGCCCCAGAGCTCTGGTCAGGCGCAAGGAATTGTTCTATCAAACGTTCACAGCTAACGGTAAAATAAAAAAAAAAGAAGAAAATCACATCAATTTCACGTTAAATTGTCATTTATGCGTTGATTATAAACAACATGGCATGCCTTTGTCTGATACAGTGGTGTATAAATTAAGACTAACTAAATGAAACACTATTTTATGGTATTTTTCACATTGTTCTAATCATTTAGCACTTTACTAGCTAATTCATAAATACATTATTGCTTTTGGTTAGAATATTTAAGTAAAATGTACCTTGGTGAAGCTGCAAAAGGCAGTGCCTTCAGTTCTAATACTGGAAAAACACTTCAGCTTCAGTCTTATGTTTTGGTAGGTGCCCCCCCTTCACCCATAAGGACTATGGTAGTGGTGTATAGTGGGTTTGGGGGGGGGGTTAGGGGGCTCAGAACACAAGGTAAGGGAGCTATGTACTGTACCTGGGAGCTTTTTCTAAGTCCACTGCAGTGCCCCCTAGGGCGCCCGGTTGGTGTCCTGGCATGTCAGGGGGACCAGTGCACTACGAATGCTGGCTCCTCCCACGACCAAAGGGCTTGCATTTGGTCGTTTCTGAGATGAGCGTCCTTAGTTTCCATTATTGCCAAAAATCAGAAACGACCAAGTCTAAGGACGACCATCTCTAGGGACAACCTAAATGTCAAGATCTGGGCATCCCCAACCGTATTATCGAAATGAAAGATGGACGCCCATCTTATTTCGATAATACGGGTTTCCCTGCCTCTTCGCCGGGACATCCTGCGAGGACATCCTCAGGAAAACTTGGGCGCCCCTTTCGATTATGCCCCTCCATCCCTTCCTATGGGTAGAAAAAAAAACCCAGAATCAAGGACTAAGGATGGGAACAGTCCCTAACAGAGGATCAGACCCCTCCCCAGGCAAGGGATCCCTAGAGATCCTGAGGGTTGCCAGGAAACAGGGGTGGAGATACTATTCTACTTTGGGTGGATAAAAGCAACATATCCTTCCTATAGGAAGAGCAGAATTGGTGGACGAGCTCTCACCAGTCACTGTTCCAGGTAGGAGCTGTGGACACAAGTGTCCCTGCTGAAGAAGGAAAATCATGGGAAGCTGCCAAGGAGTATGAAACCACAGGCTGCTAAAAGTACAGCAGGAATAACACCATTCTTTCTCTCTCCCTTGTTTGTTTTTAACCTGTTTGGGTGAGGAGGCTGTGGAGTGGCTTCTGTGTGATCAGGGCCGTGCCTAGGGTCTCTGGCGCCCCCCTGCAGACTATCAGTTGGCGCGCGTGCCCCCCCCCCCCGGGCCTGCCTGGCTCCAAGGCACGTCTGGGGTGCGATGGAGGAAATGGCTGGGTTTGGCCTGAGCCTCCTCTGCTCCATCCCCGATTCCCCGGCGCTTTAAATTTACCTCTCTCCGCCTCCGGCTCCGACGTCTGCGCGGCGTCAGTGAAAGCGCTGCCTGTCTGACGTCTCTCCACCAGCCTTCCCTTCGCTCGTTCGTTCCCTCTGTGTCCCGCCTTCTTCTGACGTCATTTCCTTGAGGGCGGGACACAGAGGGAACAAACGAGCGAAGGGAAGGCTGGTGGAGAGACGTCAGACAGGCAGCGCTTTCACTGACGCTGCACAGACGTCGGAAGCGGAGCGAGGTAAATTTAAAGCGCCGGGGAATCGGGGATGGAGCGGAGGAGTAAGTTTTTTTTAAAAAATATAGCTCGACGGTGCGGCGCCCTTGAAGGCAGGCGCCCCCCTGCGGCGCTTACCGCGCTTACTGTGTTGGCACGGCCCTGTGTGTGATCCTATGTTGGATGGAGGCCTCCCTCTTCCCCTTCTCTCCCTTCTCTGCCCATAGACAAACAGTGGAGAAGAGGAAAGAATGATGCAAGAAGGATTAATGTTTACTAGAGATGCTGGAGAGCTCTCTTTTCTGTTTTGATTCACAGTTCTGTGTCTTGAGTAAGACAGAGAAAAGAACATGAACTGAAGAGGTGGGAGGGGTTCCCCAGTCTTCAGAGCTGAATCCCTGAACAGCTGACAAAAGAAAAGACGTTCTATAATATGTGGAAACTGTATAAAAAAAGATACAGACGTGGCTTACGTTGCACAATTAAGGACACAGCGGCTGGACCTGTGCAGCTCTAATTACTAATTACACTGTAAAAGTGAAAGGAATGATGGCTTGGCTGGAGCAGCCGGCAACCAGCTTTAAAGTGATAGTAGCTTGCATTCCCTCCTGACTGTCTTTTGTGAAAGCCCACAAGAACGGGGAAAAACTGAAGTTTACTGATCCTTAAAAAGCAAAAGTGTATATATAGATATACAAAAAAAGAGTGGTCTCGGGGGGGGGGGGGGGGCATATAAGTAGCACTACACACACTTTTATGCCAGACAACAGCTGCTATTAGGGAACCTTCCTCAAAAAGTCAAACTTTGCCCTGGGAGAAGGGGAAGGGGGGGATTTTCCACTCGGAGAGGTAAGCACATCTCCATCATCAAGCACCCCTCTAAGCCCCGGGTCCAAAATACAAGTTATTTATTTGTTACATTTGTATCCCACATTTTCCCACCTGTGGCTTACATATTTGGCTCCTTGAGCTGGTGTAAATGCTGATGGGGAACCTTTCTGATGTATATATGTGTGTTGTTTTGAAATATGGCTCACATGCATATATTTTGAAGGAACACCCAAATCACACCGAGGACATGCCTTCCTTCTGTACATTTTAAAGCGTACATGCCAGTGGTGTGGGCTGGGGTGGGCCCAGGCCCACCCACTTTAGGTTCAGGCCCACCAAGTAGCAGCACACCTATAATGTGGCTGGCAGGGACCCCAAGCCCCACCACCCAAAAACTCCCAACAACTGTTTGCTGCTGGTGAAAATTTGCTATTTAAAATGTATATGGGGGAGAGGGGATGTTTGAAAGACCATATGGCATGCAGGCAAGAGAGGGAGAAACCAAATCACTTGTAGGACAAGGCGGAGTTCTGCCCACCCACCTTGGGTCCAGGCCCACCCAAACTTGGGTGTCTGGCTACGCCCCTGGTACATGCTGCCATCTACAAACAAAGTGACTTTTCTAAAATTGCCACTTTCACGTACCTGCAAATTTGCATGTGTAAGTCCTCTATTTGCATGTGCAAACGGCACCTAAGCCGCTAAAATTTTCCCTAAATACATTCTTCAGCTTTGTAGCAGTACTCTTTAATATGAGTATTCCAGCATGAATGGAATATAGAAATCAAAACTTAAACATTTTTGTACAGGTAATACATTTATAGAATATACAAAACTTTTATTCACACTGTTATACAAACAAAACAAAAAAAAAAAGCAACACTGGGCCTTCAAGACTAGGACAACAGGAGTACTTTATTGACAGGTGACCCGACACGGGCCGTGTTTCGGCGTCAAATGACGCCTGCCTCAGGGGTCAAAATATGATTCCGCAATATATAAATTCGTGCAGGTCAAGTGCCCCGGGGTCTGGTGGGTTGCATCCGGCAGCTTTCGCGTTCCTTCAGGGCAGTCAGCACAGAGTCCGGAGAGACAACGGCACCTACCAGCTGCTCCCACGCATCTCGCGTGTAAAAGTCCACCGTGTGCGCGCGAGATAGCCTTAGAGCTCGGGCCAGGAAGCGGCAAAGAGCGCGCAGCCGGGGCACCAGTTCTCGCTGGTCCTAGTCTAGAAGGTCCAGTGTTGCTTTTTTGTCTGTATGCTGTATTGCCCTCTCTATTTGCTTTATTCATACTGTTATAAACACTTGCATTTAAAATCCACAAGATGAGATGAGGGAATCTAAGACCCAGCCTAAACAGTTTGATCTTCATTAATTCAGGAACATTTTTGTGGACTGTGACACTGCTGTTATGGACTGCGTTTAGGTCTTTAGAAACTGATTTATTATGAGATTATCTTCAGTCTATTAGAGTCCCTCATCTCATCTCCTTAGTTTGATAGTGGATTTTAAATGCAAGTGTTAATAACGGTATGAATAAAAGGGCCTCTTTTACTGAGGCACGTAAGCGTCTACGCGCCAAAATGGACTTACTGCCCGACTACCATGTATGTGGCTATTGCAGTAATTTCATTTTTGGTGCGCATCTGCTACGCGCGTCTGAAAAATATTTTTATTTGCCGGTGCGTGTAGTGAACATGCGCCAAGTGGCATCTGGCGCACGTAGGTCATTACCGCCCAAATTTTTTACCACTAGGTCTATGGCTGGGGGTAAGGTCTGAGACCCAAAATGGGCGCGCGGCAATTTTGATTTTGCCGCACGTCCATTTTCGGGGGGAAAAAAAGAGGCCTTTTTTACAGGCACACTGAAAAATTATTCTGCACGCGCCCAAAGCCCACGCCTACACTCCCGCAGGCCACTTTTTACTGTGGCTTAGTAAAAGGACCCCTAAATGTATTACCCCATGTGTTTTCAGTTCTAGAATATAGAAATACCACCAAGGCCTGAAACTGCCCAGCAGTGTCATGGGCGTAGTTTGGGGGGGTGAGGGGGGCAGTGGCCCCCCAAATGAGCTGCCACCCCATCTCTTCAACAAAGCATACAAAGAAAACCCAGAACCTTACTAATCCACTGCTGAAAACCTACTGTCTACTATACCTAATAAATGCCTTCCTTCTACTCTTTACTTCTTCCCTTAACTAATCTCTATACAACAATAATTGTACCTGACATCCCAGAATAATTGTGTTAACAAAACTATCCAGCTTATAATCGAAAGAGAAAAATGCCTATATTCCGACCTAAATCAGGACATAGACGTCTTTCTCATGCGGGTGCCCAAATCGGTATAATCGAAAGCCGATTTTGGGCATTTCCAACTGCACTCCGTTGCGGGAACGAATAAAGTTGATGGGGGCGTGTTGGAGGCGTGGTGAAGGCGGAACTGGGGTGTGGTTATCGGCCGAGCAGAGATGTGCGCGCTCGGCCGAAAATGGAAAAAAGAAAGGCGTTTTTAGAGAGAATTTAGGTCACTTTTGTTGGACCTGTTTTTTTCACGAACAGGTCCCAAAAAAGTGCCCTAAATGACCAGATGACCACCAGAGGGAGCCGGGGATGACCTCCCCTGACTCCCCCAGTGGTCACTAACCCCCTCCCACCAAAAAAACACGAATGTTAAACACTTTTTTTTCCAGCTTGTAAGCCAGCCTCAAATGTCATCCCCAGCTTCATGGCAGCAGTATGCAGGTCCCGGAGCAATTTTAGTTTAGTTGGTGCTGCGCGGGACCCATGCAGAGAGGAAAAATCGGAAGAAAAAAAAAAAACAAGCAAGTGCAGTCAGGGACGTCTAAATTAACACGATAGTAAAAGATCAGTGTTCTAGCCACTGCACCACATTATTCAGGTGCTTAGAAGTCCTTCCCTTTCCATTAAGTCCCTCCAAGTTTGTGTCAGCCAATCACAGCTGTTTAGCTGACACCGATGTCAGCTAAACGAGCTGTGATTGACTGACACAAACTTGGAGGGACTTAATGGAAAGGGAAGGATATCGTGTTAATTTGGACGTCCCTGACGGCACTTGCTTGTTTTTTTTTTTTCTTCCGATTTTTCCTCTCTGCATGGGTCCCGCGCAGCACCAACTAAACTAAAATTGCTCTGGGAACCTGCATACTGCTGTCATGGAGCTAGGTATGATATTTGAGGCTGGCATAGAGGCATCTCAGGGGGACCAGTACACTACCAATGCTGGCCCCTCCCATGACCAAATGCCTTGGATTTGGTCATTTTTGAGCTGGGCCGCTTCGGTTTCGATTATCGCTAAAAAACAAAAACGCCCAGCTCAAAACATGCCCTAATCCAATGTATTTTCGAAAAAAAAGATGGATGTCCATTTTTTTCGAAAATACAGTTCGGCCCGCCCCTTCACGGACCCGTTCTCAGAGATGGACGTTCTTACACATAGGCGTTCGCATTCGATTATGCCCCTCTATGTAAGCCACTTTGAGCCTGCAAATAGGTGGGAAAAAGGTGGGATACAAATGCAATAAATAAAATAAATAAATAAATCCTCCAATCCCTGAGCCTCCGGGCCCGGCAGCCTCTGCGAGAAAGCAGCACGCACGCTGCTTTAGACCTGCCCCCCGGAAGCCTTTCTTTCTCCTTCAACTTCCTGTTCCCGTGCAGGCGGGAAGCTGTAGGAGAGAGAAAGGCCTCCGGGGCAGGTCTAAAGCAGCGTGCATGCTTCTTTCGCTGAGGCTGCTGGTGGCTTGGGGAACTGGAAGACGGGGGAGGGTGATACCGGGCGCCACTGGAAGACTCGGGGGGGGGGGGGTGGCGGCAGGAGAGAGACACACCCCATCCTTTGCTCCCCCAAATGAATCTGTCAAACTACGCCCATGAGCACTCTGATGCCATCTTTTCTCTGCAAATACCAACTGACTGGTACTGAAAAGTTTCTAGGGTCTCCTACCTGTGGATGCACTGAAGGAACTCTTCCAGATACACAGCTTGAACGTTGTTAGTTAAATTACTGCTGATACCCTGGACATCCTCTATTGCTGTTGCAAATACCTGTGAATACCAGAGAGATACAAAGACTGAAAACCATTCCACTCTATCCTGGTCCAAGCTGTTACAGTCTTCCTACCTCTCCCTCCGCACCTCCAGTCTTTTAGTCCTAAACACTGGGTTTAATTTAGCAAAAGATTTTCTTGATGGCGAAGAATGGGGGAAAACAGTTTGATAAATCAGGCTCTACATTTGCATATCCATTTTCTCTCCAGTGTTAAAACAGTGCTGCAATAAGAAAAAAATATGTCTCTCCCAGACTTAGTAAAAAAAAACCTGCTGATTTTTAGATACACAACTGTATTCATTCAGTCTTCATAGGCTTTATTCTAAAGAGATTTTTCCATTTGCACAGGATTTTCTAATAATGCTTGGGAGTGAAATTAACAATATAACGTGGTTCTGCACACTAATTATATCATCAAAATAGCCATAAAATATTGATATTATTACTGTCATTCACAGATCTCCAACCTTTCCACTAGGCAGTAGACAGTACATGAGATTTCAGGTATTTTCAGCCTTGACAACGCGGTCATGTGGTTTTTTGGTTTGTTTGTTTGTTTGTTTGTTGTTGTTTTTTTGCATGACTACTCAGCACAACAGAATATATGTCTGAAAGGGAACCTCTGAAAAATCAAGGTGTCAGCATGTAGGACTCCACCATGGGTATCTTTTTGACCTAAGTAACAATATACAGTGCCTTCTAAAAGTCTTCACACCATTTTTCACACTCTACCATCCAGGGGCGTAGCTAGGTGGGGCCATGGGGGCATGGGCCCCCACAGATTTAGCCCTGGCCCCCTCTACTTTCAACCCCCCCCCCCCGGCGGCGCCCCTCCCCCACCACTTTCGACCCCCCCCGGCCAGCACTGCCGCCCCTCCCCCGCCACCAGGTACCTTTGCTGGCGGGGGTCCCCAACCCCATTCAGCGCCAGTCTCCGTGCAGCGCTTCCACACGGAGGTGAGAGGCACTGTTAGGTCAGTGCAGGGGGCCCGATATGGAGGGGGGCAGGAGCGGCGGCAGGGATGGGGGGGAGGGTGGAGGTTGGTGCGCGCGATGTTCGTTTCCAGGCTCCAGCGGCAGCGGCCGACAGTCCGACTCCGTTTCCCTCTCAGTTCCGCCCTCTGATGTCATCACGTCTTGACGCGAGGGCGGGACAGAGAGGGAAGTCTCTACTGCGCATTTGCAGGTGAGTCGGTCACTTGCCATTTATATGTTTGATGTCTACTAACTTTGTACAGAGGGATGGTGCAGGTTTTTGTCTATTCTTCATGGCAAAATAGCTCAAACTGTTACGGCTGCCTGGAGCTCATCTGTGGTCTGCAGTCTTAAAGTCTTGTCACAGATTGTTGGATTAAGGTCTAGACTTTAATTGAGCTACTTCCGGGGGAATTCTGCACAAAAATATTTCAAATCCTGTACCAACTTTTTGAAAATTCTGCATTCTTAGTGAATAATTTTTGTGTAGAATTCCTCCATCACAGAGGTCTGGTCCTCCCTGACCCAGGTCTGACACCTCCCAGCTTTCTTCCTACTCTGGCTACACTCCCATCCTCCGTCCCCCCAACAACTGTTTCATTCCCCAGCTAAGGCCCCTTTACCAAGTGTAGCGAAAGGGGGCTGGTGCTGGCGTCGGCACGTGTTTTACACGTGCGCCGAGGCCCTCTTTAACCGCAGCTAATAAAAGGGAAGTCTCACCTTCCTGCAGGAAATGGCCATGTGGCAAATGAAGTACTTGCCGTGTGGCCATTTCAGTGGGTAGTCCTTACCATCACCCACTGAGGTGGCGGTAAGGGCTCCAGTGTTATCCCAGCAGTAACTGGGCAGCACGTGGCACTACCCGATTACTGCCAGGTACACTCCGGCGCTAAAAAAATTAATACATTTTTGTAGTGCCGGAAATGATGGCATGGTAGGGGGGGAAAGTACCACTGGGCTGCTGTGGTAGCCTGGCAGTACTTCCTGTATAGCGAGCAGTAAGCCCGCATTGGGCTTACCAACGCTTAGAAAATGGAGCCCTTTGCTTGAAAGCCTACTTAGGCTTTTAGGAACATAAGAATAGCCATACTTGGTCAGACCAATGGTCCATCTAGCCCAGTATTCTGCTTCCAACAGTGGCCAATCCAGGTCACAAGTACCTGATAGAAACCCAAAATAGTAGCAAGATTCATGCTATTGATCCCAAGGACATGGAGTGGCTTTCCCCATGTCTAAAGTTTACCTTTCCCCGAGTTTAAAAGCAATTTCCAAGCAAATAGCTTACCAGTGAAGTTCTGTCCTGCTCTGGAAGTCCTCTCACAACACCTCAATCTTTCTCCTCCCACAGGTTCAACCCTCAGTCTTCTCTGCCTTTTCTCCAGGGTGCAAATAAAGACCCTCAGTTCTTTCTCCATCACTCCCCTTTTCTGATACCCTCTTGACACACACTTCTTCCCAGCACTTTCTCTCTCTTACCACCCTCCTCGTTCCATCATCTCAAATTCCTGCCCCCTACACCTACATAACATTGAACTATCTCAGACCCTGCATGGCATACGCGTTTACCTCCATAATTTGCTCACAACCCCCAAGGCACTGACTTACCCCAATACAGCTCTCTCTCAGATCCCCCCCCCCATCTCTTTTTCAACACTCCCTTGCACAACCACCCTATAGTTCTCTCTCAATTCCCCATGCACTCACTCCTACCCAGGGTTGCCAGGTGGAAAATTTTTTTCCCACCCAATCCAGCCTAAAAACAGCCCAAAACCCGCCCAAACTCAAACCCCGCCCCTGACACCCCCACCCTCGCGTCATCACCCCGCCCCCGCCGTCATCAACCCGCCCCCGCCATCATCGGCCCCACCTCCCCCGTCACCGGCCCCGCCTCCCCCGCCATCGGCCCCCGCCCAGAACGTCACTAACCCCGCCCAAAACGTCACTAACCCCGCCCCCCGCGGCCGAAAAAACCGCAGAAAAGAAAAAAAGAAGCCCAAAAAACCACGACCCGCCGCGGGCAAAAATTTCCCGCAGCGGGTCGCGGAAAACCGCCCAATTGGGCGGTAAAACCGCCCACCTGGCAACACTGCTCCTACCCCAATAGTTTTTTTCTCCTGAATTCTGCTGTGGCACTCTCCTAGTTCTCTCTCCCCCCCCCCACCCCCACTATGCTCCCCCCACACCTACTCCAAGCTTGGCCTCTCCTGCCAAGGCATCTCCTGCTCTTCACCCCTCATATCTCAAATTTGGCTACACCATCCAAGCACCCCCCCCCCCCCCATTTGAATAACTTTATTCTGAAGTTCTATCAGCAGTCCTATGTTTCACATGTTTAAAGTTATTTAAAATGAATTTCTAATCTAATCTGGTATTTATACTCCATTGAATCCCCGGAGGTACAAAGCAGATTAGACAATAATATAAAAACAACAAGAACCAGTACATTTAACTGGGATGGTACAAGGAAATCGATAAAATAGCACATACGGTAATTAACGTAAGAATTTTTTTAATACAAAATGTTTTAACAACACGACGAAAGCAGAAATAAGAATTAATACACGAATTCCAACATAAAACATCTTGATAGCAGCAAGAACTTAAAAACAAATTCTTAAAGTGTGCACATCTTTAGAAGTAGGAAACTAAACGGTACCCAGAGAAAAAGATCTAACGTTACTAGGAAAAGAAACTAATTCTACAAAATATTCTGGGCCAAGTCCTGCAAAATCTGGCAGCCAGTGTAACTGAGGAGGCCTTTTACAAAGGTGCGTAGGCGCCTATGCGTGTCCAACATGTGTCAAATTGGCACTACTGCCCAGCTACTGCGTGCCCCGGGCAGTAATTCCATTTTTGGTGCGCGCCCAAAACACACAGTAGAAAATATTTCCTATTTTCTGCCACGTGGCACTTACCCTGTGGTAACTGGAAGTTAATGCGTGCTGGACGCTTACTGCCCAGTTAGCACATGAGACCTTACTGCTAAGTCAATAGGTGGCCGTAAGGTCTCAGGCCGAAAATGGACGTGCACTTTTCATTTTGCCGCACATCCATTTTACGGCACATTTTTTAAAAATCCTTTTTTTTTTTTTAGGACTTCCGTCGGGACATGAGCTGAGCAGCAGCGTGTGGCTCGAGCTCTGAGACCCCTGCCCAAAAATTTAAACTAATCGGAAGGTGCCCAAAGTCAGATCTCGCGGAAAGTGGGGTAATTTATGGACAAATACCTCAGCAGGTCTCCATTAGCGATGGCACAAAAATTCGGCAAAAAAAGAGAAAATAAAGACGAACGCGCAGGAGACCAAGATGGCGGAAATACCCACTCCGCAAACGGAAGGCTTTTCGGAAGCACAACTCCAGCAAATCACGATGGCAGTAGCGAAGGCATGGGACCCGAAATGGGCGGCAGTAGAGCACAAGTTGGAAGAACTTAATACAAGGCTAGATGGAGTGGGCATTCGAATGGGGGACCTCGAAACCCGAGTGTCGGCCCTGGAAGATGAAGGGTGCGGATATGGCCCAGACATAGCCACTCTCACGAAACAGCTCCACGAATACCACAACAAATTAGAGGATTTAGAAAATCGCTCCAGGAGGAGCAATATACGGTTGGTGGGGATACCAGAAACTATTCCTGAAAAGAATTTAACCACCTGGCTTGAAACATGGCTAGCCAAAGAACTAGCATTAACAGACACCATGGGGCCGTTCGTAGTAGAACGAGCTCACCGCGTGGGACGCAAGGCTGAAGAACAAGCGCGCCCGCGAGTAATTATAGCCAAGATACTAAACTACAGGCATCGGATGGAGATTTTGCAGGGATTCAGGATGCGGAGGGACTCTTTGACACATGATGGGCACAAAGTATTAATTTTTCAAGATTTCTCGACTGAGGTGCAACTGCGGAGGCGACAGTACCACCCGTTATGCTCTGCACTTGTGAATAAAGGCATAAGGTTTTCCCTCCAATTCAAAGCAACTCTGCGGATGTTAATCCAGGGTCAGTGGAAATCATTTAAAACGGTGACAGAAGCAAAGAAAGCAGCGCTGGAAGAAGGCTTACTAGAAAAAATCTAGTGGCAACGCGATTCAGTAAGGCACCAGAGAAAAGGTACATTGGACAGAATGGGCAGGGGCCTCATGTGCCTAGGGGGTCACTTCTCCACAGACAGGCTAGACCTGGAGCGAGAGAAGGGGGGTTTAATAGAGAGGGGGGGAAGAAAGCGGGAGGGGGTGGGGGAGGAATAAGGAGGATAGAGGATATGGGGGGGAAAGAAATAGTAAGGATAGACAAAGGTAAAAAGATAGGGGTAAACAACGGGTTAAGCGGACTCCCAAATAGAACATATGAGGGGGAAACACGGGTAGCAGAATTAGCAGATAAACCAACCACAAGAGATCACCATGCCGGTTAGATTAACAACCTGGAACGTCGGGGGGATTAACTCCCCGATCAAATGAGCTAAAATCCTAACGGCCCTGAAGCGTCATAACGCGGACATAGCGTGTCTGCAAGAAACACATTTATCAGACCTAGAACATGCCAAGTTGAAGAGGAGCTGGGTGGGGGAGGTGTTTTCCTTGGAGGCCCTCGGGAAGAAAGGAGGGATTGCAATTTTATTTAGGAAAGGATTAACATATAAGGCCTCCCGGGAGGACTCTGGGGAAGACGGGAGATATTTAATATTAAAAATATGGCTATCCGGTATGGAACTTATTCTAGTAACAGTCTATGGGCCGAACATTCATGACCCCTCATTCCTGAGGTCCCTGATGGCCAAATGTGCTAAATATAATAACAAAAGATTGGTAGTGGTGGGAGATTTTAATTTAGTGTTTAACCCTCAAATGGATTGCTCAAACAGAGACTCTTCCCATCACCTAGGCACAAGGGCTAGAGAATTAGGGTCGTTTTCTAAAACACTTAACTTGATCGACGCATGGAGAACATTGCACCCGACTGAAAGAGAGTATTCTCATAGGTCTAGAGCCCACGACACATTAAGTAGGTTGGATTATATTTTGATAGACAGTTTAACACTACCGCATTTAATAGGGGCAACCATTGGCCCGGAAGAAATATCAGATCATGCGGCCGTATGGATAGATTTGGAGCTGCAAGCAGATAACCAAAGTGGGAGAGGGTGGAGATTCCCGGCATACTTATATACGGATGAGAAATTTATCAAATATTTACATATGAAATGGGAAGGCTACGCCCAGAACAATAGACAACATGTTCAGACGCAACCAGTCCTCTTCTGGGAAGCGTCCAAGGCGGTCTTGAGGGAGGAAATCTTGGCATATTGCAGCAAAAAGAATAAAAGTAGAGCAGCAGGAATCCTGTTATTAGAATCCAGATTGAAAAAAGCTCAGAAGAGATATACCCAGAATTCAACCAAGGTAAATCTAGACACAGTGAAGTCACTGCAAATTGCCTTAAATACTAAACTACATGAAATTGAAAATAGATCGGCTCTATACTATAAATACAGACTCCATAGATTTGGGAATAAATCGGGACGCTTGTTGGCAGGAGTAATTAAAGGATGGGGGGGTTCTAGGACAGTGACCACAATACGGAACAGTCAGGGTAGGTTAACCAGCAACCCTAAAGAAATAACCCAAGTCTTCACTGAATATTTTCAGACTCTGTACACTAACCAAACACAATTATCAGAGACAGCTTTAAATGATTATTTGAGAAACGTTAGGATACCACAGATTACTCAGCAACAGCGGGAAGGCTTAAATTTGCCATTAACATTAGTAGAATTACAGAAGGCAATAAAAGAGTTAAAATTAAGATCAGCCCCAGGTCCAGATGGGCTATCAGGGGAGTATTATAAACTAATACCACCGCAGGCACAAGCTCATCTACTAGCTTATTATGAAGAAGTGATTGAGATGGGAGAACTACCCGCATATGCCAATGTAGCATATATAACATTGATTCCAAAGGCGGGCAAGTCACCAGAAAGACCAGGGTCCTACAGGCCCATCTCACTGCTGAACGTAGAAGTCAAATTATTAGCAAAAATTATGGCAGAACGTTTGGCGCAATACTTCCCTGACCTGGTGGGCCAAGACCAAGTAGGGTTTATTCGGAGAAGGCGGGCAGTACACAATGTTAGAAAGCTACTGGTGGCCTTGTCGGTATGCAAGACAAAAAAAATACCGGTGTGGATACTAAGCTTGGATGCCGAAAAGGCCTTTGACCACGTCAATTGGGAATACTTGGAACAAGTACTGGCAAGAATGGGAATCACGGGATGGTTTAGGGAGGTAATAAAATCATTATATAATAACCCGAGAGCCAGTGTAATAGTCAATGGGGGGAAGGGCAATGAATTTCGGATTAGCAAAGGAACTAGACAGGGTTGTCCGCTCTCCCCACTCCTATTTGTACTGGCATTAGAACCACTATTAAGAACTATTGTGGCCAATCAAGAAATACAGGGAGTTACAGTGGCGGGCCGGCAAATAAAAGTGCTGGCCTACGCAGATGACCTGTTATTGGTATTAACTGACCCAGCACACTCCCTGGGCTGTTTATTACAGGAAGTACAGAGGTTTGGGGAAATCTCAGGGTTTAAGCTAAACATCACGAAATCTTGTGTTCTTCCGGTGGGCGCAGAAGGGGTGGAGAGGTGGACAGGTACGCAATCATTACAGTGGACGGAAGAACCCATAACATACCTAGGGGTAAAGGTACCGGCAGATCTCAGACAATTATATAACATAAATGTAGTTAAACTGCTAAAAGAGACAGAAGACAGATTGGGCATGTGGGGACCCCTGCCTATCTCACTATTAGGGCGGATAGCCTTATACAATATGTGTATTGCGGAGCTACTGCTAGTGATATGCAACTTATCCTTAAAATCGAGCGTGGTACCGGAAGATTGGAAGGTGGCCAATGTAACGCCCATTTTTAAAAAAGGTTCCAGGGGAGATCCGGGAAATTATAGACCGGTGAGTCTGACGTCGGTGCCGGGGAAAATGGTAGAGGCTATTATTAAAAACAAAATTACAGAGCACATCCGAGGACATGGATTACTGAGACCGAGTCAGCATGGCTTTTGTGTGGGGAAATCTTGCCTGACCAATTTACTTCAATTCTTTGAAGGAGTGAACAAACATGTGGACAAAGGGGAGTCGGTTGATATTGTGTATCTGAATTTTCAAAAGGCGTTTGACAAGGTACCTCATGAAAGGCTACAGAGGAAATTGGAGGGTCATGGGATAGGAGGAAATGTCCTATTGTGGATTAAAAACTGGTTGAAGGATAGGAAACAGAGAGTGGGGTTAAATGGGCATTATTCACAATGGAGAAGGGTAGTTAGTGGGGTTCCTCAGGGGTCCGTGCTAGGACCGCTGCTTTTTAATATATTTATAAATGATTTAGAGATGGGAGTAACTAGCGAGGTAATTAAATTTGCTGACACAAAGTTATTCAAAGTCGTTAAATCGCGACAGGATTGTGAAAAATTACAAGAGGACCTTACGAGACTGGGAGACTGGGCGGCTAAATGGCAGATGATGTTTAATGTGAGCAAGTGCAAGGTGATGCATGTGGGAAAAAAGAACCTGAATTATAGCTACATCATGCAAGGTTCCACGTTAGGAGTTACGGACCAAGAAAGGGATCTGGGTGTTGTCGTCGATAACACACTGAAACCTTCTGCTCAGTGTGCTGCTGCGGCTAAGAAAGCGAATAGAATGTTGGGTATTATTAGGAAAGGTATGGAAAACAGGTGTGAGGATGTTATAATGCCATTGTATCGCTCCATGGTGCGACCGCACCTTGAGTATTGTGTTCAATTCTGGTCGCCGCATCTCAAGAAAGATATAGTAGAATTGGAAAAGGTGCAGCGAAGGGCGACTAAAATGATAGCGGGGATGGGACGACTTCCCTATGAAGAAAGACTAAGGAGGCTAGGGCTATACAGCTTGGAGAAGAGACGGCTGAGGGGAGACATGATAGAGGTATATAAAATAATGAGTGGAGTGGAACAGGTGGATGTGAAGCGTCTGTTCACGCTTTCCAAAAATACTAGGACTAGGGGGCATGCGATGAAACTACAGTATAGTAAATTTAAAACAAATCGGAGAAACTTTTTCTTCACCCAACGTGTAATTAAACTCTGGAATTCGTTGCCGGAGAAAGTGGTGAAGGCGGTTAGCTTAGCAGAGTTTAAAAAGGGGTTGGACGGATTCCTAAAGGACAAGTCCATAAACCGCTACTAAACGGAATTGGAAAAATCCAAAATTCCAGGAATAACATGTATAGAATGTTTGTACGTTTGGGAAGCTTGCCAGGTGCCCTTGGCCTGGATTGGCCGCTGTCGTGGACAGGATGCTGGGCTCGATGGACCCTTGGTCTTTTCCCAGTATGGCATTACTTATGTACTTATGTACTTATGTACTTATGTGTATAACCCCGAAGTGGTTGTACGTTTTTCAGACACTGCCACTGTTCCTGAAGAGACAAGACGAACAGAAACTAAATCAGTTGGTGCAACGTTTTCTGTGGCGAGGGAGGAAACCACGCATACCAGTAGCTACATTAACCATCCCAGTTGAATATGGGGGCCTAGGATTGTTAAGTGTGAGGCATTTGACGGTGGCCAGTGGAATGCGCCACATCAATGACTGGTTCAGGGGGACGACAGAATTTTCTAACACAGATCTGGAATTACAGCTGGAACCAAGGTGGCATTTCACAAATTATCTACACGTAGGAGGGACAGTAATTCCAGAAATCTTGAAATATGCAATGATAATGCCCACTGCAAAAGCAGTGTGGAGATGGATATGTAAGCTACATAAATTTTCCGCCAAAGTCACGCCCTTCCGATCTATATGTGGCAATATGGACTTTGAACCGGGACAGATATATGGGACATTTCAGAAGTGGAAGTGACGAGGGGTGGTATACCTCCTCCAAGTACTAACCACAGAAGGCAAGATTAAGAACTTTGCGGAATTGCAAAGAGAATATGGATTGCCCGACAAAGACAGATTTCACTACCAGCAGCTAAAACACCACGTACATTCTTTACCATGGGAAGATCTAACGGAGGATGTACAAATAGAAATGTCAGATGCATTCTCCCTGGCAGCTCAGCAGGAAGTACCACTTGCATTTCACCACAGGTATATCAGAGATACAGCCGCAGAATTGGATTACAAAAAACTAGCGCAGCAGTGGAGTGCAGATCTGATGCAGAAAGTAACAGAGGCACAGATAAAAGTACATATCCTGACCATGAGGCACGCCACTGCAGCTGCACTACACTGGGAACAGCAGTACAGGTTGGCTGTGCGGACATATATAGCGCCCAGACAAGCTTTTCATATGGGTGTGTCACCCTGGGGATCATGCCCCAGATGTGATTGTGCTGGAGCAACCTTGGGTCACATGATATGGAACTGCTCAGCAGTGGTGTTAAAGGGGCGATCAGGGAGGACAAAGCCGTAGCGGAGAAATTAAATGAATTCTTTGCTTCGGTCTTCACCGAGGAGGATTTGGGGGGGACACCGGTGCCGGAAAGAATATTTGAAGCGGGGGAGTCGGAGAAACTAAACGAATTCTCTGTAACCTTGGAGGATGTAATGGGTCAGTTCAGCAAGCTGAAGAGTAGTAAATCACCGGGACCTGATGGTATTCATCCCAGAGTATTAATAGAACTAAAAAATGAACTTGCGGAGCTACTGTTAGAAATATGCAATCTGTCCCTAAAATCGAGTGTAGTACCGGAAGACTGGAGGGTAGCCAATGTTACTCCGATTTTTAAGAAGGGTTCCAGAGGAGATCCGGGAAATTATAGACCGGTGAGTCTGACGTCGGTGCCGGGCAAGATGGTGGAGGCTATTATTAAGAATAAAATTGCAGAGCATATACAAAAACATGGACTGATGAGACAAAGTCAGCACGGATTTAGTGAAGGGAAGTCTTGCCTCACCAATCTAATGCATTTTTTTGAGGGGGTAAGCAAACATGTGGACAATGGGGAGCCGGTTGATATTGTATATCTGGATTTTCAGAAGGCGTTTGACAAAGTGCCGCACGAAAGACTCCTGAAGAAATTGCAGAGTCATGGAATCGGAGGTAGGGTATTATTATGGATTAAGAACTGGTTGAAAGATAGGAAGCAGAGAGTAGGATTGCGTGGCCAGTATTCTCAGTGGAGGAGGGTAGTTAGTGGGGTCCCGCAGGGGTCTGTGCTGGGTCCGTTGCTTTTTAATGTATTTATAAATGACCTAGAGATGGGAATAACTAGTGAGGTAATTAAATTCGCCGATGACACAAAATTATTCAGGGTCGTCAAGTCGCAGGAGGAATGTGAACGATTACAGGAGGACCTTGCGAGACTGGGAGATTGGGCATGCAAGTGGCAGATGAAGTTCAATGTTGACAAGTGCAAAGTGATGCATGTGGGTAAGATTAACCCGAATTATAGCTACGTCATGCAAGGTTCCGTGTTAGGAGTTACGGATCAAGAAAGGGATCTGGGTGTCGTCGTCGATGATACGCTGAAACCTTCTGCTCAGTGTGCTGCTGCGGCTAGGAAAGCGAATAGAATGTTGGGTGTTATTAGGAAGGGTATGGAGTCCAGGTGTGCGGATGTTATAATGCCGCTGTATCGCTCCATGGTGCGACCGCACCTGGAGTATTGTGTTCAGTACTGGTCTCCGTATCTCAAAAAAGATATAGTAGAATTGGAAAAGGTACAGCGAAGGGCGACGAAAATGATAGTGGGGATGGGACGACTTTCCTACGAAGAGAGGCTGAGAAGGCTAGGGCTTTTCAGCTTGGAGAAGAGACGGCTGAGGGAGATATGATAGAAGTGTATAAATAATGAGTGGAATGGATCGGGTGGATGTGAAGCGACTGTTCACGCTATCCAAAAATACTAGGACTAGAGGGCATGAGTTGAAGCTACAGTGTGGTAAATTTAAAACGAATCGGAGAAAATTTTTCTTCACCCAACGTGTAATTAGACTCTGGAATTCGTTGCCGGAGAACGTGGTACGGGCGGTTAGCTTGACGGAGTTTAAAAAGGGGTTAGATAGATTCCTAAAGGACAAGTCCATAGACCGCTATTAAATGGACTTGGAAAAATTCCGCATTTTTAGGTATAACTTGTCTGGAATGTTTTTTACGTTTGGGGAGCGTGCCAGGTGCCCTTGACCTGGATTGGCCACTGTCGGTGACAGGATGCTGGGCTAGATGGACCTTTGGTCTTTCCCAGTATGGCACTACTTATGTACTTATGTACTTATGGTGGAATTTTGGAAAGGATTGCTCGCTTATGTATCACAATTGTGGAATTCACTTTGGATTTATGATGTGGCGATTCTCTTTGGTCATTTCAGACTAAGCAAACCAACACAGAGAGGATATACAGAATTGGCTTCAAAGACGGTTATAATTGCTAAGCAAGTTATTCTGGCCGAATGGCTCTCGCCCAGGCCACCAATCAGACAACAGTGGAGAACACGAATGTTGATGTTGATGAGAGTAGAACGGATGGGCGTGAAGAACTGGGAATCGATAGAAGGGAAGAAATTTGAAGCGTGTTGGAGTCCCCTTTTAAACACGCTCCCGCAAGCAGCCCGCAGTTACCTGATAAACTTCTAAAGGGGGAGGATGAAGAAGACGGTGGAACAGAGAACAAGAACAGACAGAGTTGGAGGTTTTGGGAAGGGGAGCGAAGGCGCTTTGGTTAAGGACTAAACAAACCCAATAACCAAGAAGAGAGGGAGGGAAAGGTAACGAGAGAGAGGGGGGAAGGGAAATGAGGGGGGGGGAGGGAAAAAGGGGAAAAAAGGAAATAGAAAAATCAAGATTGTAACCAATGTAGTAGATTTTAAAAGTTGTGCACATATGAGTAAAAAGGAAACGCTAATTCAAGTTGAGTTATTTACATTGATGTTAATGGGTTGAATAAATAAGTAGAATGGGTAATAGAGACGAAGCAAGAGCCATAGAGAGAACTAATATAAGAACCTGGACTCAGACATGTACATACCTGAAAAGAGAATGTAACCGAAGTAGAGCTTAGAATCAGGTAGAGAAAGAAATAAAAGACTAAGACAGAGAGAACGGTTTCAATATAACCAAGAGAGCTCAGAGTTATGATCAGGATTACTTTGACCTGTAACAGATCTTATGTAATATGAATATATGTGTGTCTCAATGTTGAACATTGTTTATTTGAGCATTTAATAAAAAAGATTTAAACATAAAAATCCTTTTTTTTCCAGGCGCGCTCAGGGAATGGACCACCACGCATCCTACACCAGCGAAGGCCACTTTTGGGTGCACCTTAGTAAATGGGCCCCTGAATTAGCAAAGGAGTAACCCCCTCACGTTTGTGAAATCCAAAAATCATTTGTGCATAATATTTTCTAATGTCTAAAATTTTGTGATCAGTTTAGTTGTGATATCGGAATACAGAACGTTACAGCAATCCAAGTGTGAAAGAATCAGGGCTTAAAGGTAAGGTTAGTGTGTAAAATAAACCCCAGAACTGAAGAACAGCTTTCAACCTGTAACGACAAGCCTGAATTCAATAAGGACTCTGGAATCATTCCATATGAATTACACAACCATAATAGCTTAGTTTTATCTTTGTCCAACTTTAGGTCATGTAGATCTGGCCCAATTTTCCACAGCTTCAATACAGTTGCTAAGCTTCTTAATTTAATCATTCATCCACAAGTATTTGAAACAACGCCGCATCTCAAGAAAGATATAGTAGAATTGGAAAAGGTGCAGCGAAGGGCGACTAAAATGATAGCGGGGATGGGACGACTTCCCTATGAAGAAAGATTAAGGAGGCTAGGGGTATTCAGCTTGGAGAAGAGACGGCTGAGGGGAGACATGATAGAGGTATATAAAATAATGAGTGGAGTGGAACAGGTGGATGTGAAGCGTCTGTTCACGCGTTCCAAAAATACTAGGACTAGGGGGCATGCGATGAAACTACAGTGTAATAAATTTAAAACAAATCTGAGAAAATTTTTCTTCACCCAACGTATAATTAAACTCTGGAATTCGTTGCCGGAGAAAGTGGTGAAGGTGGTTAGCTTAGCAGAGTTTAAAAAGGGGTTGGACGGTTTCCTAACGGACAAGTCCATAAACCGCAACTAAATGGACTTGGGAAAAATCCACAATTCCAGGAATAACATGTATAGAATGTTTGTACGTTTGGGAAGCTTGCCAGGTGCCTTTGGCCTGGATTGGCCGCTGTCGTGGACAGGATGCTGGGCTCGATGGACCCTTGGTCTTTTCCCAGTATGGTATTACTTATATATGTACTTATCTCAACTACAGTGATTGAAAACAGGTGGGCTCTATGATAAAAGATGTGAAGAGTTATGAAGTCAAGACTTTTCGATTTATTTTTCATAATTACTTTTTTGCCCAGTTCTGTAATTGTTCTTTCACATTGAAAGTGCGGAGTATGCTGTGTAAATCACCTGCCCACTTTCCGCTGTCCTCTGATTGGGGCTTTAACGAGATTGAGGATCTGATAACGTTTTTAATCTTTGAAGGAACATGCGCCATGTTTTTGTCCAACAAAGCATTTTGCACCCGCCCACTTTCTGCTACAAAGCACTTGAGTCCAGGGACCTCAAGTGCCTAGAAGGGGTATGGGGAATTGTGAGAAGAATGTGAAAAATGAACAAAGCTGTGAAAACTTTTACAAGGCATTTTATAAAACTCCCATAGAATATAACAACTTCTGCGTCAGTATTCGTGCAACTAAAATGATATAATATTTTTATGTGCTCATAGGTTTTCACTGGATGTTACAGACCAAAGGGTCTAATTATATCCAAAATGATGTCTTGGAACCCAGACGCCATTTTAAACTGTGGAGCTGCCGCGGGCAGCAGCAGACGCGGCACGCTCAGCAGCAGCATGGAAGAAAGTGAGAAAGGGGAGTCAGAGGGACACGCTGGACATGAGGAGGGTAGAAGGGGAGATCGGAGGACATGTTGGACATGGAGAAAGGTAAGGGCTGCGGGGTCGGCGGTAGGGGGGGAGGGGGGAACAGAGCACTCTCAGTCTGCCCCTGCAGTCCAGTGAAAACCAATGAACACATAAAAATACTATACTATATCAGTGTTAGTTGCACAAAATACTGATGGAGAAGTTGTTATTCTAGGGGAAATTATTACTAGAGTACATGAAGTGGATTTGTTTCCCAGTAGCATTCAATTTATTTATTCCTCTTCATTGTGTTGCTTTATAAAACTCAATGTAAGTTGATCACTTTATATCATTTTCACAAATATATTCCACAAATATATAAGGTAAATGGAAAACAAGAGGATATATATAGTCAATATGACCCAGGGAGACACTAAAGCCCCTGCAGCTGATAATGAATTTTCTCTTTCGTGCCCTTTCGGAGGTGGAACTGCCCAGGAAACAGCATAATGAGATAAAAAGTCTAGCTTTCTTCTAGCCTGGGACCCAAGCTAGAGGGAAAGCGCCTTTGGTCTTTCGGTCTCTTTTCTCCCAACCAGACACTAGCATGGATCCTATTGACAAGGTCCTGCATCACCATTCAGTTAGTGCGTAAAGGAGAAAAAGAACCAGCCCCAAGTAGGGTGGACTAGGGGACACCCTGAGCAGTGAACCATAGGGGTGAAGTTCCTAAGAAGGGATAGGCTGTTAGAGTTTTCTGGACAAAGTGCTCAGGACAGCCAGCTGATTTCTACCGCAAGCTAACAACGCTACCGTGAATATATACCGTATTTTTCGGACTATAAGACGCACCGGACCATAAGACGCACCTAGGTTTTAGAGGAGGGAAATAGGGGAAAAAAAATTTTCCTTTTTCCCTCCTCTAAAACCAAGGTGCTCCGGTGCGTCCTGTCCAAATCCCTCCCTCCAAGTTCAGGATCGCCCTCCCCCCAGCCCTGTCACCACTTCTCCCTACTCACGTCACGCGATCTTCCCTGGTGGTCTAGTGACGTCTGGGCAGGAAAGAGCCCCCTCTTTCCTGCCCAGCGCGCTGCTCTCCGTCCTCCTGTATGCTGCCTGACGGTCTCGGCGAGATTCAAAATGGCCACCGAGAATTGAAGTCTCGGCGGCCATTTTGAATCTCGACGAGACTGTCAGGCAGCATACAGGAGGACGGAGAGCAGCGCGCTGGGCAGGAAAGAGGGGGCTCTTTCCTGCCCAGACGTCACTAGACCACCAGGGAAGATCGCGAGCCCGTGAGTAGGAAGAAGTGGTGACAGGGCCGGGGGGGAGGGCGATCCCGAACTTGGAGGGAGGGAAATCTCTACCTTCGGACTATAAGACGCACCCCCCATTTTCCTCCCAAATTTGGGGGGGAAAAAAGTGCGTCTTATAGTCCGAAAAATACGGTACTCTTAATTTAAGCTCCTAAGGGGTGTAATACGAGCTACAGTTAAGACATGCTATTTTACCACTAACTAGTACTATTTTAGTATCGATCCTATTTTATGCAATGAGACCCTGGGGGGAAGTAATCAACATGGGGGTATCATTAAGACATGTAACAATAGCTTACACTGATAACTTCCCCCCTTAATGATAGCCCATGTTGATAACTTTCCCCCCTACATTTCTAACATGCCTAGATTTAGACAAATTTACAGCTGAAAATCTGAGGGGCCAATGCTCAAAGGTTGTCGTTAACAGCCATGTGCATTTATAGCCACGGCTGAACATATCAAACAAGGAATAGCAATTGATGCTCAAAGGAAATCACAATCAAATGAGATGCGTGGAAAGTCTGCATGAAGTTCAGTAGGGAGAGCACCTGGCACATGCGCAGAAAAGTTGCACGGTAAACGTCAATGTTCTGTGCATACCCAGGCCAGAGGAACAGGGAAGGGGGGGAGGGAACAAGTGCAGTATGTGCTCCATTACAATGCTCCATTACACAGAAAAAAAGTGGAAATAAAATAAAATACAAAACAAGAGAAAATAAAAAGAGAACCTGACTTGAAAAATAAGAATAACTGCTTTTTATTTTTCAACAAGTGCCATAAAAGTGTGCGTCATATGCGCACATTCATGGATGATTCTTGTTGGTTATTTTTTTTGTTGTTGTCTTTTTATTGTTTTTTTTGTTGTTGTTGTTGTTGTTGTATTTTGTGTTCGGCAACCAGAACACTTTTCTTTTTTAATGTTACAGGTGGAACATACATGCACATGATACACACACATGAAAAGTGCAGATAATATTAAAAAATGCAGACCACCAAGAAGCTGCCCTTTCACAAGCAACGCCAACTCAGACCTGCTAGAATATTTTGAACATTACAGGTAGGCACTCTCTTCTGTGCATTGCATGGAATGCTCTTTTTAATACATTTGCAACTCGTTTTTGGACGCTGCTTTTATGAACAGTAAAAGCAGTGCCAAAACCCTTTGAGGGTTAAGAGCACAATAATGTACATGCAAAACCAGCTGAGAAACCTGTCAAAACAGTACACTACAAGCCCTGTGAGCTTTGAGTATCGGCCCCTGAGTGTCTAGGTTTGGCTGAAAATTTGTCTGTGTCCAAGTGGATGTGTTTAAAAGCTCGGTCCTGGCCAAATTTGGCCTGATTTGTGTTCAGTGAATTTCAAGCATTGTTTGGTTTCAGCTTACCTGAATAATTTCACTGAAGTGATAAGGCAGGATATCTCCTGGGGAGTTGCTTAATAATTTGATTTTGTTGTTGAGGATGCTGTTCAGTTTGCGTCTTATATCCTCCTGAACACATAAGAAAAGCACATTAGATATTTTAGTATGGCTTTTTTTTTTATCTAATAGGGCCAAGAGTCTGTGGTGTTAGTGAGGCAAATTGGAATTATTATTATTATTATTATTTATTGCATTTGTATCCCACATTTGCAGGCTCAATGTGGCTTACATAGATTTGTAAACATTGTCATTTCAGGATATCAGATACAGTTAGTAATGTATGACTGATCAACAGAAAATCCAGTGCAATTCTATGTAACACTCAAAGAAACGACCTCTATGAAGCTTCCCTGATCCCAGATTCTATGACCGTTCATGTCATAATTTTTGTTTTGTTTTCAATGACTAAGGGGCCCTTTTACTTTTTTTTCCGAGTAATGGAGCACATACTGCGCTTGTTTGACCCCCCTCCCTTTACTAAGCCACGGCTAACCAGGTGGACTGGGTGGGCACAGGCCTCGCATTTCCTCTCCACCCGCTACCACCCCCCGTCAGCCCACCCGCCTGCCGCCACCGCATTTCCTCTCCACCCCCCCCCCCCCCCCCCCCCCGACAGCCCCCTGCACATGGTCAGTTCTGGTCATTTTTACTGACCTGAAGCGCCATTCTCCCTCCAGCACCGGCGATTCCCATAGCCAGCCTTCTGCCAGCGCGCGTCGTCGGAGCCTCTTCTCAGGTGCGTCCCGCCTACTCTGCAACTTCCTGCTTTCCGCAAAGCTGGGACGCAGGAAATTGCAGAGTTTATTTTTGGCTGGTTCAAACTTAACCAGCCAAACTGATACTCAACACTAGCCGGTAAGTTTGAGCCAGCGAAAAACAGGCCTGCTTTTAACGCAGCCAAACATGGCCATCAAACGTGCGCTGAAACTCGGCGGATAGGCCGGATATATAGCATGATTTAACTGGCTAGCCACTAGCCACTAACTACGAATTTTCAGCAGGTCATGGCCAGCTAGCTATTGTTTAAAGTTTTAATATATACACTATGTCCTGCTGAAAATTCACAGATAGCCTGGTCACAGGGCAAGTGCCAATCCTGGCCAGTTAAATGCTTTTGAATATCTGGGGGTATAAGCAGTGGTGTTCCTTGGTCGACTGCCACCCATGGAAGATCACCGCTGAACAACCCCCCCCCCCCCCTCCCCGGGTGCATCAGCTCCAAGCCCCTTCCCCCGGGTGCATTCTTCTTACCAGCTGGGGTGCTGGGAGCCGCTGGTTCCCTGCTCCCTCTGCCGTCACTTCCTGTTCCAGGGCAGGGAACTGGTAGAGACGACAGCTATGCGGCTGCTCCTTACACTCCTCCTGCAGCGTGCACCCGGGGCTGACCTCTCCCACCTCCCGCCCTCGTTATGCACCTGGGTATAAGTTGTGCACATTGCATGGTGTTCTTAGGTGAAACTAGGGTTACCATATGGCTCCAGAAAAAAAAGAGGACAGATTGAGCCAGTCCGGATTTTACATCCATTGAAAGCAATGGAAGTAAAACCTGGACTGGCTGAACATGTGTCCGTTAACACCTGCCACTGACCTGATGTAAATGATCACATCTTAATTTATCGTCATCCTTAAGTGGATAATCCACATACCAAACAGCTCGTTTGAAAAGAAAGGGTAAAAGCCTCAGAGGTCCGTGGTAATACAGCGGACCAGTCTACGGAACGCTCCCCTTGTGCTCTGTAAAAGCTCTCATGGGGCTCTTCCCAGTAGACCTCAATCTATCGTTGGCAAAAACCCCTCGCCTCCAAATTTATTCTTCAGCCAAACAATTGTTTTCATTATGTTTTATTTTTATTTCCTGTTACCTTTATATGTAAAACACATTAAACGTGCAGCACACTTATCTGTACCCAACGAGGCCCGTCTCACCCTCAGGCTTTCTCAGGGATATAGTGCTTTAACTAAAGTTCGCCATTTTCTTTCCGGGTTCATCTAAATTTAGGCACACCAATACAGGTTTACGCCAGTATTCTATACCAGAATCGAGATGCATAGATGCCTATATAGAGTATGTGCTCCCTGCCCAGCCTTGGAGTGCCTAAATAGAGACACCTTGTTATACAATAACCCCCATGTTTAAACCGCAACTCTGCCCAAACTCTGCCCCCGAACGTATCTGCACATGGGTCACATAAAAGTCTGCACCTTCTTGGCACTGCGTCTACTTTTACATGAGTAACTCCTAGGTAATTTTTTTTTTAAATCCTTATATACGGGTTAAATGGACTTTACAAATGAAAAAAATCCTTTATCAAACTACCCCTCACTGTACCAACTTTGCTTTCTGCCAATAAAGTTTGTAAAATAAAAGGACTTGAACAAAAAACTTTTTTGTCCACGGATACAGCAACATGTCACACTAGGAGAAGGGGACACTGTTTGCATTGCAGTATTGGGGCCCACACCCACCACAGCCTCAACCAGGAAATGCCCCGCCGATATTCAGCGCTATTTAACCATTCGGAAACAGCTGCTGGCTAGTTAAATCGTGCTTTTGCGGCTAACCATGAATATTCAGCTGGAGATAGCCAATTATCTCCCATTGAATATTCACAGTTAGCACTTTCTGCTACACCAGTTATGTCATGCAAATTATCTGGTTAGGTGCGTTTATTCAGTGCCAGACTGTGTAAGATCAGCGGTTAAATCGGACCGCATAAATAGAAGTCCTATCTTTAAATTGCAGCTTCCAAATTATGAACTCATGGGCAGACGCTTTCCAACTAAAGCTGAAAACAGAAAAGACACAAGGCCTAATGTTAGCATCGCAATATAACAAAATCAACTATCCCAACATAAACACGCCAAACCATACTCTCCCTGTTGCGGACACCCTGAAACTCCTAGGCGTAACAATTGATCGCAATCTTAATCTAGACTGCCATGTAAAAAATGTCATAAAGAAAATGTTCTATGCAATGTGGAGGCTCAGAAGAGTAAGATCTTTCTTCCCAAGGGAGACATTTCGCGTATTGGTGCAATCGTTGGTTCTGAGCCTTTGGACTACTGCAATTCCTTATACGCGGGATGCAAGGCACAAACCATCAAGAAACTCCAGACAGCCCAGAACACCGCAGCCAGATTAATATTCGGCAAGGCGAAATATGAAAGTGCCAGACCCCTTAGAAAAAGCATGCATTGGCTCCCACTGAAGGACCGTATTGCATTCAAGATTTGAACCTTGGTCCATAAAATCATTTATGGAGATGCCCCATCATACATGTCAGACCTAATTGACTTACCAGAGTGAAACAATAAACGTTCATCACGCACCTGCTTAAACCTTCATTATCCCAATTGCAGAGGACTTAAATACAAGTCTGTACATACATCCAGTTTCTCATACCCCTGCACGCAACTATGGAATGAATTGCCGATTGCCATAAAAACAACACACGACCTGACAACCTTCCGAAAGTTATTAAACACCTACTTATTCATAAAGCGTACAATAAAGATTCCCCATAACGATCTGACTTCCTAATTATTCCAATCACAACTATTAAGGAACCCTCCTATCTGTCCATCCTAATTACATCCTCACGACTGAATATTATATCTTGTCCTGATATCATTATGTTATGTTATGTTGATCTTTCAATCCACTTCCAATCCAATATGATTTACTTATGCACTCTTATTTGTAAGAACTGTAAAATTATTATTCCGTTATTATGATTGCTTTGATATTCTATGTACTTATCTGTGGAGGAGTGGCCAAGTGGTTAGGGTGGTGGGCTTTGGTCCTGAGGAACTGAATTCAATTCCCACTTCAGGCACAGGCAGCTCCTTGTGACTCTGGGCAAGTCATTTAACCCTCCATTGCCCCATGTAAGCCGCATTGAGCCTGCCATGAGTGGGAAAGCGCAGGGTACAAATGTAACAAAATAGATACTATTGGAGATTCTACATGGAATGTTGCTATTCCACTAGCAACATTCCATGTAGAAGGCTGCACAGGCTTCTGTTTCTGTGAGTCTGACGTCCTGCACGTGCAGGACGTCAGACTCACAGAAGCAGAAGCCTGCGCGGCCACATTGGTGATCTGTAAGGGCCGACTTCTACATGGAATGTTGCTAGTGGAGGAGTAGCCTAGTGGTTAGTGCAGTGGACTTTGATCCTGGGGAACTGAGGAACTGAGTTTGATTCCCACTTCAGGCACAGGCAGCTCCTTGTGACTCTGGGCAAGTCATTTAACCCTCCATTGCCCCATGTAAGCCGCATTGAGCCTGCCATGAGTGGGAAAGTGCAGGGTACAAATGTAACAAAATAGATACTATTGGAGATTCTACATGGAATGTTGCTATTCCACTAGCAACATTCCATGTAGAAGGCTGCGCAGGCTTCTGTTTCTGTGAGTCTGACGTCCTGCACGTGCAGGACGTCAGACTCACAGAAGCAGAAGCCTGCGCGGCCACATTGGTGATCTGTAAGGGCCGACTTCTACATGGAATGTTGCTAGTGGAGGAGTAGCCTAGTGGTTAGTGCAGTGGACTTTGATCCTGGGGAACTGAGGAACTGAGTTTGATTCCCACTTCAGGCACAGGCAGCTCCTTGTGACTCTGGGCAAGTCACTTAACCCTCCATTGCCCCATGTAAGCCGCATTGAGCCTGCCATGAGTGGGAAACGTGTGGGGTACAAATGTAGCAAAAATCAAATAGATACTATTGGAGATTCTACATGGAATGTTGCTACTATTGGAGATTCTACATGGAATGGTGCTACTATTGGAGATTCTACATGAAATGTTGCTATTCCACTAGCAACATTCCATGTAGAAGGCTGCGCAGGCTTCTGTTTCTGTGAGTCTGACGTCCTGCACATACGTGCAGGACGTCAGACTCACAGAAGCAGAAGCCTGCGCGGCCACATTGGTGATCTGTAAGGGCCGACTTCTACATGGAATGTTGCTAGTGGAGGAGTAGCCTAGTGGTTAGTGCAGTGGACTTTGATCCTGGGGAACTGAGGAACTGAGTTTGATTCCCACTTCAGGCACAGGCAGCTCCTTGTGACTCTGGGCAAGTCACTTAACCCTCCATTGCCCCATGTAAGCCGCATTGAGCCTGCCATGAGTGGGAAACGTGTGGGGTACAAATGTAGCAAAAATCAAATAGATACTATTGGAGATTCTACATGGAATGTTGCTATTCCACTAGCAACATTCCATGTAGAAGGCTGCGCAGGCTTCTGTTTCTGTGAGTCTGACGTCCTGCACGTGCAGGACGTCAGACTCACAGAAGCAGAAGCCTGCGCGGCCACATTGGTGATCTGTAAGGGCCGACTTCTACATGGAATGTTGCTAGTGGAGGAGTGGCCTAGTGGTTAGGGTGGTGGACTTTGATCCTGGGGAACTGAGGAACTGAGTTTGATTCCCACTTCAGGCACAGGCAGCTCCTTGTGACTCTGGGCAAGTCACTTAACCCTCCATTGCCCCATGTTAGCCGCATTGAGCCTGCCATGAGTGGGAAAGCGCAGGGTACAAATGTAATAAAAAAATATCTATATTTTGAAATTCTTATCCTATAATGTGTACATGTTGCTGTAACATTTTGTGAGCCACATTGAGCCTGCAAATAGGTGGGAAAATGTGGGATACAAGTGCAACAAATAATAAATAATAATAATAAGTGCTATAACTTAACCGGTCAGCTGCTGAATATCGGCTTAACCAGTTAAGTATTTAGAGGCCAAAATACCCCCCCCCCCCCCCCATATTCTATGCCGGTCACTGGAAATGGCCCAGAATTAAATTTCTGGGTTTGACACTGGTGGCAGGAGGTCAAAGCGCTGCCCACCGCCGGTTGAATATCGGCTTTATTTATTTATTTGTTACATTTGTATCCCACATTTTCCCACCTATTTGTAGGCTCAATGTGGCTTACATAGTACCGGAGAGGCATTCGCCGACTCCGGTATGAACAAATACAAAGTGATGTTGTGGTAAAATAAGGCTCATGTGGAACAGACACGAGGGAATCGTAGAGCGGAAGAGTTATGTTATGTCCATTACATGCTTTGGTTTCGTTGTGTTGCAGAGTTCAGACATTTAAGTTGGATCGGTGGGGTATGCCTTTTAAAACAGGTTAGTTTTTAGAGATTTCCGGAAGTTTAGGTGGTCATACGTTGTTTTCACGGCTTTTGGTAGTGCGTTCCACAGTTGTGTGCTTATGTAGGAAAACTGGATGCATATGTTGATTTATACTTAAGTCCTTTGCAGCTTGGGTAGTGGAGATTTAGATATGTTCGTGTTGATCCAGATATGTTTCTGGTTCGTAGGTCTATGAGGCTTGTCATGTATCCCAGGGCTTCGCCGAAGATAATTTTATGAACCAAGGTGCAAATTTTGAAAGCAATACGTTCTTTAATTAGGAGCCAGTGCAGGTTTTCACGGAGGAGTTTTTCCAAATATAAGCCTGGCTGCCATGATTTGAGCGGTCTGAAGTTTCTTTAAGGTTTGTTCTTTGCAACCCGCATAAATTCCATTGCAGTAGTCTACGTGGCTAAGTACCATTGATTGTATCAAGTTGTGAAATGTTTCCCTCAGGAAGAATAGTTTCACGCGTTTGAGTTTCCACATTGAGTGGAACATTTTCTTTGTTGTGGATTTCACTTGGCTCTCTAGTGTGAGCTTTCAGAGTCCCTCTCTTTTTCACCGGAAAGTATGAGGGGTCTTTTTACTAAGGTGTGCTGAAGAATGGCCTGCGGTAGTGAAGGTGTGTGTTTTGGCTGCGCACAGGATCATTTCTCAGTGCACCTGTAAAAAATGCTTTTTGGGTCTGAGACCTTACCACCAGCCATTGATGTAGCAGTAAAATGTCCTGCGTTAACCAGGCAGGAATAGTCAACACGTGTCCAAATGCCGATTACTGCCCGCGTGCCAGAAAATAAAAATATTTTTTGATGCGCGTCAAAAATGAAATTACCGCCCGGGCCACGTGGTAGCTGGGTGGTAACTCGGAATTGGTGCGCATTGGGTGCGCATAGACTCTTACGCGGCTTAGTAAAAGGACCCCTGAGTATCTTCTAGGTTCCTTAGTCTGCAAAGCTTTCTCCCTTTTCACTTAATTTTTGTCTTGGAGTTTCAAAGTTCTTTAAAAGCGTGGTCTTTTTTCATTCAAAAAGCCACTGAAAATCTGTATGTCATCTTCACAAAATATTCTGGCTTGGCATCATATTACAATGTTGATAGAAAGAATGTGGGTCAGCAAACGGTTTCTAGAGATAAGAGTTTAATAGCAGCTGACATGAAGTAGACAGAAAGATGAAAGAGCAGTGGCATAGCTAGATGGGGCACAGGGGGCGCGGTCACTCCCCTAAACAATCTTTTAGAAAAAATGGTGCCTATGCACCAGCGGCACCTGTTTTTTTGTTTGTTACATTTGTACCCCGCGTTTTCCCACTCATGGCGGGCTCAATGCGGCTTACATGGGGCAATAGAGGGTTAAGTGACTTGCCCAGAGTCACAAGGAGCTGCCTGTGCCTGAAGTGGGAATGGAACTCAGTTCCTCAGTTCCCCAGGACCAAAGTCCACCACCCTAACCACTAGGCCACTCCTCCACTAGCAACATTCCATGTAGAAGTCGGCCCTTGCAGATCACCAATGTGGCCGCGCAGGCTTCTGCTTCTGTGAGTCTGACGTCAGACTCACAGAAACAGAAGCCTGCGCAGCCTTCTACATGGAATGTTCCATGTAGAATCTCCAGTAGTATCTATTTTATTTTTGTTACATTTGTATCCCGCGCTTTCCCACTCATGGCAGGCTCAATGCGGCTTACATGGGACAATGGAGGGTTAAGTGACTTGCCCAGAGTCACAAGGAGCTGCCTGTGCCTGAAGTGGGAATCGAACCCAGTTCCCCAGGACCAAAGTCTACCACCCTAACCACTAGGCCACTCCTCCACTGTTGCTACTATTTGAGATTCTACATGGAATGTTGCTATTCCACTAGCAACATTCCATGTAGAAGTCGGCCCTTGCGGATCACCAATGTGGCCGCGGAGGCTTCTACATGGAATGTTCCATGTAGAATCTCCAGTAGTATCTATTTTATTTTTGTTACATTTGTATCCCGCGTTTTCCCACTCATGGCAGGCTCAATGCGGCTTACATGGGGCAATGGAGGGTTAAGTGACTTGCCCAGAGTCACAAGGAGCTGCCTGTGCCTGAAGTGGGAATCGAACTCAGTTCCTCAGTTCCCCAGGACCAAAGTCCACCACCCTAACCACTAGGCCACTCCTCTAACTTTCCCTCTCTGCCGCTGCGCTGCCTTTTGAGTCTGCACTCTGCAGCAGCCTGGAGGAACCGCGAGTATCCCTTCCCTGCCTCTCACTGACTGGGTGACATACAAGCGGACAAAACCCCGCCTTCATGTTGAGAGTTGAACTCCTTGCCTATAGTGTTGATTGACAGATAGGGGTCGGGATTAGTGAAGACTGCTCGCGATGTCATGGCGCAATCCTCCACCCACCTTGTGAAGCGCCCTTGCTGCCTCTCTGCCAATTTCCCTCCACGCTCATCCCACCAAAGATGTAACTTCCTGTTTGGGAGGAATCACGTGGAGGACGGAAACCGGCAGATGCACAAGTGGCGCGCTTAGGGCTATGGCCCCGCACGCAGTTTCATTTTTGTTGCAGCCAAGTTGAGGAGGCAACCACGTGAACAAGGAGGTCGACCGTCGAACTCAAAACATTGAAAGGCAAGCCACCACTGTAGCCGTCTTTTACCTTTTGCCTGTAGTACTGTCTCTCTCCCTTTCCTCCGCTCCCCGCAGCCGTTAACTCAAAGCAAGCAAATCTAGGAGGAGCTGCTGTATCACCGTTGTTGATTTTAATTGTTGGTAGCATTTTTATTTGATCTTCTTTTCTTATATTTTTAAGCATGCCGGCTTGTGCAGCATAGGGATGTGTATACACAGGAAGTTTTGGTTTCATGGGTTAGAGTACTGCTTTCTTCTAAATCGTGTCATTTGGAGGGGCTGGACTCCCTGTATTCATGTAGAGATGTTTTCAGGTGCTTAACAATCAGACTTACTATTTAGTATAATTAAAAAAAAACATTAATTAGGTTGAAACCTGGGAGTATTTAATATCTTTTTTTCCTGTGCCTACATCAAAAGATTATGGCATGTGGGAACTTGCTCCTTTTGTTTGTGGATTGCAGTGGTATATTATATCAATTACTGGAACTTGCTTGAAACAATATAAATATATATATTATGGTATATTATAAAAATGCACTTGCCGTTTTTATTACTACTATATTTCATGGAGAGGTATTGAATAATGAGGGGAGGGTGTCCTTAATGCAGAAGTTCTGGCCAGCCAGTCTAAATGTGGTAACATTGTCATGTTCAGTACACTATTAGCCACCAAGTTAAAATGAAGTTAATTATATTCAGTGGAAAATAAATCTGTTGGCTCAGGCTGCTTACTACTGAATATTTCATCATTGTTTCATTATTGCTACTAAGTATTACATATTAAGGGTATTTGCTTTAAATTTTGTTTTATAGTCCTTACATGCAAAGGTGAATGAATCCTAAGGGCAGTTGAACAATTAGGTATAAACTGTTGTTTCTTTACTTGTTTTGGACTGCTTTGGACCCTGCTGATCTGTACATCTGTCTAGAATTTTAGAAGATGGAAATGAGAAAATAAAAAGTTTTGGATGTACTCTGTAGAAGTTGCACAGTACATAAGAGATTTTTCTCAGACCTTTTTTTTATTGATTAAAGAATAAAAAAAATTAAAAAAAAGTGACAAAAAGAGATCTATTAAAAGATATAAATATTGGGAAGGTATTTTGCCAATAATGGAGAAGATCATTTGATCAAGTTAGCTCTTTAAATCTGTATGATTTTGAGATCTTTGAGGCTTTTTCCTTCCTTTTATAAATATCTGGATATTAGTAACATTTTCATGCTGTGGATTTTGTAATGTTTTTCTGTTCTAGCTAAGTTGTTGTTTTGCAATGTGTGTATAGATGCCTGTTCTGGTGTGTGCATGTGATAATATTTGAATAATTGTCTATACTTATAGCTATGATTTCAGGACAAGCGGCATCACTAAAGTTTTAAATTCCAGGTAGTATATATTCTAATTTCAACTTTGTCAAATGTTTCAGACATGTCTATGTACTTGCTTCCATGATATAACTGAATTCTATGGTGATGGCACAAGGAAAACTAGCTCAAAATAACCTGTTCCTTAGCTGGGCCCTAGTATTACCATATTGAAAATGGACCATACCATGCCTCTGTGGTTATGCTCCACTAATAAGTTAAACAATTAACTGACTTTCTTGAAAGGATTATATACACTTTGGATGCATGACTAGGGATACAAACACACTTATTTATTCAACATCACAATTCCTCATGTACAGCCACAAAACAACCTTTTAGGGTTGATAGTGTTCACAATCAATTCCTTTAATTATTGACCAGATAGAGAGAAGAGTTTTCATTTTTGGCACAGTATATGTCATCACAGGAACAAAATATAAGAAAACCAATGGACTGCATTGGGGACTTACAGCCTGTTATGTTTAAACAGAAGAAATCTGCATGAAACAAAATATTTATTTTTATTTTGACTTATAAAAACACTTGTACCTGAAACTTGTCTCAAAATAGAATAATCTATTTGAGTATCTACAATGTAAAAACTTCTACAAAACAGATGAAGTGAAGATGTGATTCCATATGTCCCAATGAAAGAGTTTAATTTAATTTTACTTCCATTTAAATTCAATATATTCCATCTTTATAACACCAGCTCTGGAACTCTTTGCTGGAGGATGTGGTAACAGCGGTTAGCGTTCTAGGTTTAAAAAAGGTTTGGACAAGTTCCTTCAGGGAAAGTCCATAGTGTGCTATTGAACCAGACATGGGAAGCAACTGCTTGCCCTGGGATTTATAGTATGGAGTGTTGCCACAATTTGGGTTTCTGCAGGTACTTATGATCTGTCTTGGCCACTGTTGGAAACAGGATACTGGGCTACATGGACCATTGTTCTGACCCAGTCTGGCTACTATTATGTTCTAAGTCAGCAGTTCAGGAAGAAAAATACAGCTATTTGATAGTGGGGACATAAAATGAAAGATCAATGCCAGTGAGATGTAGAGAAGGAAAGGAAGAAGTGGAAAGGCCAACCTGGAAAAGAATTTGGAAGACTGACTCATGGAACGTGGAAAAAAAAAGACTGGGACCAGCCCAATTAGAAAATTAAATTCCCAGACAACAAAGGTAGAAAAGAAAAAAATATTTTTATGTAATACTTTGTAAGGACTGAGATGTACCTGCTTTGTAAAATGTACATTTTTTCATTTTTTCTATTTTGCAAAGTACAGGAGAAAATGCATTCTGTTTCTCTTTTACCAGTATTGCACTGAGTCTGGCTTTCTTGGGCAGAGTGGAGGGGGTCTCTATTTCAATTTCTGTTTGTATGTTTTTTTGTTGTGGCTCCGTATTCTGTATTAGATGAGGGTCTGTCCATGTTTTGCATATGCTACTGAGATGAAGGATTCTGCTTTCATGTAGTGTCTATGTAGGAATGTGTAACAGTGCAGCTTGTTCCAGTTTCCCAACAGTAGGTATTCACGAGAAAAGTGATTTTCTACTCCTCACTATAATCATTTTACCTGTATGACATTGATTAGCTTTTCCTCAGTTGTAGATATCCAGTCACTGTACGCAGTATCTGTGGGGCCCAAGCTTTTCTCCCATTGCCCAGGGTTTCTTTCTGTTCTTTGCTGCTGTCTCATAATCCGAAGGGTGCTACAGGACAGTCAGAGGATTAAAGAAAAGAAATCAGTACTGTTTCCTTATTCCTATTCATTTGAAAATATACAGTTATGTGCAAAATTACAGGTACCTGGGGCCGACTCCACACGGTAAGCAAAGTAAGCATGGCGGGGGAGGGGCACCAAGATCTGCCGTAAGCACTGCTATTCCATCATGTCTGTCTGTCCTGTCTGCATATGCAGCTTGACTTTTCAACTTTAAGTTTATTTAGGTTCATTGCTCCAGGTACAAAATACGTGCCTGCATATAATATGCAGTGCATTTTTTCTAGCATAAAAGGTGCCAGTACTCAAATGCTAGGCCACCCTACGGGGGTGAGGTGATCACTGAGGGACCCACCCCACAATAGCCAGGCCCCCTGCAAGCAATCACAGAAACTATGACAAGGCAGAATTGGTGTGTAGAGCCTGGAGCTCTTTCATTAAAGCTTGGGGTCCAAAGGTCAATTTTAGCAGACAATGGAAAAGGTGCCGGTACTCAGTACCCCCTCAAAAAAAAGCCCTGATAATATGTAAACTGCTTTGAATGTAACCACAGAAAGACGCTATAGCAAGTCCCTTTCCTTTTCCCCCTTATCAGACATCCTTGATTTTCTGAGATGGTCCTTGATTTAAGAGCTGTGTCCCTTTCTCCATCCTGTATGACAACCTTCTCTACCCAATTTTAGTAATGGGGACAGAGGTGACATATTGTACTTTCAAATGAGTTTAGTATTGTCTTGCCTGCCTCCCCCCCCCCCCCCCCCACACACACACATACATTGTTCAGCATCTCCCTCTTGCCACCAACCCCCTGGGGTCAGCCCCTCCCCTCAAACCTCCCTTTGCAACCCCTTCCCTTTGGTTTTAGCATCACTGAGTACAGCTGTGTGATATGGAACCTCCACTCATGCATGCTTTGTATCTCTTCCAGGCCCTGCCTCCTCTGATGTATACTTCCTGTTCTGAAAAACAGCGGTGACTGTCAAATGAAGAGGCAATGTGGCTAAGAAGTTCATTCCAACATCATCTTTATTTATAAAACACTGACCCAACACAGCCGTGTTTCGGCATGTATAGCCTGCATCGGGAGTATTTTCTGCCAGAATCCTATTTGCAAGTGCAACGTAGGCATAGGAGACAACTTTTCAAAATGATTGGGGGTGCTGAACACAACCCAATATTCTCCCTCCGCCTGCCACCACAAAAATAGCAATTCTTAGACTGCATTCAAAGATAACATGAGGCTCCATTTCCCGAACTTTAGCTTTCACACCATTCTCGAGACATTACTATACCATCAAAGCACTGTTCCCTACACATTTTAAAATCCAAATCACACTTTTTAAAGACATCTTTACACTATACAAAAACCTGAGCACAAACACACTCAGAACTTCTGTGTGCTGGTAGAGGGACTCAACCTGTTGGTCTAGACTGCTCTAGCAGGACTCAAAGGAATAGAACAAATACTTTGTACAACTCAAATTCTTTTTTTGGTATTGTTAATTCAATGATCTGTTAGCCACATTGAACCTGATCTGTTTGGGAAAATGTGGGATAGAAATAAATAAATAAATAAATAAACAAACCTTACCATATCATAATACTTCTAACTTCCAGGACATGAAAAGCTACAACCTGATGTATGAAAAGGCAGCACTGTAGAAACTACACTGGGGCTTAAAACACCAATACACTACCTAGTGGAAAAACAAATCTAAACAAGATCTGTACGCAGATACCACATGCTAGCAGAATACCACACTGTGGTCACACAAGAAAAACACATGACACAACAAATGTATCACAAGGGACCAGAGATAAACGCAAAAAAACTGAACTGAAAACCTCAAGAAGTCAGACTCGGTATACAACAATACTAGAGAAATGTACACTAAAATGCAAAACATCAGAAATGTGCATTTCCAAAAGCCGATGTATTCCAATTAATAAATTCAGAATAAAATACTTTGTTCTACCTTTGTTGTCTGAGCATTTTATTTTTGGTCCCAGTGTCCCTTTTCTGCGTCTGTTTCTTTTCTTGTCCATTTGACATTTCTTCTTGCTCCAGGTCTACCATCCTCCTCCTGTTTCCTTATCCATCCTAACAACTCCCCTCTGTGTCCCTGTTCTTTAACTTCCTCCATTTTCAGCATATGCCCTCTCAGTGTCCTGATCCAACCCTTATATTCAGCGTTTCCCCTTTGTGTGTGTCTTGCCCTATCCTGCATTTCCCCCTCTGTGTCCCTGTCTCTATCCCTCCTCCTCCCCCTGTGATCAGCATTACTCCTCTGTGTCTGTGTCACTGCTCTCCCCCCCCCCCCCCCCCATCCAGCATTACCTATGTTCCTATCCCTTCTCTCTCCATGCCCAGCATGTCTTCTGCCTCCCTGTCCCTCCCCTCTCTCTTCCCCCTGGGGCCAGAATCTCTCCCTGTAGCTTCCCACCCACACCCAGTGTCTCTCTCCCTCTCTTCCATCCAGCATTTTCTTTCCCTATTTCTTCTCCCCCCCCCCCCCCCCACTGTCTCTCTCTATTCCTCCCCCCTCAAGTTGATCCAGCATCTATCCCTCTCCACTTTCCGTCCAGCGCCTCTTCCTGTCTGTCTGTCCATCCCTCCCTCCCCTTCCCTCCCCTCTCCCCTTTCCTGATCCAGCAGAGCAGCACCTCTGTCTCCCTCCCTCTGAACCCTGCAGATCCATTGTTTCTCCCCTTTATCGTCTCTCCCCCCCCCCCCCCCCCCCCAGGCTCACTGGTGCTGCTAACTACCTTGATCGCTGCTGCCGGTAGAGATACCACAGTGATTGAAAAGTGCTGCCTCGAGATCTTAATCTTCCCTGTGATGAGTCCTGCCCTCGCGGAACAGGAAGTTGCATCAGAGGAGGCAGGACGCATCATAGGGAAGACCAAGATCCTTTTAATCACCAGCGATCAATGTAGTTAGCAGCACTAGTGAGCCGCGGGGAGCGGGAGAGTTGCCAGCAGCGAGACACTGCATAAACTAACTATCGGGAGTCATCTGGTGGAGCAATATACTTGCCTCTGTGCCACCTCAAAATATTGCAGGTGCTCGAGAACCCACAAAGTTGGCATCTATGAATGTTGGAACTTGGTCATGACTTTAGATGAGATGCTGAAACTGGAAATTCCAGACACTGAACAAATGAATGGACTTCTCCAGTACTGACCTCTTAGCTTGTACTTCCTGAAAACAAGGCACTCAGGCTTTCAAGTTCAGGCTTTCCTCCATCAACAAGCAGTGGATCCTTTTTCTCTCCCTTCCCCCCCCCCATCCTACTACTACTACTATTTACTACTACTATTTAGCATTACTATAGCGCTACAAGGCGTACGCAGCGCTGCACAACCATAGAAGAAAGACAGTCCCTGCTCAAAGAGCTTACAATCTAATAGACAAAAAATAAATAAAGTAAGCAAATCAAATCAATTAATGTGAACGGGAAAGAAGAGAGGAGGGTAGGTGGAGGCGAGTGGTTACAAGTGGTTACGAGTCAAAAGCAATGTTAAAGAGGTGGGCTTTCTGTCTAGATTTAAAGGTGGCCAAGGATGGGGCAAGACGTAGGGGCTCAGGAAGTTTATTCCAGGCGTAGGGTGCAGCAAGACAGAAGGCGCGAAGTCTGGAGTTGGCAGTAGTGGAGAAGGGAAAAGATAAGAAGGATTTATCCATGGAGCGGAGTGCACGGGAAGGGGTGTAGGGATGGACGAGTGTGGAGAGATACTGGAGAGCAGCAGAGTGAGAACATTTATAGGTTAGCAGAAGAAGTTTGAACAGGATGCGAAAACGGATAGGGAGCCAGTGAAGGGTCTTGAGGAGAGGGGTAGTATGACTAAAGCGACCCTGGCGGAAGATGAGACGGGCAGCAGAGTTTTGAACCGACTGGAGAGGGGAGAGGTGACTAAGTGGGAGGCCAGCAAGAAGCAGATTGCAGTAATCTAAACGAGAGGTGACAAGGGTGTGGATGAGGGTTTTGGTAGAGTGCTCGGAAAGAAAGGGGCGGATATTACGGATGTTGTAAAGAAAGAAACGACAGGTCTTGGCAATCTGCTGGATATGAGCAGAGAAGGAGAGAGAAGAGTCAAAGATGACCCCAAGGTTTCGAGCTGAGGAGACAGGGAGAATGAGAGAGCCATCAACAGAAATAGAAAACTGGGAGGAGCGGGGAGGTGGGTTTGGGGGGGAAAATGAGAAGCTCGGTTTTGGTCATATTTAATTTCAGGTGGCGTTGAGACATCCAGACAACAATGTCAGACAAGCACGCTAAAACTTTGGTTTGGATGCAAGGTGAGATATCAGGGGTAGATTTGGGAGTCATCAGCATAGAGATGGTAGGAAAAGCCATGGGATGAGATTAATGAACCAAGGGAAGAAGTGTAGATAGAAAAGAGGAGGGGACCAAGAACAGAACCCTGAGGTACGCCGACAGGCAGAGGGATAGAAGTACAAGAGGATCCACCAGAGTGAACACTAAAGGTGCGGAGGGAGAGGTAGGAAGAGAACCAGGAAAGGACAGAGCCCTGGAATCCAAGTGAGGACAGGGTATCGAGAAGTATGCTGTGATGGACAGTGTCAAAAGCAGTGGAAAGATCAAGAAGAATGAGGATGGAATATTGACCTCTGGATTTAGCCAGTAATAGGTCATTGGAGACTTTAGTAAGTGCAGTTTCGGTTGCGTGGAGAGGGCGAAAACCAGATTGTAGTGGGTCAAGAATAGCATGTGAGGAGAGAAAATCAAGGCAGCGGCGGTGAACAGCACGCTCAAGTAATTTGGAGAGAAAAGGAAGGAGGGAGATGGGTTGGTAATTAGAGGGACAAGTAGGGTCGAGTGAAGGCTTCTTAAGGAGAGGTGTGACCACAGCATGTTTAAAGGCAGCAGGGACAGTCGCAGTGGAAAGTGAGAGGTTGAGAATGTGACAGATAAAAGGAATAATAGCAGGAGAGATGGCATTAAGAAGGTGGGTGGGAATGGGATCAGAGGAACAGGTGGTACATTTTGAGGAAGAAAGGAGAAGTGTAGTTTCCTCAATAGTAACTTCAGGAAAGGAGGAAAGGGAATGAGGGGAAGGAGAGAGAGGGGAACGGACTAGTGGAGGGAGAGGTGGTGAGGTAGAGAAAGCAAGGTTTATCTTTTCAACCTTGTTGTGAAAGAATTCAGCAAGGGTCCCATATGCCCACCCATATGCCCTCCCTGGGCCTACCTTAGGAAGGCTTGGTGGTCTAGTGGCGTCTTTGGGGGAAAGAACATACCCCACCTCTTCCTGCCCTGTACAGCTGCTCCATCACAATGGCTGCCATGACTGCTGCGGAAGGACCCGGCAGCAATCTTGCACCTGGAATCAGCATGGGGAGGGCCTGGAGAGGGGGAAGTGATCATGGGAGGGAGGGAACAGAAAGTTTCAAGTTTTGACCAAAAATGCACAGGCATTTTTGCCTAAAATCTGAAGCTGGATTTCAGTACAGTTTCAATGCCAAATCTATAACAAAAACTGTAAATCAATCAGCCTCTAAGTGAAGACTTCCACTGGAGATAGGGTGGTGGTGACTGTAGGATGCCAGAAACCCTGGCTCGATCTGTAAGCTTTAATGGATCCCTGAGTGAACAGAAGCTTACACAACCTACATTTGGTACAAAAATTAAACTCAAAACATCTTTCTGCAAATTTAATACATAATTATTTGCTGATTTTTACTCTCATGGATCTTCCTCCACCCCCATCCCCTTATCTGTTGGTGTTCCCCAGGGATCGGTCCTTGGACCCCTTCTCTTCTCAATCTACACCTCTTCCCTGGGCTCCCTGATCTCATCTCATGGTTTCCAGTATCATCTCTATGCTGATGACACCCAACTGTATCTCTCCACACCAGACATCACCACGGAGACCCAGGCAAAGGTATCGGCCTGCTTATCCGATATTGCTGCCTGGATGTCCAACCGCCACCTGAAACTGAACATGTCCAAGACCGAGCTTATCGTCTTTCCACCAAAACCCACTTCTCCTCTTCCTCCGCTTTCTATCTCAGTTGATAACACCCTCATCCTCCCCGTCTCATCTGCCCGCAACCTCGGAGTCATCTTTGACTCCTCTCTCTCCTTCTCTGCGCATATCCAGCAGATAGCCAAGACCTGTCGCTTCTTCCTCTTTAACATCAGCAAAATTCACCCTTTCCTCTCTGAACACACCACCCGAACTCTCGTCCACCTTTGAAGGTGCGGTGGGAGAGATAGGAGGAGAACCAGGAGAGGACAGAGCCCTGGAACCCAAATGAGGACAGTGTGGCAAGAAGTAAGTCATGATTGACAGTGTCAAAAGCGGCGGATAGATCCAGGAGGATGAGGATGGAGTAGTGGCCTCTGGATTTGGCAAGGAACAGGTCATTACAGACTTTAGAGAGTGCCGTTTCTGTCGAGTGAAGAGGGCGAAAACCGGATTGAAGCGGATCGAGGATGGCATGAGAGGAGAGAAAATCAAGGCAGCGGCTGTGGACTGCGCGCTCAAGTGTCTTGGAGAGGAAGGGTAGGAGGGAAATGGGGCGGTAGTTGGAGGGACAGGTAGGGTCAAGTGATGGTTTTTTGAGGAGTGGCGTGACTACAGCATGCTTGAAGGTGTCGGGGACAGTTACAGTGGAGAGAGAGAGGTTGAGGATATGACAGATGGAGGGGGTGATAGTAGGAGAGATGGTGTTAAGTAAGTTGGTGGGGATGGGATCAGAGGAACAAGTGGTGCATTTTGAGGAGGAAAGAAGGCGGGCGGTGTCCTCCTCGGAGATATCAGGAAAGGAGGAGAAGGAGGTCTGGGTTGGTTGGTTGGTTGAGGGAGAGGGTTGAAGGGTGAAGAGGAGGAGGTGGCTTGGTAGTGAACTCAAGGTTGATCTTTTGCACCTTGTCGCGGAAGTAGTCAGCCAGTGATTGAGGAGAGAGTGAGGGGGGGGGGGTGGGAGCGGAGGGCACTTTGAGGAGGGAGTTAAGGGTGGCGAAGAGACGACGAGGGTTAGAGCTGAGAGAATTAGTCAATTGGGTGTAATAGTCCTGTTTGGCAAGGAATAGTGAGGACTGGAAGGAGGATAGCATGAATTTGTAGTGAAGGAAATCTGAATGGGTGCGACATGTATACGCTGGAAGAGAGGAGGGAGAGAGGAGACATGATAGAAACATTTAAATATCTCAAGGGCATTTATGTACAGCAAGAGAACCTTTTTCAAATGAAGGAGAGCTCTGGAATGAGGGGGCATATGACAAAGTTAAGAGGGAATAGGCTTAGGAGTAACCTAAGGAAGTATTATTTCACAGAAAGGGTGGTGGAGGCGTGGAATGGCCTCCCGGTGGAGGAGGTGGAGTTGAGGACTGTTCCAGAGTTTAAAAAGGCATGGGTTAAGCATGTGGGATCGCTTAGGAACAGGTAGAATTGGGGGTTACATAGGATGGACAGACTGGATGGGTCATATGGCCTTTATCTGCCGTCATGTTTCTATGTGTGGCAGTTAGTGGCACAGGAAACAATATGCAGGTGGAAGAAAGAATGGATTCAACTAAATATGTCCAGTCAATGAAGAGACTGAAGCTGGCAAAAGACTGGATATTTGAGGAAGACAAGGATCCAAAACATTCTTCAGAATCAACCATGAAGGACTTACTGGAAAGAAAGAGGAAGATTTTGGATTGGTGTTTACAGCCCTGGACGACTACAGCCTCACCAAACTTTTGTAAACCTATGTGGTGCCAAAACCAAATCATCATGTATTCATCCACAGCAACGCAATCTGGACTGGTTACACTGCTGAATTTCAAGCTGCCTGGGTGTGAAGAATGAAAGAGACATTGATCTTTCTTCCTCCCGCTGTGCACCTGCAGGGAAGTAAGAGCCCTGGCCTTCCCAACCCTGAGAACAGTTCTGAAGACCTTCAAGATGCTACTAGCAGGAAACCAATACTGGTAAACACCACAGACTTGAATATTTTTTGTGGGGAGATCCAAGACACAGGGGTGAATTCTATATATGGTGCTGAAAAAGTGCTATTCGACAAACCACACTTTAAAGTTAGGTGCAGTTATAGAATAGCACTTATGACCGGGAATCGCAGCTAACTTTAGGTGCGGCCATTTGCACCAGCTGAAAGGTGATGCAAATGTACGCACCTTAATTAGGCACATATCCTCTTCATTCTATAACAATGCGCGTAAATGTTAGGAACGGCCCTGTTCTGTCCCATGACCCTCCTATTTCCGTGCTCCCTTTTTGAACTCGTGCATAAAATTTAGAGTGTGTATATTTCAATTAAATCTAATTAGTGCCAATAATTGGTTAACAATCCAATTTATCAGTGTTAATTAGCTCATTATTCAATTAAATTGCGCACGCAAATTTTAGTAGCTTTTACAGATTTCAGGGAACAGTGCGTGCAAGGAGTCCTAAAAATATTCCTGAGCTTGTTCTGCAAGGAAGAGTTGGGGGGGGGGGGGTGGAATGCAACAGCACAGCCTATGTGCAAAGGAAGGAGTTACAATGCATTGATTGAAAAGGTGCGCAAACATTTGCTTCTGGCCTACAGTGGTCTGCAAATAAATAGCAATGACGCATTAACATTTTCAGAAAGATGAGTTTATGTATCATATCGCATTTGTGTCATCTCCTGCTCTCTTAGGGCGTCTTTTACTAAGGCGCGCTCACGATTTTAGCGCGCGCTAAAATTGTGGGCGCGCTAAACATTACAGGCACCCATAGGAATCCATTGGCATCTGTAACGTTTAGCGCGCCCACAATCTTAGCACGCAACGAAAACGTAGCGCGCCTTAGTAAAAGACCCTCTTAGGGACATATTTACTAAGGTGTGCTACACAGTTAGCATGGGTTTTAGCACATGCTGTAGTGCAAGCCCGTGCTAATATTTAGCATGCATTAAAACAGCCAGTGTGGTAAAAGTCTGGTGCTATCTGCTTAGCACAGGAAGGGGTGAGGACCAGGGGCGTAGCTACATGGGGCCACGGGGGGAGGGAGGTTTGAGAGGGTCATCGGCAGGGGGTCCAGGGCCAAATCTATGGGGGCCCAGGCCCCCCTGGCCCCACGTAGCTACGCCACTGCCTTAGAATGAATGTCTGTGTGGAAACTGCAGGGAGAATGCTGGCAAGCCGCCAACAGCTGCTGCAAACTGCACTGAAGACGTGTTCCATTTGCCCGTTAACCTGTGCTAAGTGCTAAGCGTTAGCTCATTAGTAAAAATGCCCCTTGATGAAACCTGAAACATACTGTTTGACCAGGAGTGCCTAAATGTTTGCACATAACTGTACTTCCTCCTACACACACTAAAAATACTGTTTTAAAAGAACAGTTTTAAAAGGAAAAAGTGTAGAGGAGAGAGAAAGTGGGGCAGAGACTTTTAAAATGAAACGTTGACAATCCTGTGTTCAACTACAAGGAAACATACGTTTTCCAGTTTCTAAGGGCCCCTTTTACTAAGCTGCTTAGGTGCCTACGCGCGCCGAACATGAGCCAAATTGGAGTTACCGCCCACTTACTGCATGGACCTTGCGGTAATTTCAATTTTGGTGCGCATCCGCTATGCGCGTCTGAAAAATCTTTTTAATTTTCTGACACGCGTAACGGACATGGGCCAAGTGGCATTTGATTCACGTAGGTCATTACCGCCCACATTCTTTACCGCTACGTCTACGGCTGGTGGTAAGGTCTCAGACCCCAAAATGGATGCGCAGCAATTTTCATTTTGCTGCATGTCCATTTTCGGCAAAAAAAAAGAGACCTTTGTTACAGGCGTGCTGAAAAATGGATCGGCGTGCGCCCAAAACCTGCGTCTAAACTACCGTAAGTCATTTTTCAGCGCGCCTTTGTAAAAGGACCCCTAAGATCCTCAGTGTGCACCTGCCACATGACCAGAAAATGACTAAACCTGGATCACATCACTTACTTTTCGTAAGCCTCACGTCCCAATTTATAGAGTACTATGAATTCTTTTGGACTGCAGCTGACACTGATCAAGGCAGAGGCGCGAGAAAGCAAACAGTCCTGATAGCTTTTCATGTAAATGTTCAGAAGTCCCGTTTCCTGGAGGAGTCTGCTGCTCACCACGTTCCGCAGGAACGCTTTTTCAAGGTTTTCAAAATGGGTCTGAATTCCTGCTGTTACGTCCGAATTGTCCATAGGAGGAAACCGTGAAATTCGACTTCTAAGTTCCTTTTTTATCTGATTCTCCAACTGTTCACTCCATTTTAACGCAGAGCTCGAGTCGTTAGCAAGTTTAAGACTTTCTTGGTTTTTGTTTTCTTCCCACTCCAGCACCGCCATCACTGAGCATAACTGTTGCCAGTCATTCTCCTGTCCAAACAAAGCCTGTCTTACAACCAGCCACATTTCACAGGCCACTCCTTCATAGAGTATCTCTTTTCTCTCTTCCGTTTCATCTAGATTGTGAATGTGCTCACAGGCTTCAAGGAACTTCCCTCTGCACAGTAAATCATCAAGATATTGGTCTGAAATAACAGAAAAAGAGCACTTCAAATGAGGGAAATGGTTTACACTAAAAAAAAAAAAAAAGCATTGAATTTTTTAACCAAAAAGAGACAGAGAAAAAAAAACTGTAGAACAAAACTACAACAGGTCCATTGCCTCGTTCACAATGCTAGAGCCAGCACCTCACAAAGTGGAGAGTCCTATTAGTGGTTTAAAGGATGACTAACCTTAGAAATGTGAGGGTTACATAAGAACAGTAAGTATTGCCATACTGGGACAAACCGGAGGTCCATTGAGCCCAGCATCCTGTTTCCAACAGTGGCCAATCCAGGTCACAAGTACCTGGCGAGATCCCAAAACAGTACAATACATTTTATGCTGCTTATCCTAGAAATAAGCAGTGGATTTTCCCAAGTCCATCTTAATAATGGCTTATGGACTTTTCGTTTAGGAAATAATACAAACCTTTTTTTAAACCCTGCTAAGCTAACTGCTTTTACCACATTCTCTGGCAATGAAAATAATGTCTCCACCTCCATAGCTTTTGTTTAAATGAAGATTTTGTAATGAATAACAAATTAAAATAGTGCTTGAAATTTGCTTCTTTATTATATGTACTTACTTTTCTACATAGTTGCCCCCATTCACCACACAGAACTGCACATCTTCTCTCTTCAACCAATTACTCACAGCCCTTTCCACCTCTTTATTCAATTTGAACTGATGCCCCTGAAAGTATTCCCTGTGGCGTACCAAGGACAGGGCGGTGGGGGCGGTCTGCCCCGAGTGCAGGGAGCAACCACGTGGCTGCTGGCTCCACCAGTCAGGGCCGCTGAGAGACTGAGCTGGGCCTGGGGCAAGGCCACACCCCCCAGGATCACCACGCTCCCACCCCTCAATTGCTACTGCTGTCGCCTCCCTCTCCTGCTCCCAGGCCACCGGAGCCGCAGTTCCCAGTCTCCACCTACCTACCCTCTGCTCCCTTCTGCCTGACATCCAACCCCCTTCATTTAAATTTTTTAAAAAAATCTCTAAAGCAGCAGCGCAGCGCCTTCTCTGCGAAAGCAGCAGATCACCTCAGGCGGGCCTTCTCTCACTGTGTCCCGCCCTTGCAGAAATAGGAAGTTACATCAGAGGAGGGCGGGACACACTGAGGGAAGGCCCGCCCCAGGTGATCTGCTGCTTTCACAGAGAAGGCGCTACGCTGCTGCTTTAGAGATTAAATGCAGGGGGATGGATGACAGATGGAAGGGAGCTGAGGGTAGGCAGGTGGAGATGGGACTGCGGCACCAGCGGCCTGGGAGCAGGAGAAAGCGAGAGACTCTGGCACAGGACTCTCCTTGGTGGCCTGGGCCAGGGGTATTTTGCCCCCAGCCCCCCCCCCCCCCCCCCCGGGTGGCCCTGCCGGCAGTTCCCTGCTCCCTCTGATGTTATTTCCTGTTCTGGGGCAGGGAACCGGCGGAGCCAACAGCCGCATGACTGCTCCCTCCACCCCCCAGGAAGTAAGAGTGATGTGCTTGGGGGGGGGGAATCGCTGGGGGGAGGAGGTGATGCACCAGGGGGGTGCAGCGGCGACCCGTCCCAGGTGGCAGACGACCTAGAAACATCACTGAGTATCCCTTCAGTTTTGGAAAAAGATGAAAATTCCATGGTGCCAAGTCTGGGCTGTACGATGGATGGGATAAGACTGTTGTGTTGCATTGACACTGATGATAAGAGAGCTCCAGTTTTCCCCTGATGCAGCTAGCAGAGATTTGCAAAACAAGGAACCTGTTGGGATTTTTATCTGTGAAACAGCTGTTTTCTTCAATGACTTCAGATAAGTGACATTCAGAAGTTGTAAAGACAGGGCTGACTGTATTTTTGAAATTTCATTTTTGCTGTTTTGAAAGATGGAGTCTTTTCAACAAGTGATAGACAGAAGCTGGCAATTGTGTATACGTTAAAATTGCTTAGCCTTGTTTACTGAAGTCTTTTGTCTCCATCATTTTCTAATATGGTTTTTCATGATCAAAAGCATCCCTCCTGCTCCACATATTTTGCAGATGGGAGTTGTAGGTTGAATATATATTATATGAAACCCATCGGTTTCTAAATTATAATAAGACTATGAGACCCATCTTCGCAATTGCCTGTGTGGTATTTTGTGTGAGGCCTAGCATTGTTATGTAACAGCGAAATTTCTTCTGAACTCTTCACAAGTTTTCAGGGTACAAATGTAATGTTTTGAGTGTTCCTCCAATGTCCTTTACGAGTTCATCAACCCGTCTTGCGTGAGACATGTCTATTGCTGTCACAGGTCATCCACAATCTTTACATTTTTTGGCCCAGTGACCCGCAGTACTCATATCAACACAGTCATTACCATAAACAACCTGCATGCGGTGGTGAATTTCAGTTGGAAATTCTAGCACAGCACGTTGCTTAAATCAAAATAATTTCAGGTCACCTCTGAAACTGGATATTCAGCGCTGGCCGATATCCAGGCACCAGTGCAAAATATTTGGTTTCATTTTAATCACAGCAAGCAGCTGGCAGTTTACTGAACTGCTGACTGCAACAGTTGAATACTGGGTCCAAAATTGTTAAGCTCCTACATTTAGGTGAATTTTCAGCTGAAAAATCTGGCTGAAAATAGGGGGACAAATGTAGGCAAATGGAGTAGCCTAGTGGTTAATGCAACAGAGTTTGATCCTGGGGAAGTGGGCTCAATTCCCAGTGCAGCTCCTTGTGGCTCTGGGCAAGTCACTTAACCCTCCATTGCCCCAGGTACAAATAAGTACATGTATACAGTGGCGTAGCCACAGGTGGGCCTGGGTGGGCCAGGGCCCATCTACTTAGGGCTCAGGCCCACCCAACAGCAGCACATATTTAGTGCTAGCTAGTGGGGATCCCAAGCTCCGCCAGCTGAAGACCTCCCCCTGATGGTGCTGAAAACACTGCTCTCCACTTCAGCAGTCTAAGCTTCCTAAGCTGCTGATACTGGCCTCATTGCATTGGGGGGGGGGGGGTGGGGAGAACACTTGGTGCCCACCCACTTCTTGACTAGGCCCACCCAAAATCTACTGTCTGGCTACGCCCCTGCATGTATATACTCTGTAAACTGGTTTGAATATTGTTGCAAAAAAAAAAAAAAACCCCACACACAGAAAGGCAGTATATCAAGTCCCAATTCTGAATCTTGGGTGCCTCAATTTAAGCAACCAACTTCTTTTGAATATCAGGCAGTAAAATAGGAAATACCCACTGTACCTGATTACAACTCACCTTGAGCGTCTACCAAAAAGGTGTGAGCAAATCCAAATCCAAAATAGTCAGGATCTGTTAGTTTGAAGAGTTCTTAACTATGGGAGCACCTTGCACATTAGTACAAAGGCTGAAGGGAGAAGGCAAGGAAAGGCGAAGATGCTTGCTTGGTGTGAGGAGCACTGAGGAAAATGGAAAAAGAACAAGAAACAGAATAGAGGCGGAGATGAATGAGAGCAGAAAGGTAAGGGAAAGCCAATCCATTGATGCATTTATTGGTAAAATTCAAAAGTCTGAACCTCTAAGCAGAACCTTCCGCTAGTGGTTAGAGCACTGGTCTTGCAATCCAGAGGTGGCCAGTTCAAATCCCACTGCTGCTGCTGCTCCTTGTGATCTTGGGCGAGTCACTTAACCCTCCGTTGCCTCAGGTACAAACTTAGATTGTGAGCCCTCCTGGGACAGAGAAATATCCAGAGTACCTGAATGTAACTCACCTTAAGCTACTACTGAAAAGGGTGTGAGCAAAATCCAAATAAATTATTTGAGATTCTGTTCTTACTATTTGAGATTCTACATGGAATGTTGCTATTCCACTAGCAACATTCCATGTAGAAGGCTGCGCAGGCTTCTGTTTCTGTGAGTCTGACGTCCTGCACGTACGTGCAGGACGTCAGACTCACAGAAACAGAAGCCTGCGCGGCTGATCTGCAAGGGCAGGCTTCTACATGGAATGTTGCTAGTGGATGAGTAGCCTAGCGGTTAGTGCAGTGGAACATAGAATGTTGCTACTATTTGAGATTCTGGAATGTTGCTACTAGTGGAGATTCTGTTGCTACTAGTTGAGATTCTACATGGAATATTGCTACTAGTGGAGGTGTGGCCTAGTGGTTAGAGCACTGGTCTTGTAATCCAGAGGTGGACAGTTCAAATCCCACTGCTGCTCCTGGTGATCTTGGGCAAGACACTTAACCCTCAATTGCCTCAGGTACAAACTTAGATTGTGAGCCCTCCTGGGACAGAGAAATATCCAGAGTACCTGAATGTAACTCACCTTAAGCTACTACTGAAAAGGGTGTGAGCAAAATCCAAATAAATTATTTGAGATTCTGTTCTTACTATTTGAGATTCTACATGGAATGTTGCTATTCCACTAGCAACATTCCATGTAGAAGGCTGCGCAGGCTTCTGTTTTTGTGAGTCTGACGTCCTGCACGTACGTGCAGGACGTCAGACTCACAGAAACAGAAGCCTGCGCGGCTGATCTGCAAGGGCAGGCTTCTACATGGAATGTTGCTAGTGGAGGAGTAGCCTAGCGGTTAGTGCAGTGGAACATAGAATGTTGCTACTATTTGAGATTCTGGAATGTTGCTACTAGTGGAGATTCTGTTGCTACTAGTTGAGATTCTACACGGAATATTGCTACTAGTGGAGGCGTGGCCTAGTGGTGAGAGCACTGGTCTTGTAATCCAGAGGTGGACAGTTCAAATCCCACTGCTGCTCCTGGTGATCTTGGGCAAGACACTTAACCCTCAATTGCCTCAGGTACAAACTTAGATTGTGAGCCCTCCTGGGACAGAGAAATATCCAGAGTACCTGAATGTAACTCACCTTAAGCTACTACTGAAAAGGGTGTGAGCAAAATCCAAATAAATTATTTGAGATTCTGTTCTTACTATTTGAGATTCTACATGGAATGTTGCTATTCCACTAGCAACATTCCATGTAGAAGGCTGCGCAGGCTTCTGTTTTTGTGAGTCTGACGTCCTGCACGTACGTGCAGGACGTCAGACTCACAGAAACAGAAGCCTGCGCGGCTGATCTGCAAGGGCAGGCTTCTACATGGAATGTTGCTAGTGGAGGAGTAGCCTAGCGGTTAGTGCAGTGGAACATAGAATGTTGCTACTATTTGAGATTCTGGAATGTTGCTACTAGTGGAGATTCTGTTGCTACTAGTTGAGATTCTACACGGAATATTGCTACTAGTGGAGGCGTGGCCTAGTGGTGAGAGCACTGGTCTTGTAATCCAGAGGTGGACAGTTCAAATCCCACTGCTGCTCCTGGTGATCTTGGGCAAGACACTTAACCCTCAATTGCCTCAGGTACAAACTTAGATTGTGAGCCCTCCTGGGACAGAGAAATATCCAGAGTACCTGAATGTAACTCACCTTAAGCTACTACTGAAAAGGGTGTGAGCAAAATCCAAATAAATTATTTGAGATTCTGTTCTTACTATTTGAGATTCTACATGGAATGTTGCTATTCCACTAGCAACATTCCATGTAGAAGGCTGCGCAGGCTTCTGTTTCTGTGAGTCTGACGTCCTGCACGTACGTGCAGGACGTCAGACTCACAGAAACAGAAGCCTGCGCGGCTGATCTGCAAGGGCAGGCTTCTACATGGAATGTTGCTAGTGGAGGAGTAGCCTAGCGGTTAGTGCAGTGGAACATAGAATGTTGCTACTATTTGAGATTCTGGAATGTTGCTACTAGTGGAGATTCTGTTGCTACTAGTTGAGATTCTACATGGAATATTGCTACTAGTGGAGGTGTGGCCTAGTGGTGAGAGCACTGGTCTTGTAATCCAGAGGTGGACAGTTCAAATCCCACTGCTGCTCCTGGTGATCTTGGGCAAGACACTTAACCCTCAATTGCCTCAGGTACAAACTTAGATTGTGAGCCCTCCTGGGACAGAGAAATATCCAGAGTACCTGAATGTAACTCACCTTAAGCTACTACTGAAAAGGGTGTGAGCAAAATCCAAATAAATTATTTGAGATTCTGTTCTTACTATTTGAGATTCTACATGGAATGTTGCTATTCCACTAGCAACATTCCATGTAGAAGCCTGCCCTTGCAGATCAGCCGCGCAGGCTTCTGTTTCTGTGAGTCTGACGTCAGACTCACAGAAACAGAAGCCTGCGCGGCTGATCTGCAAGGGCAGGCTTCTACATGGAATGTTGCTAGTGGAGGAGTAGCCTAGCGGTTAGTGCAATGGAACATAGAATGTTGCTACTAGTTGAGATTCTACATGGAATGTTGCTATTATTGGTGTTGCTGAGTGGAGGAGTGGCCTAGTGCTTAGAGCACTGGTCTTGCAATCCAGAGGTGGCCGGTTCAAATCCCACTGCTGCTCCTTGTGATCTTGGGCAAGTCACTAACCCTCCATTGCCTCAGGTACAAACTTAGATTGTGAGCCCTCCTGGGACAGAGAAATATCCAGAGTACCTGAATGTAACTCACCTTGAGCTGCTACTACTACTGAAAAAGGTGTGAGGTCATAATCAGAGAGACCGGAGAACACCCAGGCTGGTAACACAAAAGGTGATCATTAGACTTTCGGAGAGGCCAGTGGCATAGCCAAGGGTGGGCCCAGGCCCACCCAGTAGCAGCCCACCCAGTAGCAGCACACCTATGATATGGCTGGCAGGGATTCCCAAGCCCCACCAGCTGAAAACTCCCAACTGTCTTCCTGCATACCTTGTAAATAGCAGAACTTCGCCTGCAGCAAGAAGCGACTGATACATGCTCTGGCACCAACATGAGCAGTGTGTATTAGTTGCTGCTCACTGCCGGTGAAAATCTACTATTTAAAAGGTATTGGGGGGGGGGGGGGGAATGCTTGAGAGACCATATGGCATGTAGGCAAAAGAGGGAGAGACCAAATCACTTGTGGGACAAGGTGGAGTTCTTCTGTCCACTCATCTTGGGCCCAGGCCCACCCAAAATTGGGTGTCTAGCTAAGCCCCTGGGAGAGGCTGAAGTGAGTGGCGTCAGGAATCCAGGAGACCAGGTAGAAAGTCGTTGCAGTGATTCAGGGATGAGAGGACAGTAACATGAACAAATAGATGATAAGCACTGAGGGGAAGAGAATGGGCCAACCTAATGCTGTGTACCTCCATGCAGAGGACCACAGGTTAATTTCCAGGACAGGTCAGCTAGGATGAGGACTGGAGATGCTGTGCAGATAGGGAGTGGAGAAAGGGAACGCCGGTATTTTGCAGCGATATCTTGTTGTCGAATTTGAAGCCAATAATTAACAGTATGTGGCCCCTGCCAAGGACTGTTAATGTAAATAATTGGGATAAGTAAATTGGACAGGTAAACAAAGGAGGGGAAATCCAAAGGCTCGTGATGCTGTTGCCCAAAACAGTAAGGGAAAATTACCGAGTCAAAAAAATAAGGAAGTGGCAAGCTGGTACAGAAGAGATGAGTAATTATTCAGCTTCAAGAGCAGACAGATAGATTGTTGCCTCTGCCAGCATAGATGTCCAAATTTCAAGGGGAAAAAGACAAGAAAAGTTCAAAATCAGCAACTTTATTGTAGCCAAATATTTCCAGTGGCTTTGCACACGCTTGGATTTTCAGGTGTTTTAGAAACCTTCCTCTCAATGAAATCAGAGACTACGCTCTTCTAAGCTTGTTGCCATGGTCTCTACCTCAGAGTTGTATAAAATGTATTATGCACAAGAATATATCTCCACAGGACAGAACTTAACACCGTCTGAGCCAACTCAACATATTTTTTTTGCCTTAGTAGAAGAAATGCCACATCTGAGAAAAACAGGCATTTATAGGACTCAGAAATTTTGCAGAATTGATAGCTGCGGAATTTGGATTCTACATCTATTACCAGAAAGACACTAAAGAATCCACCTATAGATATGCAGATTTTTTAAGATGATCCCTCCTGCAAAATGCTGGGGGGGGGGGGGGGGGGGGTTTCATCAATTAACGTGAACTCTGCTCCACATTTGCTTTCTACGGAAGCTGTACATTCTATTGGATTTAAGAACTTAGAGCATCTTTTACTAAAGGCGCGCTTACATTTTTAGCGTCTAAAATCTAGATGTGTCCAAAAAAAAAGCATTTAGTGCTGTTCTATGAACCTTACCTAAAGTTAGGGGCAGTGTATAGAATAGTGCATAGCAGTGGCGTAGTTACGTGGGGCCACAGGGGCCTGGGCCCCCGTAGATTTGGCCCTGGACCCCCCTGCCGACGACCCTCTCGACCCCCCCTCCCACCGCCAACCCTCCCCCACCATTGCCTACCTTTGCTGGCAGGGGACCCCAACCTCCGCCAACCGAGGTCCTCTTCTTCCGGCGCAAGGCTTCGTTCTGTTTCTGTGAGTCTGACGTCCTGCAGGACGTCAGACTCACAGAAACAGAACGAAGCCTTGCGCCGGAAGAAGAGGACCTCAGCTGGCGGGGATTGGGGTCCCCCACCAGCAAAGGTAGATGATGGCGGCGGTGGGGGAGAGTTGATGGTGGGGGGGGTCTAGAGGGTTGGCAGCGGGGGGGGTCAAAAATTGTTGGTGGTGGTGGTGGCGGCGGGGGGTTGGCAATGGCGGGGGGGTTGGCGGTGCTGGGGGGGCTAAAATGTGCCCCCTCACCTCGGGCTCTGGATCCCCCTCCTGCCGAAGTCTGGCTACGCCCCTGGTGCATAGGGCCCGGAAACACCTCTTAGGTGCAGCTGTTTATGCCACTGAAAGCCTAACATAGATACCCTGTCCTAAATGTAGGTGCGCTCGGCACGCTCCCCCAAGTTCTATAACGCATGTACATAACAACATAACCGTTGCCTTACTGGGACAGACCGAAGGTCCATCAAGGCCAGCATCCTATTTCCAACAGTGGCCAATCTTACAAGCAGGGGCGTAGCCAAACTTTGGCGGGGGGGGGGTCCAGAGCACGAGGTGAGGGGACACATTTTAGCCCCCCCCCCCCCCGGCACTAAATGTGGGCTTACCGTGTGCCAATCTGGAGCTACCACAGGCCCAACACGGGCGCTGGCAGTAGTTCAACCCCCCAGCAAGCGGCATTTCCGGCACTAGTGGATTTCATTGGTGGGATTCTATATCATTTTTATTTATTTTAGTTTAGCTTTGCATTTATGCTTTAGGGGTCTTTTACAAAGATGATGTGGAGGGGCATAATCGGGGGGGCGCCCAAGTTTTCATGAGGGCGTCCTCGCAGGATGGCCCCATAAAGGGGCGGGGCAACCCGTATTATAGAAAGAAGATGAGCATCCATCTTTCGTTTTCATGATACGGTCGGGGACGCCCAAGTCATGAAATTTAGGTCGACATTAGAGATGGTCGTCCTTAGGTCATTTTTGAGATGGTCGTCCCTGGTTTTCGGCGGGAATGGAAACCGAGGACGCCCATCTCAAAAGCGACCAAATCCAGGCCATTTGGTCGTGGGAGGAGCCAGCATTCGTAGTGCACTGTTCCCCCTCACATGCCAGGACACCAAACAGGCACCCTAGGGGGCAATGCAGTGGACTTCAGAAAAAGGTCCCAGGTGCATAGCTCCCTTACCTTGGGTGCTCAGCCCCCCCCCAAACCCCCCCCCCCAAAACCCCAAACTGTACACCATTACCATAGCCCTTAGGGATGAAGGGGGGCACCTACATGTGGATACAGTGGGTTTGTGGTGGGTTTTGGAGGGCTCACATTTACCACCACAAGTGTAACAGGTGGGGGGATGGGCCTGGGTCTGCCTGCCTGAAGTACACTGCACCCACTACAACTGCTCCAGGTACCTGCATACTGCTGCGATGGACCTGAGTATGGTATCTGAGGCTGGCAAAAAAGTATTTGTAAACTTTTTTTTTAATGGTGGGAGGGGGTTAGTGACCACTGGGGGAGTAAGGGGTCATCTGGTCAGTTCCGGCACCTTTTTGAGGCTTGGTCTTGAAAAAAATGGACCAAGTAAAGTCACCCAAGTGTTCGTCAGGGACGCCCTTCTTTTTTCCATTATCGGCTGAGGACGCCCATCTCCTAAGCACGCCCCAGTCCCACCTTCGCTACGCTGCCGACACGCCCCCATGAACTTTGGTCGTCCCCGCGACGGAAAGCAGTTGAGGGCACCCAAAATTGGCTTTTGATTATGCCAATTTGGCCGACCTTGCGAGAAGGACACTCATCTCCCGATTTGTGTCGGATGATGGGCACCCTTCTCTTTCAAAAATTCACCTGATAGCGTTTTTTAGCACAAGCTAACCGTGTAGATGCCCACAATATTCCTAAGGGCATCTACACAGCGTATGCTAATTTGTAGCGGGCACTAAAAACACTAGCGCACCTTTGTAAAAGGAGCCCTTAGTGTGCGTTAATAATTTTAACGCATACTAAAATCAATTAATCCATGTTAAATCTATAGAGCAGAAAATGAAACAAAATTTAGACTTTTTTTTCCTATTTCATTTTGGAAACAAAAAAAACGTCATTTCTGTGCTGTTTCTGTTTCATATTCCAAATACATATTGCTATTTGTACTCACTCTGAGGGGCACATTTCTCTTGCAGGGTTAATCTGCTGCTTAAACCCCTATTAACCTGCCTGTATGAGATTCTGAAGTGCACGGACTGAGTCTAGAAATGCGGTCAGTGATAACACTTTCCAGTTGTGCCAAGCCTGGTTGTTCGCCTTCCCCAGAGCAAAGCCGCCTCTGAATCTCACATTTCATTATTCTGTCTTCAAATGCATTTTTATTTATTTATTACCTGCATCTTCTTTTAGCAGGGGCGACTGTTCGTTTGCAGGATCTTTCTTCGGATTCCACAAACATTTCAGGATTTGTTTCGCTGTCCGTTTCAGGGTCCTCTCGTTTCCTTTCCCACCTTGACTTTCATTCGTTTCCTTACACAAAATCTGCATGTTTTCAGCAGCAGTGCCGCTAGCCTTCCCCTTCAAATTCAGCTTCTTCATTTTTTTTTCTTTACAAATCTGTGGGGAAGGGACTGGCTGTCACCAAGTCAAATCAAACGAGACAAGCAGCCGGAGAGAAGGGCGTCCGGGCTGTTTGCTGGCCGAACCTGGCTGTAAAGTTTCGGTCTCTCCCTGTTTCTGTAATGTTCAGTGCAGGTAATCAGTGCTTGTTTTATAAACCGAGCATAAAATCAGTTCCCCAATGAAATGTTCCTCCTCTGGAATAAGTCAAAATTGAACTCCCAAATGCTGGGAAATACCAAAGGTACTTTCCCCGATTCATGCCACCACTTGGAATATCCTAGTGTTCGAATTTCCCTTGAAACCCTGCCAGCGCGATCAATGAAAGAGTAAGACACACACACATCTGAATCCAGACTCATCTCTGTCGTTCTTGGTGTGTGTCTGTCTGCCTGTCTTCATCTTCACCCTAGTTTTTACCTCAACATTTCATGGTTTTTCCCCAGATGTGGCTTGAACTCTGATACCCACCTCTGCTGTCTCCTTCCCTTTTTAGCTGTGCCTTTTTTTTTCTTTTCTTTTTGATCTATTTGCTGTTTTGGATTGACTGTGCCTCTTTTATTTTACCACCTTTTTGAAAGAATTCACTCAAGGCGGTGTACAATAAGAATAAATAAAACATTCTATATATGTTCTGCAGTTCCTTTCCTTTTCCAAAAATGTTTTTAGTCTGTAAACCCCCTTGCACTGCTTGTCAGATCTGGCAGTATAGATGTGAATAAAAAGTTCTAAAGAGCTATTTGGCTGCATTTTTTTTTTTTTTTTTTTTTTTGCAAAGTGCACAGGACACAAATGGGTCTATTTTATGAATAATACAGCAGTCTACATTATACTGCTTGAAACGTTGCTTATGAGTAATTAAACAAATATTTGCTGGATGCTTCCATTCCCATCTCAGTAATTACCTCTGTGCTGCCTGCTGCAAAGATTGGGAAAATCCATACTGCAGGGGCCAAAGAGCTAGGTCACTCTTCTAGTGCATTAAGTTTTACTTTGAAAAGGGAGGAAACAGCAGGGCAAGAGAGGTCTGGGCGGGCACACGTCAAGGAGGTTGAATGACAGGAGATGGCATGATGTCACAAGGCTGAAGCACATCTCCAACCATTTATTTATTTTTGTTACATTTGTACCCTGTGCTTTCCCACTCATGGCAGGCTCAATGTGGCAGGCAATGGAGGGTTAAGTGACTTGCCCAGAGTCACAAGGAGCTGCCTGTGCTGGGAATTGAACTCAGTTCCTCAGTTCCCCAGAACCAAAGTCCACCTCCCTAACCACTAGGCCACTCCTCCACCCCAGGTGGTTTTAATTTTCCCCAATGCAGTTGCCGCCATCTTGGTACACCCAAAACTACTACTAATCATTTCTATAGCACCAGTGGCGTAGCCAGAATGTAATTTTTGGGTGGGCCAGTGGGTAGGTTGGGTGGGCATGCATTTCTTCTTCCCTTCTCTACCCCCCCCCCCCACCCCTCATGAACTTTAAAAGTTAAATACTATAAATTTGAACCCCATCCCACCCCGACATCCCATCTGAGCCCCCCTGCACGACCCAGTCCCCACCTGCCTACCAGCTCCATGATCGACGAGCAGACGACCCTCGTCTTCCATCCGGCATCGAGTCTTAAAAAAAAAAAAAAAGCCCGGAGAAACGCCTCGCGTCTGCTGTGCACTGCTGTAAAGCAAGCAGCAAATCGTCTCGTCGGTCCTTCCTTCACTGTGCCCGCCCTTGTGGAAATAGGAAGTTACATCAGAGGGCGGGACACAGTGAAGGAAGGACCGACGAGACGATTTGCTGCTTGCTTTACAGCAGTGCACAGCAGACACGAGGCGTTTCTCGGGGCTTTTTTTTTTTTTTTAAGACTCGATGCCGGATGGAAGACGAGGGTCGTCTGCTCGTCGATCGTGGAGCTGGTAGGCAGGTGGGGACTGCAGCGCCAGCAGAGCACCCCCCTCCCCACCTGCTGACACCCGGGACTGGGCGGGCCTGGAGGGAAACTGGCTGGGCCTGGGCCCGTCCAGGCCCACCCGTGGCTACGCCCCTGTATAGCACTACTAGACATACACAGTTCTGTACACATTATATGCAGGTACTTTCTCTGTCCCTAGAGGGCTCATAATCAAAGCTTTTTGCACCTGGGGCAATGGAGGGTTAAGTGACTCACCCAAGGTCACAAGGAGCTACAGCAGGAATTGAACCCAGGTTACCAGGATCAAAGTCCACTGCACTAACTAACCATTAGGCTATGCCTTACCGCCTTGAATGAATTCTTTCAAAAAGGTGGTAAAAATCCTAATAAATAAACGAGGCACAGTCAAGGTCCCTCCTGACTTCGGCCCACATAATAGGCCAGATAGGCTCATGACATCTCCTGTTATTAAACCTCCTTGGCATACATTAATCCCCCACTTATTGTCAGCTGCTAGGTCCTAAAAGCCACATGTATGACTATGTTTGTTATTCTGTAAAAGACTAGGTAGCCTGCAAGCTAATTGCCAAGTACAAAGACTAAGGGGCACTCAATAAAGTTATATAGAAATACTTTTAAAACAAATAGGAGGAAATATTTTTTCACTCAACGAATAGTTAAGCTCTGGAACTTGTTGGATCCTCAGAAGCTTAGCTGAAATTGGGTGGTGGAGCCGGTAGGGGGAAGAGGGGTTGGTGGTGGGGAGGCGAAGAGAGTGGTGGGCAGACTTATACAGTCTGTGCCAGATCCGGTGGTGGGAGGCAGGACTGGTGGTTGGGAGGCAGGAAATAGTGCTGGGCAGACTTATACGGTCTGTGCCAGAGCCGGTGGTGGGAGGCGGGGCTGGTGGTTGGGAGGAGGGGATAGTGCTGGCCAGACTTATACGGTCTGTGCCCTGAAAAAGACAGGTACAAATCAAGGTAAGGTATACACATGAGTTTATCTTGTTGGGCAGACTGGATGGACCGTGCGGGTCTTTTTCTGCTGTCATCTACTATGTTACTATGTTGCCAGAGGATGTGAAAACAGCAGTTACTGTATTTGGGTTTTAAAAAGGTTTGGACAAGTTCCTGAAGGAAAAGCCCACAGTCTGCTATTAAGATGGACATGGGAAAGCCACTGCTAGCCCTGGGATTGGGAGCATGGGCCAGGTACTTATGACCTGGATTGGCAAGTGTTGGAAACAGGATACTGGGCTAGATGGATCATTGGCTTGACCCAGGATGGCTATTCTTATTTAATTATTTATTTATTTATTTATTTTGATTTATATGCCGCCTTTTTGAAGGAATTCACTCAAGACAGTGTACAGCAAGAATACGTCAAGCATAAGCAATAGACAATTACAGCAGACAATTACATCAAGTAGTATACATCAAGTAGTATGTAAACACAGAAGAGACAAATCTCCGCAATAATATACAGCATCTAGCAGAACAGCGACGATGACTCAAGAATCAATGGCTGGGTTTCGGCCAACTACACCTGCATCAGGAGTCTATTCTCTTGTACTAAATAAAAGTATTCACTCATGGTATTTGTTGTTGTTATGAATAGATAAACTTCATGCGCTCCGTACGCTGAAAAAAAGCTTTTGCGATCAGTAAAAACTGCGAGACAACCAACAGTTTTTACTGATTGCAAAAGCTTTTTTTCAGCGCATGGATCGCATGAAGTTTGTTATCTATTCATAACGACGACAAACACCACGAGTGAATACTTTTATGTAGTGCAAGTGAATAGACTCCTGATGCAGGCCTAGTTGGCCGAAACACAGCTGTGTCGGATCTTCTTCATAATTTAATAAAGATTTTTACATCTGAAATATATTTACATTGAATAGATAAAATATACTACTTACAATGTCCACACAATACACCATAAAACATTTTAATAGGGTGTAAGCGTAGGGTATAAGCAAAGATGGAACATATAGATAGATAAGATAGAGTAGCAGGAGTAAGAAAATAAGGGGGCCCTCTTACTAAGCCGCGTAGGCGCCTATGCGCACCCAATGCACGCCAAATTGGAGTTACCGCCCGGTTACCGCATGGCCATTGTGGCAATTTCAATTTTGGTGCACGTCCGCTACGCCCAGTTACCGTGTGAGACCTTACCACTAGGTGAATGGCTTGTGGTAAGTTCTCAGACCCAAAATGGATGCACGGCAATTTTCGTTTTACCGCACATCCATTTTCAGCAAAAAAAAAAAGGCATTTTTTTTGTAGGTGTGCTAAAAAATAATTCTGCACGCGCCCAAAACACGCGTCTACGCTACCGCAGGTCATTTTTCAGCACACCTTAGTAAAAGGACCCCTTAGAGACTAACTTAAAGAACGTTACAAATGACGTCTGGTGCTTAGCTATTAGTTACTTCTTCCATTAAAGGCCTGGTTGAAGAGCCAAGCTTTCGTCTGCTTCCTGAAGTAGAGATGTTCTTATGTTCCTCTTTACTTTAAAAACAGTCTGTGTGTTTCCTAATAGAACACTTCTGTAAACAAGGGCATCCACTCAGTACCAGTGCTGAGTCCTGAATCACTCCTCACAACCTCCAATTGGAGGAGGGAGGGATTTTTCCTTTAGAAGCCCACAGGCCAGACTCTGATTTCCAACAAAGACTCTCCACAGATTTATAATATTCCCAAAATCAACTCCTTTAGCATGCATTTTCTTCAACATAAATCGCTTAGCATCTGGTATACTTTCCTTGGTGTAGGATCTATACTCTAGCACAACTAAGAAAACTGGTCTTCTAAACTTTCTCTGCACCCTTCCTGGGATTCCTTTTTTGCTTCCTGGAATTAAGATTTTCTTAAGGTAGATTTTGGGTTCCTTCTCCATAAAGACACCCTGTCACGCCTGGTTCTAGTACTTGAACTCTACCTCTCACCCTGACTCTTCTGAAACCTCTGAATATGCAGCAAATGGGTAATTCTCTGTCTCCTCTCCTGCTGTGTGGTTCCAGCTGGGTTAGCTAACAATTTTCTTCTTATCTGCAGTAGTGTAGGACTTTAACTGCCTACTCCTTGTTCTCTGCCTGAGGTCACCATGAGACTGGAACTTTAATCAGGGTTTCCATCTGCATTATTCCACTATAAACACATCTCTAGGAAATGGGAAGATTTACTCCCTCAGGACCCAATGATCAATTCCCCACACTATTCCAAAACAGGCATGAGGGGAGGGGGTTGGATTCGGGGAGGAGGGGAGGGAGGAGAACCTCACCGCTAGACCACCAGGGCCAGTGGGGGCTGTCGAGGGTCCCACTGGACAACCAGGGTATTTTAGGCTTTTGGGAGGAGCACTTTAGCGGGGTGATTTGTGCTCAGGGCCTTGTGAGGGGCCTTGTGTTTGGTGGGGAGGTTTCATGCAGGCAGGTAAGGAGTCCAGGGGTTCACTGGACCCACAGGACTATGATCAGAGCACAGATTTTATTCAGTATCAAATTTCAATGTAATAATTCACAGTATATTTACAGGCACCCTTTGTATTGGAATAGGACAGCAGAAACGAAGGATGCCTGTAAATATGCTGTGAATTATTACATTTCCCTGATGCAGCTAAGCGAAACATGGCACTGTGTTGGAGGTTTTCTGTATTTGAGCAGTTGTTCTTTCTACTAAGATAAGATAAGATCCTCTTTTGGTTTTTTAAACATTTTTATGAACTGTGATATAAAAGTAAAAATGTGCTACTGAAGATAATCTTTTGAAGATAAATATAACTTTTATATATAACAAGAAAAAAATAAAAAAAGAAAACTTTCTTGAGGACTGATGAGGATTGGAGGCCCTTCCCTTGAGATGCTGTTTGCTATAAGTCACATGGGATTTTCTGCGCTTGTGCTTACTTTCTGATGGTCCATAAGATTATATCTATTAACTGCCTCTGTATGTGATATTGTTTAAGTTTGGGGTAGTTTCAGTGACTTAGAGCTAATTTGTGACCACAATTACATTGCTTCAGATATACATACGCACAGGGCCGGTCTTAGCAAGTGCGGGGCCCTATGCAGATCAATTTGGTGGGGCCCCATCCTAGCCCCGCCCTACCGTAGCCCAGCCCCACCCTAGCTCCGCCCCATTGATAAGATTATTCCATTTTAAGAAATTTTTTTTATTTATGAAATTTCAAATAAAGACAAATGAAGTTAAACTTGTACAAAACAACTGATTGAAACAATAAGCACAATGCTATCATGAAACCCCCCCCCCTCCCCAGAAATTATTCCGCTCAAGTCCACTACAATTAGTAGTTCCAATTCTCATAACAAAGGAGAATAAAAGAAAAATATTAATTAAGAAAAGATCCAGTACTTTTAAATTCCCCTATTACTCTGTAACCCATCAAACCAGAGAGGCAAGTAGCTAAAAAAGATGTCACCTATGTTTGGCTACTTGGAGACCTATTTCACCAACATAATGTAAGCTTTGATGCAAAGGCCAATGACAAAACTAATATTTCTCTAAAATCTCTGTGGTATGGTAAATATTCATAGAAACATAGTAAATGTCGGCAGATCAAGACCTGCATGGTCCATCCAGTCTGCCCATCAAGGCCAGCCCATTTCTTGGTATTTTTAGATTTTGGTGAACTTAAACAAATGGCAGGAAGATTCCAGAAGCAGGCATAAAGGTGTGCCGAAACGCCATAAAAGCTGTTGTGCCTTAAGCTACCTGTATGTGTGCCAGCCATGAATTTGGCAGCATCTGCATGATTTAAAAGCCAAGTACTTGTTTTTTTGATTGCTTTTTTACATACTGTGCTTTTAGAAGCATACATGTAAAACAAGTTTAACATTAGACAATAGAAATAAGATTAATAAAAGACAAAAACATGAGTTGGTTACTTACTCCAAGTCTCCAACAAGCATATTAACCACTCTCTCAGTGAATAAATAATTTTCTCATGTCTCCTTTGGGACTGTTTTTTCAAATATCTACACTTGTATGAATAGCAATTTCTTATTATTAAATTAGAAAAGCGACAGACAAGTTTTATCAGTTTCAAGGGGTGCTTATGTCACCTTTAGGCTTAAGAGGCTGTGTTTTTCTTTCTCGCAAATTCTGGCTCGTTAGTAACAGGAGAATCTGTTCGTGACCTAAGACTGGCTTTTGAAGGTTAACACTGACTACAGCATTTATTTTTACTGAAGACACATATGGCTGCTCACCTCTGGTCTAGACTAGTCTCTGCTTCCGACCAGACCACGATGCTCCCTGGCTCCAGCTCCTTTTCCCGATCGCTGCAGGCCGCTCACCTCCCACTCAGTCCGACCACGCTCTCCAGCTCCTTCCCGCTCAATGACTCCCGCCCGCCCTTGCGGAAACAGGAAGTATCTCATCATCAGAAGGCGGGACATTGAGCGGGAAGGCGAAGGGAAAAGCTGGGTGAGCGAAGCCGTCATGCTGCCTGTGGCTGCTGCAACTGTCTGTCTTGGGTCGGGGCGGGCCGCTGCAATTTGCTTGCAACTCTGTTGTCGACGTCGTCGTCGTTGTCCCAGGCTGGGACGGGACTGGGAGGCGGGATCTGGCAGGGGGGGGGAGGCTGGAGCGAGCGAGCGATGATCGCAGTCCGGAGAAGCGAGCAGCGGGATCGGATTACGATGATTGATGGTGCAGCCGCGGTTGGTTGGTGGTTGTTGTGGTCCGACGGCATCGCGACGTCCGAGCAAGCGGGGAGAGGCAGAGTTGAGGCGTGCCGTGCGGGGCCCCCTTAAGCGCGGGGCCCTATGCGGCCGCCTCGGTCGCCTCTCCCTAAGACCGGCCCTGCATACGCAAAGATCTATGCAATTGTATAAAAGGTTTTTTGCACATGTAAAACCCTGAAAATGCCCAGCTTAGTGGTGGGAGGTCATCAGACTGTGAAAGAGCTGCCACTGACAGCCTGGTGGGAAAATCAAAGTAGAGCCCAGCCCTAGGGGGCAGCATTAGAGATATAATAAAAGGGATTGTGTGGAGGAAATTCTGGTCTTTGGTAACCACCCCCCACCGAGACCCTTAGCACCAAAGTGGGAAGTCCTGGGTACCAAGACAGGAGAAGTTTGCAGTGTGTGGTGTTTGGAAGTCCCTGCACAAGGCAGAGGGGGATGGCAGAGAGTTCCCAATTTGGGAACAAAGTAGGACTGCTTGAGGGGAAAGACATCCCAGATAGGAGAAGTGGAAGCGGGCGCGCCTCACTTCTGGTAGGACTTGAATTGCACTTGTGAACAAATTTGCCAACTCCGTGAGTTTCCCGCAGAATTGGGTGGCTTTTTTAAAGTAATAACAGTTTTTATTGATGACAAGTCAATACAAACATACTGTCAACAGTAAACATACTTTTCTCTCCATCTCACATCATACATTAGACTTTTCAACAGTCACGGGTTGCGACTTTTTGGGTGGTTTTTGGGTGGCTGCTTGCCCGCACTGGTTGGTTCCAGCTCTGTCTCTATTGATCACCCTATTGGTCACATTTGGAGCCAGAATGAGGCTTGCTGCATCTCAAGCCTCGTTCTCACTCCAGATTTGACCAAAGAAGGGTGAGGTGGGTGATGTGCTCAGCAGCACTGGAGAGCGAGGTGGCGAGCAGAGCAGTGATTGACCACATAGATGGAGGCAGGGCAAGGTGAGGTAATGACACCCGCTCCTCACATAGCTATTTTTAATTGTTGGGCTACTTTTGGGCACGGGTTGGGCAGGAAAATTTTTCGCCATCTGGCAACTCTGCTTGTGAATTGATCTTATTCCGGGATGGGACAGAGGACTGTAGAAATCATGCGAGTGGAATATCGACTGCAAGAGATTAGTGCGGCTCACCCACGTTCTATTCTTTCTGCGGCTAGAAGACGCAATGTGTTGAAGCTGAAAGGCTGACAGAGACCTAGAGCGGCTGATTACGACACACTAGTTCCCCATTCAGTAGAATTTAGAATTTACACGAATAGATCGCTAAGCATATTCTGTAATGTACTGCGCATAAATTATAGGATGCACAGGCAAAAAGGGGCATGGTTAAGGGCATTTGTGGGCATTTTATAGGCATTGCAAAATGTACGTGCATTGTTATAAAATATGGGCTAGTGCGTGTAAATCTACGTGCAGAGATTTACGCCAGCTTTTTATTGGCGTAAATGGACATGCATAGATTTAGTCACATAAACTACACCTAAGCATATTCTAAATACCGCATGTATCGACAGACACAGTTTTTTCCACAGACAATCCTAAAAGACTATAAAGACTCCTGAGGCAGGCCGATTGGCCGAAACACGGCCATGTGGAGTCTTTTTGAGTTACACATCTGATCTGGATTTGTTGTGCCATTGGAACTACACAATAAATTTGGACCTTTTTAAACATTGTCTAAAGACCATGTCCTTGTGTCAACTTTGCTGTGTTCTTCGTGAAGTTTATTAAGCTAACACAGAGATCTTTTTAATAAGCTGTGGTAAAAAATTGGCCTTAGCATGCCCTTAAGAAGGTCTTTCCCACTCACTGAGGCCGTAAAATCCCCGATTTTTCACTTATTTCATTAATGACTGTATACTAATGTTGCCATTAGCGCACAGACATTTTTATAAAGTACCGCGGGAGCACTTACTGACACTTATTTTGTAGGTGGTAAGGGCTCCTGTATTATCCGTGCACTAACCAGATAGCGCACAGTAATGCTGATGCACTTAGGGGTCCTTTTACTAAGCAGCGGTAAAAAGTGGCCTGTGGTAGTTTGGACATGTGGAATTGGCATACGCTGGACCATTTTTTACCACTGCTGGGAAAAAGGGCTTTTTTTAATGGGGCAGTAAATGGCAGTGCGCTGAAATTAAAAGTAGCGTGAGGCTATGTGCTGCTTGAGTGCTTATTGCCACCCATTGACCTAGCGGTAAGGGCTCACGCGTTACTCATGCGATAATGAGGCAACGTGCACCAATATGGCCATGCTGCTGATTACCAAATTACAGCTATGTCATGCAAGGTTCCACTTTAGGAGTTACAGACCGAGAAAGGGATCTGGGAGTCATCGTGGATAGGACGTTGAAATCTTCAGCTCAATGTGCTGTGGCGGCTAAGAAGGCAAACAGAATGTTGAGTATTATTAGAAAAGGGATGGAAAACAAGCATTAGGATGTTATAATGCCGTTATATCGCTCCATGGTGCGACCGCACCTGGAGTATTGTGTTCAGTTCTGGTCACCTCATCTCAAAAAAGATATAAAGGAATTGGAGAAGGTGCCAAGAAGGGCAACAAAAGTGATAAAAGGGATGGGACGACTACCTTATGAGGAGAGGTTAAGAAGGCTAGGACTCTTTAGCCTGGAGAAAAGGCGACTGAGGGGTGATATGATAGAGGTCTACAAAATAATGAGTGGGGTAGAGCGGACAGATGTGAAGCGTTTGTTTACGCTTTCTAACAGAAATAGAACCAGGAGACACAAGATGAAATTAGAATGTGGTAGGTTTAAAATAAACCGGAGAAAGTTTTTCTTTACTCAGCACGTAGTTAGACTCTGGAACTCATTGCCGGAGAAGGTAGTGACGGCAGCTGGCCTGCTGAGTTTAAAGGGGGTCTGGACAGATTCCTGAAGGAAAAGTCAATTGATTGTTATTAAATTTTGGGGTTTTGCCAGGTTCTTGGGGCCTGGATTGGCCGCTGTTGGAGACAGAGTGCTGGGCTTGATGGACCTTTGGTCTTTTCCCAGCGTGGCAGTGCTTATGTACTTATGTACCGCCAGGAACGCCCCCCCCCCCCCCCCCCCATGGTAGAAAATAGAAAAATATTTTCTAGCGCAGGAAACAGCACATGCCAATTTCAAAACTATTGCAGGGTGTCTGAGCTACCCCTGTGGTAGGGTTGATTTGGCGCTCGCTACCCACACATTAGCCCTACCGCTGCTTAGTAAAAGGGCCCTAACTGCAGGAATGCCCATTCTCTGCCCCTGACACACACCCCTAAAAAAAATAAGTATTTAGCATGTGCCACAAAAGAAAAAACACACTTCACAGTCTTCGCTTACTCTCAGGTCACTCTTACTCCACACCTCTTTTCAGTCCACTTATAGTCGAGAAGGGGTGGGTCAATGGTCCGGAATAGCAATCCGGAGGATTGGAAGACACTTTTCACAGTTCCGGGTTTCACTCAACTCTTCAGTCATAAGTACATAAGTAATGCCACACTGGGAAAAGACCAAGGGTCCATCGAGCCCAGCATCCCGTCCATGACAGCGGCCAATCCAGGCCAAGGGCACCTGGCAAGCTTTCCCAAACGACAAACATTCTATACATGTTATTCCTGGAATTGTGGATTTTCCCAAGTCCATTTAGTAGTGGTTTATGGACTTGTCCCTTAGGAAACCATCTAACCCCTTTTTAAACTCTGCCAAGCTAACCGCCTTCACCACGTTCTCCGTCAACGAATTCCATAGTTTAATTATGCGTTGGGTGAAGAAAAATTTTCTCCAATTTGTTTTAAATTTACTACACTGTAGTTTCATTGCATGCCCCCTAGTCCTAGTATTTTTGGAAAGCGTGAACAGACGCTTCACATCCACCTGTTCCACTCCACTCATTATTTTATATACCTCTATCATGTCTCCCCTCAGCCATCTCTTCTCCAAGCTGAAAAGCCCTAGCCTCCTTAGTCTTTCTTCATAGGGAAGTCGTCCCATCCCCGCTATCATTTTAGTCGCCCTTCGCTGCACCTTTTCCAATTCTACTATATCTTTCTTGAGATGCGGCGACCAGAATTGAACACAATACTCAAGATGCGGTCGCACCATGGAGAGATACAACGGCATTATAACATCCTCACACCTGTTTTCCATACCTTTCCTAATAATACCCAACATTCTATTTGCTTTCCTAGCCACAGCAGCACACTGAGCAGAAGGTTTCAGTGTATTATCAACGACGACACCCAGATCCCTTTCTTGGTCCGTAACTCCTAACGTGGAACCATGCATGATGTAGCTATAATTCGGGTTCTTTTTTCCCACATGCATCACCTTGCACTTGCTCACATTAAACGTCATCTGCCATTTAGCCGCCCAGTCTCCCAGTCTCGTAAGGTCCTTCTGTAATTTTTCACAATCCTGTCGCGAGTTGATGACTTTGAATAACTTTGTGTCATCAGCACATTTTATTACCTCACTAGTTATTCCCATCTCTAAATCATTTATAAATATATTTAAAAGCAGCGGTCCTAGCACAGACCCCTGAGGAACCCCACTAACTACCCTTCTCCATTGTGAATACTGCCCATTTAACCCCACTCTCTGTTTCCTATCCTTCAACCAGTTTTTAATCCACAATAGGACATTTCCTCCTATCCCATGACCCTCCAATTTCCTCTGTAGCCTTTCATGAGGTACCTTGTCAAACGCCTTTTGGAAATCCAGATACACAATATCAACCGGTTCCCCTTTGGCCACATGTTTGTTTTCTCCTTCAAAGAATTGAAGTAAATTGGTCAGGCAAGATTTCCCCACACAAAAGCCGTGCTGACTCGGTCTCAGTAATCCATGTCCTCGAATGTGCTCTGTAATTTTGTTTTTAATAATAGCCTCTACCATTTTCCCCGGCACCGACGTCAGACTCACCGGTCTATAATTTCCCGGATCTCCCCTGGAACCTTTTTTAAAAATGGGCATTACATTGGCCACCCTCCAATCTTCCGGTACCACACTCGATTTTAAGGATAAATTGCATATCACTAACAGTAGCTCCGCAAGCTCATTTTTCAGTTCTATCAGTACTCTAGGATGAATACCATCCGGTCCAGGAGATTTGCTACTCTTCAGTTTGCTGATTTAGAGATGGAAGTAACTAGCGAGGTAATTAAATTTGCTGATGACACAAAGTTATTCAAAGTCATTAACTCACGACAGGATTGTGAAAAATTACAGAAGGATCTTAAGAGACTGGGAGACTGGGCGGCTAAATGGCAGATGACGTTTAATGTGAGCAAGTGCAAGGTGATGCATGTGGGAAAAAAGAACCCAAATTATAGCTACATCATGCAAGGTTCCATGTTAGGAGTTATGGACCAAGAAAGGGATCTGGGTGTCGTCGTCGATAATACACTGAAACCTTCTGCTCAGTGTGCTGCTGCGGCTAGGAAAGTGAATAGAATGTTGGGTATCATTAGGAAAGGTATGGAAAACAGGTGTGAGGATGTTATAATGCTGTTGTATCGCTCCATGGTGCAACTGCATCTTGAGTACTGTGTTCAATTCTGGTCACCGCATCTCAAGAAAGATATAGTAGAATTGGAAAAGGTGCAGCGAAGTGCGACTAAAATGATAGCGGGGATGGGACGACTTCCCTATGAAGAAAGACTAAGGAGTGCACTAATTTCAATATCTTGGTTTGTTTGCAGAAACAAGGCTTTCATTGTGGTAACAGCCATGAGAGCACCTGAAAACTGAGGAAGCTTTTACAAAGTGAAATGGACATCCCCATTGGGAGGGTGCATGTAAGCTCTCTGTCTGTTTTCTTCCTTGTTTGAAAATTGAGAAATTGGTGAATAATTATGAAGATATGGGTTATGGAGTGCACGATATTAATGTAAATATAAAGATATAAAAAATTGAATTTGAGGAGGTTTTCTGTGACTGATGATTTGAATCTGAGTCTAGAATGCTTGACACAAAGTTTTCTAAGTGGTCTCTAAGCAGTGACTTCTAAGCTCTTTTTCCTCCTTTTATTGGGATATTATAATAATACTAGTAAAAAAAGGCCCGTTTCTGGAGCCAATGAAATGGGCGCTAGCAAGGCTTTCCTGTGCCCCCCCCCCCCCCCCCCGTCGTCGATGTGGGTGAATTGCTCCGCCTCCGCCCTCAATGTCATAACGTTTGACGCGAGGGCGGTGAATTGCTCCGCCTCCGCCCTCAACGTCATAACGTTTGACGCGAGGGCTGGGCCCAGAGACTGTGATTTTCGAGGCTTCAGAGCTTCGAACATACGAACCTTGGCTTCAGTGACGTCAGCAGCCAATAGAACGTTGAGGGTGAGTTTTATATATATAGATAATTGGTTCTAATAGAAGACATAAGAAGATTTATTATATGTTCCTTCTGCTTTATATCTTTTATTGGTTCACCATTCACAGATGCTTTAGAACTCTAAGAAATGTCAACACTTCTAAACTACAGGGACTCCTGAAGCAGGCCTCTGCGATCGAAACACGATTTGCGTCGAGTCCAGTACTTTTTGTGAAATAAACTTCTGATGTGAACTCTTTGAGTCTGTTGGATGTTTTTTTCATCATCTTTGTGGTCCCATTCGCTGTGTTTGCCTTCCTTCCGCCATTAGAGCATGGTCATCAAAAAAAGAAAATTAACGCATGAGCCTTTACTGCCTGATTAGTGCAGGAACACCCCCGATACGCCCCCTCCACAAAAAATTCCCAAAATTATTAGTGCCCCAATTAGCGTGGGCTAATTTGGCAGTTACTGCGGGATGCATGAGAGTGTCCCATGGTGCTCCATTTTAAGCAGCGTTAGGCATTCATTAGTGCCTAAGGCGGCTTAGTAAAAGGACCCCTTTTTCTCTGGGAAGAGGAACTGGCTTTTAAGGAAAGAGTTGTTAGGTATAAGAGGTAGAATAGTTCCTCCTGGAAGGTGGCTGCCTTCCAACCTGAGGGTCATAGGTTCAAGGCTAGCTTAAGTGTGATTACCTGTCAACAGTGTCTGGACCTATTCTTGACTTGCTTCTCATAACGAACTACAAGGATAGATGATCCTAGAATACACAGCTGGCTTAGTAATCTTCATAAAGCACTTACAAAGGAGCCTATTTACAAAGCTGTGTTCCACAAGGGCTTTTAAAGCATGCTTTCACTGTTAGCACATGGTAACTTTCATGCTAAGCACCCATGTGGTACGGGCAGGGATTGTGCTGGGCAGTTAAGGGGAAAGTCATTATTGTTAAATTTTAATGAGGCAGATTACGCAGTGTTGCTAGCTACATCTTCCAAGCTCTGGCTTTATCAGCAGTGCCCTTACCATGCTTTACATAGTAGATGACGGCAGATAAAGACCTGAATGGTCCATCCAGTCTGCCCAACAAGATAACCCATCACATAAAGGGCTCCTTTTACTAAGCTGTGTAGGTGCCTACGCATGCCCAACGTGTGCCAAAATGGACTTACCGCCCGACTACCGCGTGGCTCTTGCGGTAATTTCATTTTTGGTGCGTGTCCGATACGCGCGTCTGAAAAATATTTTTTATTTTCTGGCATGCGTAACGGACGCATACCAAGTGGCATCTGATGTGTGTAGGTCCTTACCGCCCAAATTCTTTACTGCTAGGTCTATGGCTGGTGGTAAGGTCTGAGACCCAAAATGGACTCGCAGCAATTTTGATTTTGCCACACGTCCATTTTCGGGGGGAAACAAGAGGCCTTTTTCACAGGAGCACTGAAAAATGATTCTGCATGTGCTCAAAACCCATGCCTGGGCCCCTGAATGACTAACACCAGCCCTGACTGCAGCAGTAAAATGGCAGATGTTCCCATTTTTGTATTAATGGCCATGCAGTAATGTTGCAATTTGATATGTCTAGCACATTCGATACTGTTGTCACAGCTGTCAGGAATGTTGAGCCCTTGGACCAAAGCTGGAGCTTTGGCAGACAAATCACCGGGGCTGGCACAGGCAGGAATCAGAACAGACTGGACTAGGATAGACTAACAGACTCAACAAGGCAGGACAGAGGTTACTAAACACATTGGACAACACAAGAACCGGATCCAGGCGAGGCAAGGAAAAGAAGGCAAAGGGCCAGAACTGGAACCCAGACAGGACAAGGCAAGACTCGGAACTGGATTAAAACTGGGACTGGGACCCAGAAATGCAAGGCAAGGCAAAACACAGAAGTAGATTAAAACTGGGTCCAGAAAAGGGCAAGGCAAGGACAAGCCAAGGACTGGATCCAGACAGGACTACACTGAAAAAGACAAATCACAACTAGACAGGCAAGACAGGGTAGGAGCTAGACAACAAGAATAACAGAAGCAAGATAATAAACAAGGCAGGGACAGGATTCAGGATTCTCGAGCAGGCTTGGCTGAAACAGGATTCAGGATTCTCAAACAGGATTCAGGATTCTCAAACAGGCTGGGCTGGAACAGGATTCAGGATTCTCAAACAGGATTCAGGATTCTCGAACAGGCTTGGCTGGAACAGGATTCTGGAACGGGCTTGGCTTGGCTGGAACAGGATTCTGGAACTGGATACTGGAACAGACTTGGCCTGGTTGGAACAGGATTCTGGAACGGGCTCGGCTTGGCTTGACTGGAACAGGATTCTGGAAACGGATTCTGGAACGGGCTTGGTTTGACTGGAACGGACTTGGCTTGGCTGGAACAGGATTCTGAAACTGGCTTGGCTGGAGCAGGATTCTGAGACTGGCTTGGCTAGTGCAGGATTCTGAAACTGGCTTGGCTTGGGTGGAGCTTGGCTTGGCTGGAGCAGGATTCTGAAACTGGCTTGGCTTGGTTTGACTGGAAGAGGACTCTGGAACGGACTTGGCTTGGCTGGAGCAGGATTCTGAAACTGGCTTGGCTGGAGCAGGATTTTGAGACTGGCTTGGCTAGTGCAGGATTCTGAAACTGGCTTGGCTTGGGTGGAGCTTGGCTTGGCTGGAGCAGGATTCTGAAACTGGCTTGGCTTGGTTTGACTGGAAGAGGACTCTGGAACGGACTTGGCTTGGCTGGAGCAGGATTCTGAAACTGGCTTGGCTTGGTTTGACTGGAAGAGGACTCTGGAACGGACTTGGCTTGGCTGGAACAGGATTCTGAAACTGGCTTGGCTTAGCTGGAACAGGATTCTGGAACAGACTTGGCTGGAACGAGCTTGGCTTAGCTGGAACAGGATTCCGGAATGGACTTGGCTTGGCTGGAACAGGATTCTGAAACTGGCTTGGCTGGGCTTGACTGGAACAGGATACTGAAAGGGACTTGGCTTGACAGGGAACAGGAACAGAACTAGCTCAAATACAGAGCAGGGGCAGAACCTGGCTCAAACACACAACAGGAACAGAACTTGGCAGAAACAGAGCTCAAGAGCCAGGAAGCAAGCATAGCAGGCAAAGGATTAAGCAGACTAAGGGAAGACAAACAAGCAAACAAAGAAGCAATGTGCATACCAGCACTCACAGCTGGAAAGGGAAAGGCCAGGCAGACTGAGAGGCAGCCACAGCTGTGTAGTAGTGAAGTAATCAGGGCCAACGCTGGCTTCTACAGACTCTCAGAATAAACAGACAAGAACCACACACACAGGAAACAGAACAGGGAATATAGAAAACAGGAACAGAGAGTGACTTAAACAAAGAGCTTAACTATAGCAAGAGTCAAAAACAGGGCTAGACTAAAAGGAGCCAAGGGTACAGTCAAACAGATACAGACACCAAGGGCAGGGTGTGGCTATAGAGCCAGGCTTTCAGGATCAAGGTTCAAAAGCAAACACACAGAAACAAAGCAAAGCATTGAAACACAAGACTCAAAGAAACACAGAACAGACCTTCAGGAGCCAGATTCTCAGGAACAAAGCCAAGCAGGGAAATGATCTAAACAGGTAACACAAGATTAAGAGGCTCTTGCAAAAGCCTCAAGGATCGATGTGCCTCAAGGATCGGTGCTGGGACCGATTCTGTTCAATATATTTGTGAGTGACATTGCCGAAGGGTTAGAAGGTAAAGTTTGCCTATTTGCGGATGACACTAAGATCTGTAACAGAGTGGACACCCGGGAGGGAGTGGAAAACATGAAAAAGGATCTGAGGAAGCTAGAAGAATGGTCTAAGGTTTGGCAATTAAAATTAAATGCAAAGAAATGCAAAGTGATGCACTTAGTGAATAGAAATCCTCGGGAGACATATGTGTTAGGCGGGGAGAATCTAATAGGTACGGACGGGGAGAGAGATCTTGGGGTGATAGTATCTGAGGATCTGAAGGTGACGAAACAGTGTGACAAGGCGGTGGCCGTAGCTAGAAGGTTGTTAGGCTGTATAGAGAGAAGTGTGACCAGCAGAAGAAAGGGAGTGTTGATGCCTCTGTATAAGTCGTTGGTGAGGCCCCACCTAGAGTATTGTGTTCAGTTTTGGAGGCCGTACCTTGCGAAGGATGTAAAAGAATTGAAGCGGTGCAAAGAAAAGCTACGAGAATGGTAAGGGATATGCGTTACAAGACGTATGAGGAGAGACTTGATGACCTGAACACGTATACTCTGGAAGAAAGGAGAAACAGGGGTGATATGATACAGACGTTCAAATATTTGAAAAGTATTAATCCGCAAATGAACCTTTTCTGGGGATGCGAAGGAGATAGAACGAGAGGACATGAAATGAGATTGAAGGGGGGCAGACTGAAGAAAAATGTCAGGAAGTATTTTTTCACAGAGAGAGTAGTGGATGCTTGGAATGCCCTCCCGCGGGAGGTGGTGGAAATGAAAACGGTAACAGAATTCAAACACGCGTGGGACAAACATAAAGGAATCCTGTTCAGAAGGAATGGATCCTAAGGAGCTTAGTCGAGATTGGGTGGCAGAGCCGGTGGCGGGAGGCGGGGATAGTACTGGGCAGACTTATACGGTCTGTGCCAGAGCCGGTGGTGGGAGGAGGGTCTGGTGTTTGGGAGGCGGGGATAGTGCTGGGCAAACTTATACGGTCTGTGCCAGAGTCGGTGGTGGGAGGAGGGGCTGGTGGTTGGTAGGCGGGGATAGTGCTGGGCAGACTTACACGGTCTGTGCCCTGAAAAGGACAGGTACAAATCAAGGTAAAGTATACACAAAAAGTAGCACATATGAGTTTATCTTGTTGGGCAGACTGGATGGACCATGCAGGTCTTTTTCTGCCGTCATCTACTATGTTACTTTGTTACTATGTAAGAGCAACCTAGGAAAGCTCCCTGGGTGCTTATAAAGGAGTAGGCTGATGATGTCACAAGTAGGAAATGAAGCAGAAGCAGGGAGACCAAAGCGAGGCTTGGCTTACAGGAAGAACAACAATAGGGAAAAAGGCAGACTGGAGAGGTCACAGAGCTAGATACAGAGAAACCGTAGGTCTCAACATAAGGACACGGCCACAACCGTGACAACTGTTGACCACAATATTCTCTTAAATATCCTTGACCATGTGGTGCTGTTCATGATTCTTTCTCAGGATTTTTGAAATCTAGATCATACCAAGTTAATTGGTGCTATCTCTTCATCCTGGCTTTCTAGTTGTGGAGTACCACAGGGTTCTCCCTTGTCTCCCATCTTATTTAACATCAAGATGATTTCCTCTTGGTAATCTACTTTTTGAGCAATGGTCTTTCTACTTTTATTTTTGCTGATCTCATCACTATTCATATCCCATTTTCCAAAATTCTTTATGATATTATTAACAAAATCAGATTAGTTATCACTAACTGAATCCTGGGCATCTAATTTTAAATTGAAACTTAATACTGAGAAGACTAAATTTTTATTAATAACAAATCCTTATCATCCGACTATTCTCAAAGACTTTACAATTGATAATATAACCTATCCTCTTGTATCCTCAATGAAAATCTTAGGGGTTATAATTGATCAGTTTTTATCTTTAGAAAGTCAAGTCTCGAATGTTGTCTCTAGTTCCTTCCATATGCTTTGGAAATTAAAGAGATTGCAATAATTTTTCACAAGACCTGTCTTCCATACCTTAACCCAATCTCTTGTTCCAACAAAAATGGACTATTGTAATTCCATCTATGCTAGAATTAAATGCGGCCTTCTTACAAATTTACAAACTGTTCAAAACACGGTTGTCCATCTAATTTGTATATCACCGCGCTTTGCTCAAGCTACCCCCACTCCTTCATAGTTTACACTGGTTACCTATAAAGAGCGGAATTTCATTCAAGCTATGTGCATTGGTCCATCGAATTTTATTTGGTATGTCATCGTCCTTTATGATTGAACTCACTGATTTACCCCCACATAATACTTCCATGTCATCCAGAGAATATCTTATTTTACATTTCCCCAGTTGCAGAAATGTATCTTACAAAACAATCCACAATGCTAACTTTTCTTATCAATGCACCAAAGTCTAGAATTCTCTTCCTAAACAAATTAGATGTACTGTTTATTTGGATTTGGATATATAGTGATTATGGGTTATTTTGTAAATTATTGAAAACTTATGTCTTCAGCTCAATCTTCAACAATGTTAGAACTCAGAGCTGAATATTATTTAGTTCCTTATATTTCACTTCTTCCTGATGTCCCACTGAATTTGCCCCTATCACCTCTTATATATATACTAGTAAAAATGGCCTGTTTCTGGCGCCGATGAAATGGGCGCTAGCGGGCACGGGACTCCCTTCCCCTCCCCTTCCGGTACCTGTTCCGTCGGCCCAGGAAAGAAAGAGCCCCCTCTTTCCTCCCGTAGCGGTGGCTTCCTTGCTGCATGGTGTGGGAGTCCGGATCTCGGCATTTCAAAATGGCCGCTGAGAGTTGAAGTCTCGCGAGGCAGCTTGCACTCTCGGCGGCCATTTTGAAACGCCGAGAGCCGGACTCCCACACCATGCAGCAAGGAAGCCACCGCTACGGGAGGAAAGAGGGGGTTCTTTCTTTCCTGGGCCGACGGAACAGGTACCTCTACACCACCAGGGAGACACACGTAAGGGGAGAGGAGGTGACAGGGAGAGAGGGAGGTTGGTGAGGTAAAGCGTGTGCTACCGTGGGCGGGGCTATGTGGCGAAAGGGGCGGGGTTCATGTGCACGTCAGCGGCGGCTGGGATTTGTTGGAAGGGGAGGAGTAGGGAAACCAGTGGCATAGCCACAGGTGGGCTTGGGTGGGCCGGGGCCCACCCACTTAGGGCTCAGGCCCATCCAACAGTAGCACATGGTAATGAAAATGCTGCTCTCCACAATACTGGCACCTTCGCATGCTCAGTTTTCAGTGCATGCCTGCTGCAGACTATCAAGGTGGAGACTGGAGAGAGGCATTTTCCCACCAGCTGAGATATTTTTTTGGTGTGGGGGTGGGGGAGAGAACATTTGGTGCCCACCCACTTCTTGCCTAGGCCCACCCAAAATCTGCTGTCTGGCTATGCCCCTGAGGGAAACACGCGTGTTTCCCTACTGCTCCCCGTGCGTAAATTTGTTTTCGTGTTCCGCCCTCGACGTCATCACGTGTGACGCGAGGGGAGGGCATGAAGATGTTGTGATGGCTTCACCACCATGAAACCACGAACCGGTGTGTGAGTGACTTCAGTGATGTCAGTGTCCTCAGAACGTTGAGGCTGCGTTTTATTATAGTAGATTTATTGATTTTGCTCACACCTTTTTCAGTAGTAGCTCAAGGTGAGTTACATTCAGGTACTCTGGATATTTCTCTGTCCCAGGAGGGCTCACAATCTAAGTTTGTACCTGAGGCAATGGAGGGTTAAGTGACTTGCCCAAGATCACAAGGAACAGCAGTGGGATTTGAACTGACCACCTCTGGATTACAAGACCAGTGCTCTAACCACTAGGCCACTCCTCCACTCAGCAACATTCCATGTAGAATCACAAATAATAGCAACATTCCATGTAGAATCTCAAATAGTAGCAACTTTCAGTGTTCCACTGCTACTCCTCCACTAGCAACATTCCATGTAGAAGCCTGCCCTTGCAGATCAGCCGCGCAGGCTTCTGTTTCTGTGAGTCTGACGTCCTGCACGTATGTGCAGGACGTCAGACTCACAGAAACAGAAGCCTGCGCGGCTGATCTGCAAGGGCAGGCTTCTACATGGAATGTTGCTAGTGGAATAGCAACATTCCATGTAGAATCTCAAATAGTAAGAACAGAATCTCAAATAATTTATTTGGATTTTGCTCACACCTTTTTCAGTAGTAGCTCAAGGTGAGTTACATTCAGGTACTCTGGCTATTTCTCTGTCCCAGGAGGGCTCACAATCTGAGGCAACGGAGAGTTGAGCGACTTGCCCAAGATCACAAGGAGCAGCAGTGGGATTTGAACTGGCCACCTCAGGATTGCAAGACCGGTGCGCTAGCCACTAGGCCACTCTTCCACTTGATTGCCCTGCTGCCAGATACCTTACCCACAAAAATGCTGGTATTCTGCACATCTACATACTTCAGTGGTGCATGAAGGTCGGCACCCAGTTGTAGGGCTGATTGGCGCTAAGCGTGATTCTATAAAAGGCGTGCGCCCATTATAGAATTGCATTTAGTGCCAATTCCTGCACCCTAACACGCGTGCTGAAACCTGGTGTAAATGCTGGTGCCCCAGTTGGGCACAGAAACCCATTCTTCAGTAACAACATACGCAACTTTTTGGAAGGCCCCTGACGCGCCCATGCCCCTCCCATGGCCACACCCTCTTTTCAGTTGCATGTTATGGATTTGGTCACTCATTGCTATTGAACAGTGTGCAGCAAGATGCACACAAATCCCAGCTGGTGCCAAATACCGTCAATAATTGGTCCTTAGCATCCAATTTTTGCTTGTTAATGGCTCGTTAACTAATTAAGATGTGCACGCATCTCAGCAGCACGCCCAAATCTGGACACCATATATTAGAATTTGGGGGTTAACGTGCAGGACGTCAGAAACAGAAGGAAGCCTTTTGTGAGAAGATGAGGACCTCAGCTGGCGGGGGTTGGGGTCCCCCGGCAGCAAAGGTAAGCGACGGCGGGTTGGCGGGGGGAGGGGTGGTTGAGAGGGTCAGCGGCGGGGGGGGGGGCAAAGTCGGCAATGGCAGGGGGTGGAGTCGGCGGTACCGGGGGGGGCTAAAATGTGCCCCCTCACCTCGGGCTCTGGACCCCCCTCCCGCCGAAGTCTGGATACGCCCTGGAATGCACTCCTTGAAAGGCTCCGCTTAACACAAGACTATCTCAGGAAGTAATTTAAAGGTTGGCTGTTCAACCAGGCTTTTAACGGAAGAAGTAACTAAGTTAGTCTCACTCACACACACAAGGAGTGACACGGGCTGATGCAGCAACATTTGTTTATCCACCCCTACCCTAGCTGAGGTCATACTTAACCATCTCTCTGACCTCATGTGCAACTTTCCTTAAAATTAGTCACCTTATTTTCTAACTCCTCTTACTCTTTTACCTATCTATATGCTCCTTCTTTGCTTATACCCTATGCTGTCTATTAAAATGTTCTATTACATACTGTGTTGACATTGTTAGCAGTATACTATGCCATACTTTGTATTGTTATTTGAATGTTTTTACTGCTGTACACCACCTTGAGTGAATTCCTTCAAAAAGGCGGTAAATAAATCCTAATAAATAAATACATAAAATATCTTCTTAAATGTTAATCTATAGAGCATTTTCCAGCCTTTTAATTTAAAGATTTAAATATACTGCATAAATGATAGATACAATTCTTACTGTTGTTCTTGCAACTTACGCTTTCCAAAAATACTAGGACTAGGGGGCATGCGATGAAGCTACAATGTAGTAAATTTAAAACGAATCAGAGAAAATGTTTCTTCGCTCAACGTGTAATTAAACTCTGGAATTTGTTGCCAGAGAATGTGGTAAAGGCGGTTAGCTTAGCGGAGTTTTAAAAAGGTTTGGACGGCTTCCTAAAGGAAAAGTCCATAGACCATTATTGAATGGACTTGGGGAAAATCCACTATTTCTGGGATAAGCAGTATAAAATGTTTTGAACTTTTTTGGGATCTTGCCAGGTATATTGTGACCTGGATTGGCCACTGTTGGAAACAGGATGCTGGGCTTGACGGGCCTTTGGTCTTTCCCAGTATGGCAATACTTATGTACTTTTGCACACATTGTCCGTTCAATAGCTTTACTCTTACATGTTAAGCAAATGATAAACTAGACAGAAACCTTGTGTAATACATGATAATCCTTTTACAGAATGTGTGGGTGGAACCGAAGATCACCATGTCATTATTATTACAGAAGAAAGTGTCTCTAGTCTAGAGGAAAAAAATACACTTTCATCCTTGTTGTTTGCAGGATTTCAAAACTATCCCCAACACACCCTGAATCTATTGTGCAAGCGGGGGTTAATGCTTACAAGTTCCTGCAAACCTCAAAGCCACACTAAAACCAATGTTGCCACCATTCAACTCAACATCAGAGCTACACTCTGCTTTTCTGAAAAGCTTCAGCAACAGTGTAGAGCCCAATCTTCCAAATGAGGCTCCCGCATATTTAAATTGTCCTAGCCATTTGCTAGTTCTATTTTTCATTTACATTAATTTGGGGACATGGGTCACAGGGGAAGGGAAGGGCAAGGTGGGTGGTGGTGGGCGGGGGGTGTTGGGAGGGCCTGTTTCGTTCTGACTCAGTTTTTTTTTGCTGTATCGCTTCTATGTTTTTTTTTATCACACTATCTACATACCTGTGATAATTATAATGATTGTCTGTTGTACAGAGTTTGGTTTGTGAATAGCAAATTCTAATAAAAACATATTAATCATAAATTGAGCTAGCCAGCCCAACTGCTACTTTTCAGTGGCAACCAGATATTGCTGCTGAATATTAGGACTGACCACTGCAGCACTGTGCCAGGGCGTTTTGGGGCACAGTCAGGGCGGACCCGTAAGTTATCAGGAATACTGAGCCGCCTATAATTCTGTCCTAACTATACCCAGTTAGTAATCCAGACACAGCACTGAGAGGTCCTTTTACTAAAGGGTTGCAGCGTGGCAATCCAGAACTACTGCCGGCCCAATGTGGCCACTGGCAGTAGATCTGCCTCAAGCATGCGCCATTTCTGGCGCTACGGAAAATGATTTCTTAATTTCTACTATGATGCTAATCCAACGGTAATGATGCAGCGTCCAATGGGTGGCGGTAAGTGTCCCCCCCATGGGCGTAGACTGGGGGGGCGAGGGGGGGCAATGACCCCCCTAATGACTTATCTTCTTATCTAACCGGAAGTCGCAGCGGCAGGGCGCCACCGGCGCCAGTAGTAAAAAGCAACAAACAGGCAGCGCAGCTCGACTCCGTCCTTCGCTTCTATGCCCTCTCTGCGTCCCGCCTTCCTCTGATGTCATTTCCTTTCGGGCGAGCCTGCCACTACCACAGGGCCTTTTTTTTTTACCATAGCACGGTAAAAGGACTTCTGAATATCAGACACACCCAAAATAACATCCAGGCACTGCCAGACTCCAGTTATTCAGAGCTGGTAGTCAGATAGCCTGCAGTGGTCAGGGCTGTCATAAAATGCTGTCTTTTATGAACAGTTTTCTTAAGTCATACAAAGGCACAACAACAATGCAAAGTAGCACAAAAGTGCCCAGTAGTGAGATTATAGTTTTTGAATGAGTGTGTATTTGGCTTTCTCTTTTGGATGATTGATTCTCTACTGTTTTATTATGGAGTTCTGTGTGTGTGAGAGTGACTGTGTGAGAGAGAGTGACTGTGCGAGTGTGTGTGTACGACAGAGAGAGAATGAGACTGGGTGCGAGTGTCTGTGTGAGAGAGTGTGTCAGAATGACAGTGTGTGTGAGTGCATATGTGAGACACACTCAGTGTGAGAGAGAGAGAGTGTGTTTCACACAGATACAGTGTGTGTGAGAGACAGAGTGTGTGAGAGAGAGCGAGTGTGAGAGTATGTGTGCGAGACCGAGAGTGTATGAGACCGAGAGTTTGCAGAACCCCCTTCCCTCTCCCCCTTCCCCCTCCCCTCCCTCCCCTTCCACCTGTGTCCGAGTTCCAGAAACCCCTCCCACTTCTTCCTATCTGAGTTGCAGGACCCCCCTCCCACTTCTTCCCATCCCCCTCTCCCCTTCCCACTCCACCTGTCCCCCTCTGTCAGAGTTCCAGGATCTCCTTCCTCCTTGTTCCCCTCCCCCTGCTCCTCCCCCTCTCCCCTGTTCCCCTCCCCCCCCCCCCCCGGCTACTCCGTGATCCAGGACCCCCCTTCACTTGCAGTTCCAGGACCCGGCCCTCCCCTTCCAGTGCATTTCCAGGAATCCCCTCCCCCCCATGTCATTTCAGGACCCCCCTCTGTAGTTTCAGGACTCCCTTCCCTCCCCTCCGTGTCATTCATGACCCCCCCTTCCCTCCCCTGTCGTTTCAGGACCCCCCTCCCCACCTCTCTGGCCCTCCCCCTCATAAGAGCCGGCTGTTGCTGAAAAGTTTGTACCTCCTGCACGCAGGGACACCGCTTCACACAGCTTTCTCTTTCACTTGTGTTTCAGCTGTTCCTGTGGTCCCACCCTCATCATCCCCCTCAAGGGGAGGCATATCTGGCCAGGCCTCCTCCTCCTGGGCCTCCTGCTCCTCCTCCTCCTCCTGGGCCGCCTCCTCCTGGGCCGCCTACTCCTCCTCCTCCTGGGCCTCCTGCTCCTCCTCCTCCTGGGCCACCTCCTCCAGCCGCTGGCGCTCCGTGTATGTAACAGGAATGTCTTTGAGATCAGCACATCCAACATAGCTTACATATAGTGCAGGAGCTGGCTGGCCTGAGGTGGGGGATGGGGTGTGAGATGCATGAGATGACAGGGAACCTTGGATGCTGGTCTGACTCAAAGTACACAGGCAGACCACACTCATTGCTCAGCAGCATGTTTGCATTATGATTTGTGACTATGGTTGGCTGACTATTTTGGGTTTGTGTTTTTTTTGGGGGGGGGGGAGGAAGCACATGACTTTAATATGAGGCAATGACATCCACTAAGAGTAGGACCTCAGGCAGGAATACCATGAAACAGTATCCACCCCAGAAAGGGGGATACAGAAGTGAGGCATGTCATCTCATTCATCTCAGAGGAGGTTAGTTGGAAGTTGCAGCCACACCTCAGGCCTTGATCTGGGACAGAAGTGTTATGACTTACTAGTTGCCTATTAGTCATATGGAAACTGATATTGTACAGGACATTTGCATTATGAAATACATTTACAAATGAGTACAGGTGCCCTGTTTATAATACTTACGCTGACCCCTGAGGCGCCGTCTCACTGCCCTTATCATATTAGGCCTCTGGTGCCATATGCGGTGGTCCCTCCTGATGCCAAATCTTCTGCAAGATATGTTTGTACAGCAGGAGTCAGGGGATGGCCCTTCTTGCCTTCAGCACACAAATTCATTTGTAAATCAAATAGAAGAGATTCAGAACGCTGATTGGGGGGGACGGGGGACGTGAGGACAGAGAGAACCGTTTGTGTGCAGTATTGTAGGGACGTGGGAATGTTTTTCTTTTCTAGTACCTAGATTATATTAATGAATGTGCATGTACACATATCACTGATTACCCTTGAATGCAGACTACAGTTTGTGCTTACACTGCTGAGGGAGCTCTTATATGTGTAGCTACAGGAGGGGGAGCCCTGATAGCCGGGGGGGGAGGGTGAAACACTTACCTCTCTAACCTGTCCCTGATCTCACCCCATGTTTGGATGCAGCGAGTCCTGGGGGGCAGGTGGTGGTGGTAGGGGAACAGTATGCGCCTGTGCTTCAAGCACAGGTGTATTAACAGGAGACTCTCTGCCACGGAGAAGTTGGGCTCTCGTCTCATAGACATGTTTTTCAGTGAATAACTGTTGGAAAATGTGCATCGCCTTATATGGACGGCCATGCGTGATGGCCGTCCTTACATGCAAGGCTCCATATATGGTTCGCCATTCCATATATGGATAGGTCAGTACGTGCACGTCTTGGCACGTATAATGGCTCCACACATGGCCGGCCGGCTATGACGCATGGCCGGCTGTGACACATGGCCGTCATGCGTGCGGGGCCTACGTGCGGAGTTTCCCTTACATGGGAGTTTTCCATATATGGATCATTATCAAGTGTGCGAACTTCATACGCAATAAAATATATTTCCCATAGCTGCATGTTCCGCAAGTACAGTGCATGTAGTTGCGGAAATCCAAATACAGGGAAAATATAAAAATATAAGGAACATTGAAAAGTATCAAGTACAGTAACGTGTTTCTGAAATCTACCGTATTCTTCGTATACTTTGGCCGGCCCTGATTTGGCCAGTTTCAACCGCGATAATGGAATGTTTAATGGCGGCCTTTTTCCTATGCTTTGGCCGGCACTAATTTGGCCGGTTTCAACCGTGATAATGGAATGTCTATGGCCGGCCATATTATTTTTCGATTATACCTGCTTATTTTTGCCCGCCTACATGAGGCCTGCCAAATTCTGATTTCGCCGACTTTTCGATTATGCCCCTCCACGTGCTTTTGCCTCTACAGCAAACTTCTTTTTAATTTCTCTTTTAGCTTTCCTTATCGATGCTTTGTATCTAACTTGTCAGTGTTCATGCTGCTTCCTGGAGAAGTAGCCTAGTGGCTAGTGCAGCAGACTTTGATCCCAGGGAACTGGATTGAATTCCCACTGCAACTCCTCATGGCTCTTGTCAAGTAACCCTCCATTGCCCCACGTACAAATAAGTACCTGTATAGTCTATATAAACCACATTGAATGTAGTTGCAAAAAGAAAACCACAGAAAGGCGATATATCAAGTCCCATTTCCCTTCCCTTCATTTGGGTCCATTTCCATTTTTTTACCTCACCTTTTAACTATGACAACTATTGTTTGGTCTTTCTTCCACCTTTTCTAATAAGGGGAATATATCTGGTCTGGGCTTCCAAGTTGGTATTTTTAAACAACACTCATGTGTGATTTAAACTCGTAACCTTTGCAGTTGCTGCTTTTAGCTTTCTTAACCATTTTCCCCAGCAGCCATTTTGAGATTGTAATTGGCATGGACAGGAGCAATCTTCAATCACTCCTGCCCATGCGGGTTCCAATCTCAAAATGGCTGCCGGGACCTCCCGCAGCAGTCTCATAAGGCTTGGCAGCCATTTTGACTAAGGAACTGGTAAAAGCAGGAGCAACTGGGGATTGCTTCTGCCTAGAAGATTCTACTAGACCACCAGGGCTAGAGTTTCTAAAATAACCACCACAGTGATCACATCACTGTACAGAGTACATTGTTTTGTAGTAATGGTTGCAACCCCGAATGAAAAGTTTGTACAGTCCACAGTTTGGGAACCACTGATGTGCATGAACTGTTTCCCTAAATCAATTACATACAGCGGAGCTGTGCTAAATAAAAAGCACATTTGAGACTGTTTTTGATATTAGAATATGTTTTTACATACACAGTCATTTATAGATTTTTTAAATGTTTTTTTTGTCCAATGAATGTAACCGTTCAGTTTTGTTCTCTATAATTATCGCATAAGGAATATGAACTCTGAGGACTTCTCCCTCCTCCTCCATTGTGGTGGTTATTTTAGAAAAATTTAGGAGGAAAAAAGTGAATATAGTGGCAACATTTTTAAACAAACAAGAGATAATGAGGAAACTCTAGAATTCATTAATTTTAATGTTCCCGGCAGACCTTACAGAAACAGTAAATAAGTCATTGACCTAATCGTGGCTCTAGTTTTCTTGGACTTTCCATATCTCCATGGCCAGTAAAACAAAATACAAAACATCAGTTCTCTTTCCCTGCCGTAAAGTGAAGGGAACTTTCAGAGGCAACTCTGAATTAGCCAAAAATTACAAAATGTAGGAACTTTGCAAGAGCTAGGAGGAAGGAATGGTCCTAAATTGTGCACAATGATGTCAGGTGTCTAAATTAGACAATGGGGTAATTCATCAAATGCGGAAGTACAGACTGAGCCAGATTAAAACATTAAAACTGATGATGCACGATTGCTACATACAGTAGCATGGTTAACATGTTAGTCTACCTGAATGCACATAAATATATTTTAATAGAAGCAAAATGGTCACTTTTTTATTGGACTACTTAATACATTTCAAGAGCTAACATAAGTGGTCATTTACTAACAGAACACACTAACACTAATCTTTAGAAGCAGAAGAAGAAGGTCATAATTCTGCAAATATGGTGACTACCTGGACATGAGCATCTTTAAAGATTGTGCATCACATAAGAACATAAGAGTAGCCATACTGGGTCAGACCAATGGGTCCATCTAGCCCAGTATCCAAGCGAGGTTACAAGTACCTGGCAAAAACCCAATTAGCAGCAACATTCCATGCTACCAATCCGTAGGCAAGCAGTTGCTTCCCCATATCTGTCTCAATAGCATTTGTCCAAACCTTTTTTCAATCCAGATATGCTAATCGCTGTTCCCACATCCTCCAGCAATGAGTTCCAGAGCTTAACTATTTGTTGAGTGAAAAAAATATTTCCTCCTCTTTGATTTAAAAGTATTTCCATGTAACTTCTTCAAGTGTCCCCTAGTTTTTTGTACTTTTGGAACGAGTAAAAAATCGATTTACTTCTACTTGTTCTACACCATTCAGTATTTTGTAGCCCTCAATCATAGCTCCCCTCATCTGTCTCTTTTCCAACCTGAAGAGTCCAAACCTCTTTAGCCTTTCCTCATATGAGAGGAGTTCCATCCCCTTTATCATTTTGATCGCTCTTCTTTGAACCTTTTCTAATTCTGCTATATCTTTTTTGAGATATGGTGACCAGAACTGAATGTAATACTCCAAGATGCGGTCGCACCATGGAGCAATACAAAATGCATTATAGTATTTTCGGTCTTATTCACCATCCCTTTCCTATGCCTTCGCTATGCCTCCGACATGCCCCCTTGAACTTGGCCATCCTTGCGACGGAGTGCAGTTGGAGACATCCTAAATCGGGTTTTGATTATACCTGTTACATTTGTGGAGGAAACAGCGAGCCCTCCAAAACCCATCACAAACCCACTGTACCCACATCTAGGTGCCCCCCTTCACCCGAAAGGGCTATGGTAGTGGTGTACAGTTGTGGGTAGTGGGTTTTGGTGAGCTCAGCACACAAGGGAGCTATGTACCTGGGAGCAATTTATGAAGTCCACTGCAGTGCCCCCTAGGGTGCCCGGTTGTTGTCCTGGCATGTCAGGGGGACCAGTGCACTAGAAATGCTGGCTCCTCCCACGACCAATTGGCTTGCATTTGGCCGTTCTTGACATGGACGTCTTTGGTTTTGAAAATCGCTGAAACTCAGAAACGTCCATGTCTAGGGACGCCCAGATTTAAACATTTGGATGTCCCTGACGGTATTTTCGAAACGAAAGACGGACGTCCATCTTGTTTTGAAAATACAGGTTTCCCCGCCCCTGGATTTCGCTGTTTTGCAAGGACGTCCAAGTCGCAACTTGGGCGTCCCTTTTGAAAATGCCCCTCCACGTGTTCTATAATTTTATTCTTTATAATAGTTTCCACTATTTTGCTCTGCACTGAAGTCAGGCTTACCAGTCTGTAGTTTCCCAGATCACCCCAGAACTCTTTTTAAAAATCAGCGTTACATTGGCCATCCTCCAGTCTTCAGGTACTACAAAGGATTTTAATGACAGGTTACAGAGCACTAACAGCAGTTGAGCAATTTCATGTTTGAGTTCTTGCAGTAACCTAGGATGCATGCATAAGTATTTAAGTACATAAGTATTGCCACACTGGGACAGACCAAAGGTCCATCAATCCCAGCATCCTCTTTCCAACAGTGGCCAATCCAGGTCACAAATACCTGGCAACATCCCGAAAAGGTTCAATACATTTTATGCTGCTTAACCCAGAAATAAGCAGTAGATTTTCCCCAAGTCAATTTAAAAATGGTCTATAGACTTTTCCTTTAGGAAGCTGTCCAGACCTTTTTAAAACCCCGCTAACATTCCACTATCTCCTTCATTAGTAATTTTTAAATCCTGTTCCTCAGAGTTTGCTTTCTCTATTCAAAATCATAGACTTTTTGATATTTTAATTACAATAACACAGCGCATGATACTTGCCAACTGGAAAGATTCATCACTACTCAATGAACATTTTTGGTGGCAATCTGTTTTGCTGTATCACAAACTTGAACTGGCTTCAGCGAGTTTCACAGGTTCAATAATTAAAACAAATATTTTATGGACTCCAGTTGCTTCTTAACCACTCTCTCTATTGAGACTGAATAGTAGATACTGAATGTCTATTCTAAAATTATTTTTGTATACTCCCCTGGCATACTCTCTTTTATATGTAATTACTCTGTTTACCATTTTCTTTATGGTTTTGTAATATTAGCATTATATTAAACAAAAAAATATCATGGGGAACCCCCCCCCCCGCTAAGTTAACTGCCTTTACCACATTCTCTGGCAAAGAATTCCAGAGTTTAATTACACCTTTGAGTGAAGAAAACTTTTCTCAGATTCGTATTAAATTTACTACTTTGTAGCTTCATCGCATGCCCCCTAGTCCTAGTATTTTTGGAAAGAGTAAACAAATGATTCATGTCTACCTGTTCAACTCCACTCATTATTTTATAGAACTCAAAGCCACGGACTCATAGCGGAGGATGGTTTTGATCCGTTGACCTCTGGGTTATGGGCCTAACATGCTCCTGCTGCACCACTCTGCTCCCTTAGACGCCAAATACATTGGCTGGGAATTGAATGCAGGCCTCGCACATGGCAGGTGAGAATTCTACCACTGAACCACCAATGCCTGGCTGTTCAGCTGGACTGTTGTGATAGAGGTGAAAAGGAATACCCTGTTCTACTATTTTATTTTTGTACCTCCTCTTTAGTGCAACTGTTTGGATTAATGATAGGGTTGTCATTCTCTAGTGCCCTCATCTGCAGGTTTGAGGCCACTATTCTATTTTTGGTTTTATCTTTCATTTCTTTTAGGCCCAGATGCATTAAAGACATTGATAATTCCCGTTCCCTACCGATTCCATAGCGAATCGGTAGGGAACGGGAATGCATCAATGATAGGGAATGCAAATGAGCTACTCGTTGTAGCTCACTTGCATTCTCTAGTCCTTCGGTACCTGAGTCGGAGAATCGGGACGTCCCTTTAGATTAGGCTCCTCTTCCTGGTCTCTTCAGCCAATCAAAGCGGGCTTAGCTGGCTGTTGTCAGCGAAACGTGCTCTGATTGGCTGAAGAGACCAGGAAGAGGAGCCTAATCTAAAGGGACGTCCCGATTCTCCGGCAACCAGGAAAACATAAAAGTTTTGCTGTGGAGGGGCGGCGAAGACAAAATAGAAGGGGGGAAAAAACACCAGCGCTGGCAGAGCTAAAAAAAAAATGCGAAAAAAAGACGTCTCTCAGAAGCGCAGGGAGAGTACGTCCTTAAAGGACGCCCCTCACATGCGCTCCCTGCTTTTTTTTTTTCTTTTTTACCTTTTTTGGGGGCCCTTTTCCTTTCCGATTCCCTCACAGGAGCCCTAACAAGAGGTCAGACATCTCGTTAGGGTTCCTATGGTAAGGGAATCGGAAAAACGATAGTGCATCTGATTATAATGGGCTGCAATGGTACTGCAGCTCATTATAATAGCTTTTCAAACATTTGCATTCCGTTTTCGTTGCCTGCTACCGTGGCAGGGAAATGCCCTTAGTGCATGCCCGGGGTGAACTACTTGCGTTTTAAACTGGCTGGAACCAGTTTAAAACGCAAGTTGTGGGCTCGTTAGGTTTTGTGCATCTGGGCCTAAGTCCTTGTTTTTCATTCTTTATTTCTCTTTCCATATTATTTGTTCACCTTTATCATTCACCCTGTGAAACAACTTGTATTTTCATTTCAGGTTAAGCTTCAATGTTTTTTTTTTTAATGTCATTTCATTTATGTAAAGCTGCTTTTGGCATGAATCAGTCTATAAAATGTAACCTGCTTCTTCTGTGTGTACCTGTAAGCTGCCAACCTGCTCCTCGGACTCCACTGAGCTTCCTGCTTCCTCCTCTTCACAAAGGCCCCACCCACTTCTGCATGCAGAGGTGATTTCAGATGGAACACTGCATTTAAACTTAAACCCCAGAGGCATTGCACCAGGGGTGTGCTGGTAAAATTTTAACAACAGGCTCTTTCTCCTGACGAAGCCAGCTCTGCAGTTGGAAGGGCTAGGGGTGGCCGGGTGGGGGAGCAACACTTGCCTCTCTCTCCTCCCTCCCTTCATGCGGGCACGCTAGGCATACCTTTGCTGGCAACCAATAAATGGACTGCCACCACTCCCAACCTCTTGCTCTGAGCAGCATGCTGGAACTTCTCTCACATGCTGGAGAAGTCCCAGCCTGCTGCTCAGAGCTGGAAACAAGGAGTGGGGAGCAGCAGCAGTCTATTTACTTGGCTGGCAGGGCTCAGCATCCCCACCAGCAAAGTAAAAGAGAATTCAGCAGGGGGCCCAAGCACACATTTTGGGATCCAGTTGTTAAAGTAGCCATGGAGGGCCCTACTTTAACAACCGGCTCCCACAATTCTTAAAAACTTAACAACCGGCTCTTACGAGCCTGTGAGAGCCTGCTCCAGCACACCACTGCATTGCACCAAAGAAGCATGCCCAAGCAACAGGTGGTGCTCTCTGGTTGCTCCTTGGAGAGTTTCTAAGAGGCATCTATGACCACATGTCATGTAAGCTGCTTCTTCTTCTTCTTCTTTTTATTCTCCAAGCTTATCTCTTCCCTTACGTGTTCAATCATAGAGGCAACCCCCATTCCTGTCCTTGTTGGCAGGCGATGGCCCTGTTTAGCAAAATGGCAGTGTCCCTACCAGGTAAGGACTATTCCTTTGTGGTATCATTTTACCAATTGCTCCATTGGCTTTGTCTTCCAGTTTCTCTTTTTCTTCTCTTCTACAACCAGGATCTTGAATGCTTGTGTCTCTTAACCATAAGGCCCCTCGTGTGTTGAACTTAGTCACTGCTCATTATTGCTCTCTTTTCTCTATGTCCGAAACCTGGACATAGAGAAAAGGACAACATAGTTTACTTCTAGAAGGAGCTCTCACTGACTGATTTTTTCGCTAAGCATTTTAATCAATAAGGAGGTGTTGCTATTTTATATAAGTCTCTCCCATTAGTAGAAATATTCTTCCTTGACTTAAGACTATCCAGAGGCCATCCTAGCTTTCCTTCATCTACTTGTCCGCATCCAAACTTCTGTTTACCATTATTTAGGTGTCCTTTTCTAAGGGAATTTGCTCCTCCCACCCCCACCCCACACCCCCACACACCCCTTTCCTGGACCGATCACTTCCTTCTGACTTTTAAACTGTCTCAATCCGTTCCATTTACTTGAAGGAATCAATTACCAAATTTACACATGACTTAAAATCTTTTGACCTGAACAAGCGTGCTACAGCCTGTCATCTATCCCTCTCTGAACTTTCTCTGTCTTCTCTTGAGGAAAAAGCTTTTTCTTGGATTGATCCTCTGATGTGCTCTTCACTCAGTTCACCTTTTGAAATTCTATTCTTTTAGGGAACATCACCCTCAGCCCTGGTATTATTAATGGTGTATGCTAAAAAGTCAGGTTTGTAGAGCAAAATGTATCTGGTGCATATCCAACACCCCTTTAACCTTCCAAGCTCTCTGTGTTTGTAAAGAACACCAGAAGGACTACACTACCAGTATAATCACAGCTAAAAGGTATATTACATAAGTACATAAGTAGTGCCATACTGGGAAAGACCAAAGGTCCATCTAGCCCAGCATCCTGTCACTGACAGTGGTCAATCCAGGTCAAGGGCACCTGGCACGCTCCCCAAATGTAAAAACATTCCAGACAAGTTATACCTAAAAATGCGGAATTTTTCCAAGTCCATTTAATAGCGGTCTATGGACTTGTCCTTTAGGAATCTATCTAACCCCTTTTTAAACTCCGTCAAGCTAACCGCCCGTACCACGTTCTCCGGCAACGAATTCCAGAGTCTAATCTTATCACTTCTCATGATAATCCTACCAGAACATTGTTCCATTTTATGACAACCCGTTTCCCCTAGAACTCAGACTCATTCTCCTGATTCAGATATTCTGACCGCATATTTTGTTGGCAAGATACATGATCTTTTGAAGTCAGCCCTGACCTATGCTGTGCAACCTACGCCACTCTTCAGCTTCATTTCACTCTTTGGATTTTAATTTCATTTCTTCAGTTTCTTGGGCTGTTTTTAATACTATACTACTTGCTTCACTGTCATCAGCATCTTCTATGCTGAATCCTATGCCTCCATCCCTTCTCATTTTATTTGAATTTGGTTAATTCCAGCGTCTCTGTTACGCAATTGTTAGGCCATTATTGAAGAAGTGAAATCTTGATTCTTTGATTTTCTCCCCCCCCCCCCCCCCCCCCCATCGGCCCATATCAAACACTCCTTTGATTTCTAAGATTGTTGAAAAAAGTAGTTCCTATTCAGCGTCACTCTTTTTTCTTTTTTTTTTAAATAAAATTAGTTCCCTACATCTTAGACACTTTGTTTCTATGAAAGTGATACTTACAGGCTTATTTTCGAAAGAGAAGGATGCCCATCTTTTGACACAAATCGGGAGATGGGCATCCTTCTCACAGAGTCGCCCAAATAGGCATAATCGAAAGCCGATTTTGGGCATTCCCAACTGCTTTCCGTCGCGGGGACGACCAAAGTTCCCGGGGGCGTGTCGGAAGCGTAGCGAAGGCGGGTCTTGGGTGTGCCTAACACATGGGCATCCTCGACCCATAATGAAAAAAAAAGGGAGTCCCTGACGAGCACTTGGACGACTTTACTTGGTCATTTTTTTTCTTACAACCAAGCCACAAAAAGGTGCCTGAACTGACCAGATAACCACCAGAGGGAATCAGGGATGACCTCCCCTTACTCCCCCAGTGGTCACTAACCCCCCTCCAACTCTCAAAACAATTTTTTAAATATTTTTGCCAACCTCTATGTCATCCTCAAATATACCCAGCTTCATGACAGTAGTATGCAGGTCCATGCAGCAGTTTTAGTGGGTGCAGTGCACTTCAGGCAGGCGGACCCAAGCCCATCCCCCCCTACCTGTTACACTTTTGGTGGTAAATGTGAGCCCTCAAAAACCCACCAGAAACCCACTGTACCCATATCTAGGTGCCCCCCTTCACCTGTAAGGACTACGGTAGTGGTGTACAGTGGTGGATAGTGGGTTCTGGGGGGCTCAGCACACAAGGTAAGGGAGCTATGTACCTGGGAGCAATTTCTGAAGTCCACTGCAGTGCCCCCTAGGGTGCCCGGTTGGTGTCCTGGCATGTCAGGGGGACCAGTGCACTGTGAATGCTGGCTCCTCCCACGACCAAAGGGTTTCTGAGATGGGTGTCCTTGGTTTCCATTATCGCTGAAAATCAGAAATGACCAAGTCTAAGGACGACCATCTCTAGGGACGATCTAAATATCAAGATTTGGGCGTCCCTGACCGTATTATCGAAATGAAAGATGGACGCCCATCTTGTTTCGATAATACGGGTTTCCCCGCCCCTTCGCCGGGACGTCCTGCGAGGACATCCTCAGGAAAACTTGGGCGCCCCTTTCAATTATGCCCCTCTTAGTCTCTCTTCTCAGCAAGGTTAATCAACATTTGGGCATTGATAAGCATGCTCTTATACTATCCATTAATCTATCTGCAGCTTTGACCCAATCACCAGGTACTCTTGGTCCATCTCTCTGATCTTGGCATTGGGGTACTGTCTAGAAGTGGTTTTAATTATTATTGTCTGATTGTTCTTTCCAGACTCTTCCATGTCCACTCCTGATACTCTAAAAGTTAGAGTTCCCCAAGGGTCTGTCTTGGCTCCTGTGCTCTAGTTATTTCTCAGTCCACGTGCTACACTGATTCAATCATTAGATTTCAGCCTCTTCTTATTTGCTGAAAATATTCAGCTCCTTTACAATGGAGACGCTGCCTCCTTTGACCTTGCCCTGTCAAGCAGCAAACTGGGTCTCCTCAAACCAGTTCGGTTTTAACCCCTTGACGTGTCAGACTATGTGGATAACAGGTCATAAGTACATAAGTACATAAGTACATAAGTACATAAGTAGTGCCATACTGGGAAAGACCAAAGGTCCATCTAGCCCAGCATCCTGTCACCGACAGTGGCCAATCCAGGTCAAGGGCACCTGGCACGCTCCCCAAACGTAAAAACATTCCAGACAAGTTATACCTAAAAATGCGGAATTTTTCCAAGTCCATTTAATAGCGGTCTATGGACTTGTCCTTTAGGAATCTATCTAACCCCTTTTTAAACTCCGTCAAGCTAACCGCCCGTACCACGTTCTCCGGCAACGAATTCCAGAGTCTAATTACACGTTGGGTGAAGAAAAATTTTCTCCGATTCGTTTTAAATTTACCACACTGTAGCTTCAACTCATGCCCTCTAGTCCTAGTATTTTTGGATAGCGTGAACAGTCGCTTCACATCCACCCGATCCATTCCACTCATTATTTTATACACTTCTATCATATCTCCCCTCAGCCGTCTCTTCTCCAAGCTAAAAAGCCCTAGCCTTCTCAGCCTCTCTTCATAGGAAAGTCGTCCCATCCCCACTATCATTTTCGTCGCCCTTCGCTGTACCTTTTCCAATTCTACTATATCTTTTTTGAGATACGGAGACCAGTACTGAACACAATACTCCAGGTGCGGTCGCACCATGGAGTTCATACTGTTTCTCCTATCCGACTGGCTCAACAGATTACTTTGCATCCTTTTCTCAATATTCTTGAAGGTGTTATTGATATTGAACTTTCCTTCGAACCTAGTGTAACCCAGGTCTCACCCATGTGCTAGCTCTAGCCCCGAGTCACAAAGCAGAGTTCACTTTAGTTCAGTTTCACATTCAGGGCCACTCCCACTCATCCATTCCAGTTCACCTGCAGTCAGGAGTGGGTCTATGGTGCGAATAGTGATCTGGGGGTTTGGGAGGTACTTGTACCCTTGTGCTCAAAGATACACTGTAGACACAGCTTATGCAAACTCAAATAGTTTATTTCTTCAAACACTGCAACAGGCAGTAATTCAAAACTTTATTAAGCAGTGCAAACAGCACATACCAGTGGTTCCCAAACCTGCTCCTGGAGGAACCCCAGCCAGTCAGGCTTTCAGGTTACCCACAATGAATATTCATGAGATAGATTTGCATGTAGTAGAGGCGGTGAATGCAAATCTCTCTCATGAATATTCGTTGTGGGTATCCTGAAAACTCGACTGGCTGGGGTGCCTCCAGGGCCAGGTTTGGAAACCACTGGCATATACACTCCAAACTTAGATCCAATCCTTCTGGTGTTCCTCAGGGGAATTTCTATACCACTTCTCCTCTCAGGTATATTTACAGGGATACCTAATGGGCATGGGTATGTATGGGGGAGGAGGAGACCTTGGGGACAGAAAATTACAGGTCTTGCTGGGAGTTTGAGGGATAGAGAAGGGGTAAAGGAGAAAGAACTGTGCTGGAAGGGGGGGGGGAGAGAGAGAGAGAGAGCACAGGGGAGAATGGAGCCAGAGGAGAGAAAAGGAGGGGCTCAGAAATTTCAGACCTGGAAGAGGAGTGAGGACTAATGATGGGTGAATTCTGTACAAAACAATTACAAATGAACTATGCAGAATTTTGCAAATATTGTGCACAGAATTTTCAAAATATTTGCACAGAATTCCCCCAGAAGTAAAGATTTGACAGAAAGAATGAAAGGAAACAGTAGAAAGATGGGGTCGAGGAACAGAGACAGAAACTTACTCACCTGATCTAATACACCTGTGCCTTTTGCAGCGCTGCCAAGTTACCCAGTTCCAGGAGGGAAACTTTTTTGGCAGTCCTAGTTTTAATTTACACCCCAAAGCATTGTATTATTTATAGTCTCTAATTCTACCCACAGAAATGAGCTCTGCAGGTCCCATAATGCATCAGGATGAGGCTGTCCGAAATTCTGGACTGACATAAAATCTCTCTCCTGCAGCAGGGTAACTTAGCAGCTCTTCTGTTATTCTGCAGCTGTATTACAATTGCAAATCTTATCTCCCTACTGTCACTGGACATATACCTTCATAATCATCACATGTAATGTGTTTTTGTTTTTTTTCTTGATGGGGGTTGCAGTAATAAGTGCATAAAAGACTGCTTTCCCCTCTCAAAATAAATATTGCAGCATTTCACAATAAAAGTAAAATTTTACTTTTATTGTTAAAAGCTTTAAGTTGCTCCTTTACAATTCCCCTAACTCTCTGGGTACAGCCATGTTCTTAATACAAATCTCTTCCCATGGAATGAGTTTGGACTGGTTTCTTGCAGTATTCACACTGTATTTGCTTCAGCGATTAAGAGGTACTTTTGTTACTCTTTTTATCTTGGCTTCTCGCAGAGATTCAGGTACATTGTGACACAGCTGCTTAAAATGTTTTTTTTTAAATAATGAAGAGCCAGCAAGCCAGGTCTTCTGCTCTCTGGTCAGCGGGGGATGGGGATGAGCAGAAGCCACACTCATAATTTCTACAGGGACGGCATCTCAGCCGTTGTATAACAGCAGCATCTAGTGGCCTGATTCAGGTCTTTTGATTACAGCATTCTGGAGTGAGTCCTGGTGCATGGCTCCTAGTGAGAACTATCACATCAGTGATCAGACTTAGGGTCCCTTTTACCAAGAGGCAGTAAAAGACGGCCCACGGTGGCATCAACGCATGGGATTGCTACGCACTGAGACCACCTTTTTAACTGCAGTGGGTTAAATGGCATTTTCGGAATAGAGACAGTAAATGGCCATGTGCTACTTTAAAAAGTATTTTCCTAGCACCAGAAATGGAACTACCGCCTGGCTCCTGGGTAGGGCCGATTCAGTGCGCACTATCCCGGAGGTAGCCCTCCGCCAGTTGATAAAAGGTATGTTGTGAAGGGTAAATTCCCAGGCAGTTGTGAATGAAGGCTCAGGGTCCCAGCAGTGGAGGCTCAAAGGAGCCAGAAGAAACTGCTAATTTACATAGGCTGGCTATTACATGTTGCGTTGTGTACTTTTTCAATCCAAAAACAATACATGAAAGATACGATTTTCTTTTAAATAACGATTTATTTATTTTAAACACGTCTAACCCACTTATACCCTAAGAGTCTTCCATAAAAAAAGTTACATATTAAAAATAACAGACTACAGATCATATATATATACTCCATCATCATATATAACATCAAATTGCTCCCATAAAAACTCTCCATCAATACACTGCCTCTCAAAAAAAAAGCTTGGACAAAGAGCTGCATTTTTAACACCTTCTTAAATTACAGAATACTAGCACTCATAGGCAGCTGCCCAGGTAACGTATTCCACATAAGCGTTCCTGCAACTGAAAATGCTGATGCCCTTATAGCACACAGATAACCCAGCAATCGTTATCACATCACATAAGTTCACTTTTGGGCCCATCTTTCGACATAAATCGAATGATGGACGTCCTTCTCACAGGGTCATCCAAATCAGTATAATGGAAAGCTGATTTTGGGTGTCCCTAACTGCTTTCCGTCGCAGGGATGGCCAAAGTTCAAGGGGGTGTGTCGGAGGCTACGTGTCCCTGACAAACACTTGGATGACTTTACCTGGTCGTGTTTTTCTTACGACCAAGGCACAAAAAGGTGCCCGAACTGATCAGATGACCACTGGAGAGAATCGGGGATGACCTCCCCTTACTTCCCAGTGGTCACTAACCCCCTCTCACCCTCAAAAAACATCTTTAAAAATATTGATTGCCAGCCTCTATGCCAGCCTCAAATATCATACTCTGGTCCATCACAGCAGTAAGCAGGTCCCTAGAGCAGTTTTAGTGGGTACAGTGCACTTCAGGCAGGCGGACCCAGCCCCATTCCCCCCCCACACCTGTTACGTTTGTGGAGGAAATGGCGAGCCCTCCAAACCCACCAGAAACCCACTGTACCCACGTCTAGGTGCCCCCCTTCACCCGTAAGGACTATGGTAGTGGTGTACAGTTGTGGGTAGTGGGTTTTGGGGGGGGGGGGGTTGTGGAGCTCAGCATTTGGTCATTTCTGAGATGGACGTCCTTGGTTTCCATTATCGCCAGAAATCAGAAACGACCAAGTGTAGGGACGACCAAATCTAGGGATGACCAAATTTCAGGATTTGGACGTCCCTGACCGTATTATCGAAACAAAAGATGGATGTCCATCTTGTTTCAAAAATATGGGTTTCCCCGCCCCTGGATCAGGACATTCTGCGAGGACGTCCAAATCGAAACGAGGACCTCCCTTTCGATTATGCCACTCATTATGTGATGTGATAAAGATTGCTGGGTTATCTGTGTGCTAGGAATGAGGAAATGTCCTGTAGCTGTTATATGCCCTTATAGCAGCTTAATGCACAGTGAACATTAATCCCAAATCTAAACATTTAGTACAATCAGATCTTAACATCTTCCCAGAAGACAGTGATAGGCGTTCCAAAATACCATGGCGTTTTAGCATACACCACCTGATGAATAAGAGTCAAAACTTTATACTGCACTCTATATTTCACGGGCAACCAATGGAGTTCTCTCAGTACTGGCATAATATGATCCAATTTAGAAATTCCAGCACCCAACCTGGTAGCAGCATTCTGCACAATTTGCAAAGCTTTACGCCTGTGATCTGGAACACCCAAATAAAGAGAACTGCAATAATCTATCTTTGAACACCCAAATAAAGAGAATTGCAGTCCCACACTTATCAGAAATAACAAAATTCTAAGAAGCTTATGGCCACAAGAGGGCAGCAGACTGACACTCTAGACCGGAAGAGCTGGAATTCTTCATTGAGCAGTTTACATGTTGGTGCATGTTCGTGATGTAATTGGTTGTGTTTAATCATGGGTTTGGATGTCAGTTTTTTTGGGGTGTGGATTTTTATTGTATATTTTGGAAAGTTTTATCTCACAATATCTGTATATTATCCATGGCCATCTGTGGCAAGGATGCAGTTTTATGAAAGGTATGCTTAGCATTTGCAGATCACTTTTTTAGGCAAAAATTATCATAGGGATACTCAAAACTCACAATTATCAACTGATATCCCCATAAGAACATAAGTACTGCCATACTGGGACAGACCAAAAGTCCATGAAGCCCAGCATCCTGTCCCCAACTGTGGCCATTCCAGGTTACAAGTACCCAGCAAGATCCCAAAACAGTACAATACATTTTTTTTTTATTTGTAGCATTTGTATCCCACATTTTCCCGCCATTTTGCAGGCTCAGTGTGGCTTACATTTATGCTGCTTATCCTAGAAATAAGCAGTGGATTTTCCCCAAGTTCATTTTAATAATGGCTTATGGACTTCTCTTTTAGGAAGCTAGCCAAACCTTTTTAAAACCCCGCTAAGCTAACTGCTTTTACTACATTCTCTGGCAAAGAATTCCAGAGTTTAATTGCACGTTGAGTGAGGAAATATTTTCTCCATTTCATTTTAAATTTACTACTTTGTAACTTCATTGCGTGCCCCCTAGTCCTAGTATTTTTGGAAAGAGTAAACAAGTGAATCATGTCTACCCATTCCATTCCACTCATTATTTTATAGACCTCTATTATATCTCTCCTCAGACATCTTTTCTCGAAGTTGAGGAGCTCTAGCCGCTTTATCCTTTCCTCATAGGGAAGTCATTCCATCCTCTTTATAATTTTCATCACCCTTCTCTATACCTTTTCTCATTCCACTATATCTTTTTTGAGATAGGGTGACCAGAATTGCACACAATATTCAAGGTGCGGTCGCACCATGGAGCAATACAAAGGCATTATAATGTCCTCATTTTTGTTTTCCATTCCTTTCCTAATAATACCTAACATTCTATTTGCTTTCTTAGCAGCCACCACACACTGAGCAGAGGGTTTCAACGTATCATCAACGATGACACCTAGATCCCTTTCCTTGTCGGTCACACCTTGCACAACATAGCTATAGTTCAGGATCCTTTTTCCCACATGTATCACTTTGCACTTGCCCAAATTAAACGTCATCTGCCATTTGGATGCCAAGTCTCCCAGACTCCTAAGATCTTGTACTTTTTCACAATCCTCTTGCGATTTAACAACTTTGAATAACTTTGTGTCATCAGCAAATTTAATTACCTCACTAGTTACTCCCATCTCTAGATCATTTATAAATATGTTAAAAAGCAGCGGTCCCAGCACAGACCCCTGGGGAACCCCACTATCTACCATTCTCTATTGAGAATACTGCTCATTTAACCCTACTCTCTTCAATCTTTTAACCAGTTTTTAATCCACAACAGGACACTACCTCCTATCCCATGACTTTCCAATTTCCTCTGGAGTCTTTCACGAGGTACTTTGTCAAATGCCTTTTGAAAATCCAGATACACAATATCGACTGGCTCACTTTTATCCACATGTTCGTTTACTCCTTCAAAGAAATATAATAGATTGGTGAGGCAAGCTTTCCCTTCACTAAATCTATGTTGACTGTGTCTCATTAATCCATGCTTTTGAATATGCTCTGTAATTTTGTTCTTTATAATAGTCTCTACCATTTTGGCCGGCACCGATGTCAGGCTCACAGGTCTATAATTTCTCAGATCACCTCTGCAACCTTTTTTAAAAACTGGCGTTACATTGGCCACTCTCCAATCTTCCGGTACCATACACACCCGGTCCAGGAGATTTGCTACTCTTCAGTTTGTCAAATTGAGCCATTACATCCTCCAGGTTTATAGAGATTACATTCAGTTTCTCTGACTCGTCGGCTTTGAATACCATTTCTGGCACCGGTATCTCTCCCAAATCTTCCTCAGTGAAGACCAAAGCAAAGAATTCATTTAATCTCTCCAGTTTGGCTTTGTTTTCCCTCAGTGCCCCTTTTACCCCTCAGTCATCTAGTAGGTCAACTGATTCTTTTGCTGGCTTCTTGCTTTCAGTATACCTAAAAAAAAAATTTTACTATGTGTTTTTGCCTCCAACGCAATCTTTTTTTCAAAGTCCATCTTTGCCTTCCTTATCAGCGCTTTGCATTTGACTTGCCATTCCTAATGCTGTTTCTTATTTTTGTTGGAATGTAATTGTATTTTACATGCATTGCCTGTCACCTATTATTTCTCTGTGATTGCTCTGTGACCTCTGATGTGAATTACTTAGTGAGGTCACACAGCTATGCAACTTCCTGTGGGGGTCAGACACAGCACATGCAGCACATGGAGCACATGGAGCTCATGATCTCTCCTAACCTGAGAGGATCTATGGTGGTGTGAGCATCCATTACCATCTAAGCACATGGAAGGAGCTGATAATACAAATGTATAGTAATGTATATATATAAGCCTGTCTGATTATAATCTAACTACAAACTGTGAGTAAACAGATGTTTTGTTACTTCAACTTTAAAGTGACTCAGCAGTGAATTATTCAGGGGTGAATGAGAGAGAGATGAAGAAAGAAATTAACATTTCTAAAGCTGAAGCTGTGTGTACTAAAATCTGCTAATTATTTACTACAAATAATCCAACAAAAGGGTTATGGGCCCAGGGCTCAGGAATTGAAAAAGAAGAGAAATATTACCAGGCAGAAAAAAAGGCCACATTTTTCTCTTAAGTTTTAAAGGAAAGATTCAGTCTGTCTCTCTCTCCCCCCACACAGCAGACAGAAGGCTAAGAAAATGGCTGAGGGAAGAAATTCACCATTTTTCTATTCTCTCAAGGTGCCTAAATTAACTGAGTTTAATTATCAGCAGTGGGAACTAAGATTCATATGTCTCCTTCGAGCAAAAGGATTAAATATATGCTTAGACCAAGACAGAACAGCTGAAAATATGGCTGAATGGGACAATGCAAACTATTATGTGAAGTGCATGCTTTTGGAAGCTCTCTCAGAGAAACAAGCCATATTAGTGGAGGGAAAAGATACACCAAAGGACATTTTATATAAACTGAGAACTATGTATGCAACTACATATGCAAAGCAGCAACCAATTTGGTTGGCAGAGTTGAATGAAACCAAATTAAGGGATAAAGTAAATGTAATGATCACATTATGCATCTTATGTCTTCATTTCAAAAGCTAGAACTTTCTGGAATTCCCATGTGTGATGCATTGAAAAGAGCATTTCTTTTTACCTCACTATCAAAGAAGTTGATGTTTTTAGGTCTGTAAATGAGGCCATTGAAGGGCAATCTTTTGAACAGACAACATCAAAACTAAGGCAGGAATGCATAATAAATGATTCTGAGGAGATGTGTTCTCAAAGCAAGTCAGAGAGAAATGAAACAAATTTCTTGGCAAAGAACAGAGGAAGGCGGAGCTATGGGAAAACTCCACCCAAGGGCAAGCTGATTTGCTACTCATGTGGAAAGGAGGGACATGTATCTAAATGGTGTAAGGAAACACAAAACACTCCCTCTAGCTCACCTAAGCCAATGGAACTAAAGAATTTTCAAACCAGGAAATGTATGAAGGACAAAGATAAACACAAGGGCTTTCTAATGGCAGAAAAATCTTTGACTATGGTAAATAATAATTCAAATGAAAGTACTTGGATTTTGGATTCAGGGAGCACATGCCATTTAACCAATTGTAAAGATTTCTTTCAGGAAATGTGTCCAGAAGAAGGAATTCTTAAAACTGCAAACGCAGGGACTGCTAAGATCCAAGCAAAAGGGATTGGATTCTTAAAATGCAAAGTGTCTAATGAAGTTAAAGAAATTCCTGTAAGTGATGTCTTGTATATTCCCCAAGCAGTTTGCAATATGCTTAGTGTATCTACATTAGATAAGAAGGGATTTGCGATTCATTTTGAAAATAGTAAGTGCACAATCTCTAAAAATGATGAAGTGTATGCTGAAGCTTTTATGCATAATGATGTTTATAAGCTGAACATTTCAGGTGAAGCCTCACATATGGCGCAAGTAAGGAAGAATGATGGTAAATGTAGTCTGGAAATCTGGCATCGCCGCCTGGGACATCGTGATTCTAAGGTGATCCAGGATCTTTACAGTAAGCAACTGGCCACCGGCATTCAGATAAGTGCAGATGCTGGTAATATGGAGAAATGCATAGACTGTGTTACTCAAAAAGGTGTGAGACCCTCATTTCCTGCATACACAGGAAATAGGAGTAATAAAGTGCTGGACTTAATACACAGTGACTTATGTGGACCGTTTAATATCCCATCATTGGGAAATAACAGATTTGTGCTGATATTCTTGGATGATTTCTCTAGATACTGTGTGGCCTATTTGCTGAAAGAGAAAAGTCAAGTCACAGACATGCTGAAGAAATACGTAGCCATGGTGAGCAATAAATTTGAAAGAAAACCAAAGGTTCTTCAGACCGACAATGGTGGTGAGTTCACTTCACAAAGCATGCGCACATTTCTAGAACAAGAAGGCATTCAGCATATCACAACAGTAGCTTATACACCAGAGCAAAATTCTGTTGCAGAGAGAAAATTTAGGTCACTTGTGGAAATGACCAGGTGTATGCTGTCAGATAGCAATCTCCCTAAAAGACTATGGGGGGAAGCCATTCTCACAGCAGTGTACCTACAAAACAGAATGCCAACTAAAGGCGCTGAGCGCACACCACATGAGACATGGCATGGTAGGAAGCCAAACCTGTCACACATAAGAACATTTGGAAGTACAGCATATGCTCATGTACCAAAGCAAAGAAGGCATAAGCTGGATTCCACAACAGAAAGGGGCATTTTAGTTGGCTATGCTCCAGGACACAAAGGATATAGAATTTTGAATCTGAAAACTGGCATTGTTGGCATAAGACATGTTACATATTTTGATGAAAACAAAAGGGTTGATAAAGGCTGGATTATCCCAGATGAGCCTTATCATCCAGAATATGAAACTAGAACCATAATAGACATGCCAGTGTATATAAATGCCATACCAAGGCAGATGTCTGAAAGCAACTCATCTGTATCTAACGAGGAACAGGCAGAGGAAGCAGACACAGAAAGGATCATTGAAGAAGACAGTACAGTTGGAGAAGGGGAATCAATTGGAGAAGGACTCTCAGATATAGAGGATGCAGAAAGGTCAGACCAACCTGTTGTCAGACGCTCATCCAGGGAAAACAAAGGTGTTCCACCCCCAAGACTGTCTTACCTAACAAAGTCAGCAGAAGCTCAAGAGCCCTTAACATGGGATGAGATTGAGAAAATGCCAGCAGAAGAAGCTGCTGAATGGCATAAAGCTGCACAAGAAGAAATTGATGCATTGGATAAAAATAATACTTGGATTCTTACAAAATTACCTCCTGGCAAGAAAGCTATAGGATGCAAATGGGTATTCAAGTTAAAAAGGAATGCACAAGGAAAAGTGGAAAGGTATAAAGCCAGATTAGTGGCAAAGGGATATCTTCAAAAATATGGAGAAGATTTTGATGAAGTGTTTGCACCTGTAGTGAAACACACGACAATCAGAACACTTCTGAGCATTGCAGTCTCAAAAGGCATGCAAGTCAAACACATTGATGTGAAAACAGCGTTTCTTCATGGAGAAATAACTGAAGACTTGTACATGGAACAGCCAACAGGTTTCATAAATACAAAACAAAGACAGCTAGTGTGTAAATTAAACAAAGGTCTTTATGGATTAAAGCAAAGTGCAAAATGTTGGAATGAAAAATTGCATGAAATATTGACAAATTTAGGATTTAAGCAAGGTGAAGCAGATAAATGCTTGTACACTAGGTGCACAAATGGACAATATGCATACATTTTTGCTTTTGTTGATGATCTGCTCATTGCAAGCGAAAGTGAGCAAGAGTACAAGGACATTGTAAAGTGTTTAAACCAGAATGTTGAGATAAAAGAACTGGGTAATGTGTCATACTATCTTGGTATAGAAATTGAGAAACAAAATGATGGTTCTTATCTTCTAAGCCAGAAGCAGAAAATAAATGAGCTTATTGAAAGTTTAGGTATGCAAGATGCCCAAGTTGTAAGCACTCCCATGATCACTGATTTTCTGAAGGATGAAACAGTAAGAGAACCTTTACCAGATAACATCCAATATAGATCAGCCATAGGTAAGCTTTTATATCTAACTACCACATACAGGGCTGATATAGCAAATGCAGTAGGAATTTTGAGCAGAAGGGTCAGCTCACCTACCAAATCAGATTGGACTGCAGTTAAAAGGATGGTAAGGTATTTAAAGGGTACCATTGATTGTAAATTAAAGATTTCAGCCAATAGTAATCCAAAACTAATATGTTACTGTGATTCAGATTGGGCAGGGGATCATTCTGATTATAAATCCACAAGTGGATATGTGTTTATGTATGGAAATGTACAAATTTCATGGGCCAGTCATAAACAAAGTATTGTGAGTTTGTCTTCTACAGAAGCTGAATACGTGGCCGTATCGGAAGCGTGCAGAGAACTGATGTGGATTGAAAAACTTTTGCTGGATTTCGGAATAGCTGAACAGAGACCAATCCAGTTAATGGAAGATAATCAGAGCTGCATCCGACTGTCACAGAATGACAAGGTTCAGTCACGCACCAAGCACATCGCAACGAAATACCACAACGTGCGAGAGTTGGCAAAAGAAGGGGTCATCAGTCTACACTATTGTCACACCAGTGAGATGACAGCTGACATCATGACCAAACCGTTACCCAGAGAACATTTTGTGAATCTGCGTATAAAGCTTGGACTTTGTATGAATAAATAATTGCATGACAGTTATGCATGAGAAGGGGTTTGTTGGAATGTAATTGTATTTTACATGCATTGCCTGTCACCTATTATTTCTCTGTGATTGCTCTGTGACCTCTGATGTGAATTACTTAGTGAGGTCACACAGCTATGCAACTTCCTGTGGGGGTCAGACACAGCACATGCAGCACATGGAGCACATGGAGCTCATGATCTCTCCTAACCTGAGAGGATCTATGGTGGTGTGAGCATCCATTACCATCTAAGCACATGGAAGGAGCTGATAATACAAATGTATAGTAATATATATATATAAGCCTGTCTGATTATAATCTAACTACAAACTGTGAGTAAACAGATGTTTTGTTACTTCAACTTTAAAGTGACTCAGCAGTGAATTATTCAGGGGTGAATGAGAGAGAGATGAAGAAAGAAATTAACATTTCTAAAGCTGAAGCTGTGTGTACTAAAATCTGCTAATTATTTACTACAAATAATCCAACAATTTTCAGTCGGATCCTTCTTCCATTTTCTGAAGGATTTTATTTTAGATCTAATAGCTTCTTTCATCTCACTTTTTAACCATGCAGGCTCAAAGGAGCCAACTTTTCAAAATGATTGGGGGTGCTGAAATTTTTTTTTACAGGTGGTGCATTCCCCACACCCCCTCTACCCCCTCCTCCCACCCCCTCCCCTCCGTGTTCCAGCCCCCCTCTCCCTCCCTCAGAGTTCCAGTCCCTCCCGCCCTTCCAGTTCCAGGGGCCCGCCCTCCCTCTCTCTCCTTTCCCTCTCCCCTCTCTCTCTTCTTTCCCTCCCCACCCTCTCTCTCCTTTCCCTCCCTCCCTCCGAGTTCCAAGGCCCCCTCCCTCCGAGTTCCAAGGCCCCCCTCCCTCCGAGTTCCAACACCCTCCCTCCCTCTCTCTCTCTCCCCTTTCCCTCCCTCTCTCTCTCTCTCTCCCCTTTCCCTCCCTCCCTCCCTTCGAGTTCCAAGGCCCCCCTCCCTTCGAGTTCCAAGGCCCCCTTTCCATCCGTCCAAATTTTAAAAGCCCTCTTCTAACCTTGCGTCAGTGAAAAGTGTGCACTGCAGGCTCGTCGGCGCTTCAGCCTTCCCTTCTGTCTCTCAGCTCTGGTCCCGCCCTTGCGGAAACAGGAAATGAGGGCGGGACCAGAGCCGAGAGACAGAAGGGAAGGCTGAAGCGCCGATGAGCCTGCAGTGCACGCTTTTCACTGATGCGAGGTAAGAAGAGGGCTTTTAAAATTCAGATGGACGGAAGGAGGGAGGGGGCCTTGAAACTCGGACGGAGGGGGGCCTTGGAACTCGGACTCAGAGGGAGGGGTGGCCTTGGAACTCAGAGGGTAGTAGTAGTAGTAGTTTTAAAATTCTGGCTGGGCTGGAAGGGAACTTCCGGTCCGTAAAATATTGGGGGTGCTTGAGCACCCATGGAGTCGGCGCCTATGTGCAGGCTGCTATTTGATATTCCTTCCTCCTTTTTTAATACACAGAATATTTTTGGTCTGGGCTTCTAGGATGGTATTTTTGAAGACGCCTAAAGCAAATCATGTATACATTTAAATCTGTAAACCTCAGCAGTGTCACTTGCTGGCTATTTAGACTTTCTGCCACAAGAATTACACACCCACCTCCTCATCGGTTTAGCAGATACTTTTGTTTTAGCTGTATTCAAAGTGTGTAAATTATATTCTCAGATGTGCAATAAAGATATTCAACCAATGTTCATTTTTCAAACAATACTCATCTTTAAGATAGTTTGTGTCAGTCAGGCAGGGACTACACATCCGACATGATCACGTTTCACCAAAGCTGTTTCAAGGACTGTCCCCTGTAATAAAAAAAACTGTACAAGTACACGTGCCACTTAAAGTATCAATTGAAAAAAATTATATTATAGAGAACAACATATGATATTCAGTTTGAATTCAGTAATTCAATTGGGTTTGAATATCAAGTTGGAGTTGATGTCATTAGTTGAACTCAGCTTAGGGGCTAGAACTTAAGAGATGACATCAGCAGCAGGAAGTGTATAAATGAGTACAGTAAAATCACCAGCGCCATCTTGGCAGGAGCATTTTCAATTCCAAGCAGTGACCAGCACAGCATCACTCTATCCCCTCCCCTCCCCCCCCTCCCCCCCCCCCCCCTGTCTCTCTGGCTACTCCCCAGTGCTGTGGCAGAGGCAGCCCTGAAAACTGGCTGTCTCTGGCTGGTGGGACCTTTCCTCTGCTGCATCCCACCCCTCTGATGCAACTTCCTGTGGGCAGGGGAATGGAGGGCAGGAGAGATGCTGGGTGAGCAGAGGGGGGAGAGGGGGAGAGAGACACACACATTCCTGCTGCTGTGTGCTAGTGACATATTTGAATTGCAGCATTTTGGACCTCCTGTTTTTTATACCTTCCATTCCAACTAAGCCAGTCTTTAGTTCTTTGTGCAGGGGGTCTTACGATAACCTTCAGTACCAGGACCCCAGCTGGTCTCTCCATATTTTCCCCAGGTTCAGACACCATCCTCTTTTGTTTAGTCCCTATTCTGGCCCAGCTATGTGCTTCTTCTCTTCTTCAGGTATCAGCAGAATTGAGGTTTGGCCTGTTTGATATACAACCTCTCCATCGTAAATCTCTTCTTCTCACTGACCTCATCACTCAGTCAAACTTGCAACTACTTTTTCTGACGGAAACATTGTTGAAACCAGATAAGTCTGCCTTCCTACAAAAAGCCTATCCCTTGAACTTTTCATTCTTGCACCATGACCATGCGGTAGCAGTCATCCCCAAGTCGCTGAGAGTTACCCAAGTGCACCTGCGTCCTTTATTAAACTAAGATTAAGGGCTTGGAGATGGTAGTATGAAGATCCAGTGAATGAGAAAGCTTATCCACCCTCTATAGCAGCCATATTCTGGAAAGCATACAGTCTCTATAAACGGTATCCAAAGGATCAGTTTTTGTAGATATCCATCTTGAGTAGAGAGGTGTGGTAGCCGTGTTAGTCCACTTTTAAAGGTAATCAATAGAAATAAAACAAAATAAAACAGGGGAAAAAAATAAGATGATACCTTTTTTATTGGACATAATAATACATTTCTTGATTAGCTTTCGAAGGTTGCCCTTCTTTGTCAGATAGGAAATAATGTTTTAATGTCTGACATGCATGTTTCACCCAAAGACGAGCTGTCTCAAGGACAATCCCCCTAAGCTGTCATTAGCACCAGCTCTGCTTTTACTATCCGGGAACAACCCCCCTGCAAAGCGCTAATGACGGCTTAGGGGCCGGGGGATTGTCCTTGAGACAGCTCATCTTTGGGCGAAACATGCATGTCGGACATTAAAACCCCTGGGTTCGACGCATAAAAAGATGAGTACCTATAAATAAGAATAATAATACGAATTAGTGAATGGTAGTAATGCATAAATGTTAATCGGGTGAGCCGATGAAGAGGTGGGTGCTGGTTATATTGCTATTTCCATGTATTAGCAGTGAGCACCACTGAGGTCACCAAAGTAACACATATTGAATAATATAAGTGATCATTAATATTGGATTTACTGAATATCTACAAAAACTGATCCACTGGATACAGTTAATAGAGATTGCATACATCACAGGAATCCTTTGAATTATTAATTTGCAAATCTAGCCATTTGATTTATATTCTGGAAAGCTACATGGGTGAGTTTATTTTCTGAGGGTCTTCTTTATTCTCTGTATATATTTTGTCCATACACTGTGTACTTAGTTATAAGATTTTGGTTTGACTAGTTCCCCGGTTTGTTTTTTGTATTGTTATTGATACCGGTGGATTTTGGAATTTTATGATTAGGTTTTTTGTTCATTATAAAATGTAGGCACATGTGTTATAGAAACAGGGTGCAGGGCAGATCCACATGTAAATCATGGCTGGCAATTAACATCAATTAATGATTGTTAACTCCCAAATCTGGGCAACCTATATAGAAGCTGGGGGGGGGGGGTGTTAATCAGTTTAGCTCCTATGAATCTGACTCAGGGCTTTACAAATTTGTGAACCAACCTGTTCTTTGAGATCAGAAGGCAACTTGTTCCTTCATTGATTAAGTTGCATTATACCAGTGTTCCCCAAGTCCAGTCCTGGAGTACCCTCTTGCCAGCCAGGTTTTCAGAATATCCACAATGAATATGCATGAGCTTGATTTGCATACAATGCCTCTATTATATGCATATTCATTGTAGATACCTCACTACCTCTCCACCCTCATCTCCCCCTATGTTCCCGCCCGCAACCTCCGCTCACAGGACAAAGCCCTTCTCTCAGTACCCTTCTCCACCACTGCCAACTCCAGGCTACGCTCATTCTGCCTTGCCTCACCCTATGCCTGGAATAATCTTCCTTTACCCATACGCCATGCCCCCTCCCTACCCATCTTCAAATCTTTGCTTAAAACTCACCTCTTCAATGCTGCCTTCGGCGCCTAACCGCTCGAGAAATATAGAATGCCCCAATCTATCCACCCTATCAGATTAACTGTTCACTCGTCCTCTAGATTGTTCACTTGTCTTTAGATTGTTCTCTTGTCTTTTAGATTGTAAGCTCTTTGAGCAGGGACTGTCCTTCTATGTTTGAATTGTACAGCGCTGCGTAACCCTAGTAGCGCTTTAGAAATGGTTGTTGTTGTTGTTGTTAGATACCCTGAAAACCTGACTGGCAAGGGGGTACTCCAGGACTGGACATGGGAAACACTGTATTATACTGCTGCTGCAGAGGCTGTGTTTTCTACTGCTGGACCACTGATGTGCAACAAGCTATCACTGAGACTGCATTTGTTAGATGATTTGGCTGTTTTTAAGAAACATCTTAAAACACATTTATTTGTCCAAGCTGTGGATGTTAGCAAAGACTGCTATTTTTGATGTTTTCTTTTATGCGGGCTAGAAATGAAAATAAAATAAATTAATAAATAAATCAAATCCCCCATCTCTATCTGATCAGGGGAGCAGAAGGGTCAACTTTGAACCAGAGGCCTTTTGCCTGGCAATACATAGCACTTGCCACCTGGCCGTTGGGCCCTGTCCCAATGTATGATTAATTCGGAAAGATGTGAAGAGTGTTTCGTGAAACAGAACTTAAAGCAACTGATCTCTATTTTAAGGTGACAGAATGAAACAGAAATATGTAAAACATCAGTCTGTTAACTCAGAGTACAATCTCAAAATTACAACAGTTTGCAAAACTAGATTTCTCCATTCTCTTCCTAGAGTAAAATAGTGACCTTAGTCTTTTATCGTTTAGCTCTTTGCCATGTATTCATGTCAAATTCATGACTGCTACCATACCCCCCGCAGTGCTTACCTTCATGGTCATGGTGCAAAAAAGAAAAGTTCAAGGGATAGGCTTTTTGTAGGACGGTAGACTTGTCCGGTTTCAACAATGTTTCCCCTGCACCTCCACTACACTATTCTCGCCTAGAGTCAACCCGTCATTCTGCCTTTTCCTGTGTTGCCCCTTCCCTTTGGAATGCCCTTCTGGCTGCCCTCCATGCTGAGCAGTCCTACCCTCACTTTCGCTCTCTCCTCAAAACGTAGGGGTCCTTTTACTAAGGTGCGATGAAAAATGGCCTGTGCTAGTGTAAGCGCGTGTTTTGGACGCGCGCAGAACCATTTTTCAGCGCGCCTGTAAAAAAGGCCTCTTTTTTTTGGGCCGAAAATGGACGTGCGGCAAAATGAAAATTGGCATGCGTCCATTTTGGGCCTGAGACCTTACCACCACCAATTCACTTAGCAGTAAGGTCTCACGCGTTAATCAGGCAGTAATCGTCAGCGTCCAAACAATGCCAATTACCGCCCGGTTAGCACTGCGTGCTGGAAAATAAAATATATTTTCCAGCGTGCATAGTGGATGTGCGTAAAAAAATGAAATTACTGCCCGGGCCTCGCATTAGCCAGGCGGTAGTTCTGAATTGGCGTGTGTTGGGCGCGTGTAGGCGCCTACACAGCTTAGTAAAAGGGCCCTTTAGTTATTTGTTCAGGCCTTTCCTTCCTTTCCCCTCCCATGACTGGGTCCGACCGTTTTGTCTGCCCTGGGACATATTTTTCTATCCTGAACCCTGGCTATCCGCTTATCATGCTTTGGCTTTTTGCTTCACTCTGTCCTTTTAATGTGCTTTGGAGTTCCGTTCTGACCTGATTGATTGATTGACTGACTGACTGACTGACTGACTGATTGATTGGATTGTCACCGCTCTGATTGCTGTGAAGGGTGGTATGTCAAGCTCAAATACACTAAACTATTTTTCAGTTTGCAAAATGTAAATGAATAGTTTCATTCCCTGCATTTTATACTTATGGAATTGTTTGTTAAAATCTTTGTATTAATATAATGGAAATGATAGGCATTATGCTATTGGCTAAAATGAGGTCAGTATTCTGCTGTGTGATTAATAAATAATTTGAAATTTCCCTTATTCCTTCAATACCTTTGGGAAGCTTGCCAGGTGCCCTTGGTCTGGATTGGCCGCTGTTGTGGACAGGATGCTGGGCTCGATGGACCCTTGGTCTTTTCCCAGTATGGCATTACTTATGTACTTATGTATCTGTGCTTGTTTTCTGCCTGAGAAGAATGAGGATCTCTAAGGGAGAGAGAGGAATTTTAGATTTTAATAGTTGATATAGATGGGCAGACTGGATAGACCATATGGTCTTCATCTGCCATCATTTTCTATGTTTCTATATAATAGCATAAGAATAGTCATACTGGGTCAGACCACTGGTTCATCTAGACCAGTATCCCTGCTTCTAGCAGTGGCCAATCCAGGTCACAAGTACCTGGCAGAAACCCAATTAGTAGCACCATTCCAGAACCCCAAAGAGTTGCAAGATTCCGGAATCCCAAGGAGTCCCCCCATGTCCATGTCCATCTCAATAACAGACTATGGACTTTTCCTCCAGGAATTTGCCCAAACCTTCCTTAAAACCAGATACGCTAACCACTGTTATCACATCCTTCAGCAATGAGTTCCAGATCTTAACTATTCTTTGAGTGAAAAAATATTTCCTCGTCCAATTTAATAATGGTCTATGGACTTTTCCTTTAGGAATGCACTTGCTCACATTAAACGTCATCTGCCATTTAGACGTCCAGTATCCCAGTCTCGTAAGGTCCTCTTGTAATTTATACATCCAAAATTGGCCATTCAAGTATCCCAGAATTTTTCTCAAAATACATTTATGTTATCAGCTCCGTTACTTACAGCATAAATACTTTTGAATATTGACCTCAACACGTCTGTGTGGTGATATTTCTGTACTTGAATCTACTGATAAGTAGAGAATTTTCAAAGAGAAATAACAAATGTTTTAGTTGGTGAGCTCAGACATATATTTCCCTTAAAATACCTCTTGTCTTTCCTTTGGCATTTTATAGTTTTATTATCTTATGACAGTTGTTATTCTTTATATTACTTTTGCTGTAAAATGTTATGGATTGATGTTTGCTCGAGGAAAGCAGAATACAAAAGCAGTATAATACAATATAAGTCCCATTTTACATAGAAAGTTGAGGGATGACTTGAGATGCCCAGATTGGGATGTGCTCCATTCTCCCCGTGTTTTACAAAAGGCTCTGCCAAATGCAAAGACATTTGTAAAATACTATAAAGCATGTAAGCGTGCACATGTATTTACCAGACTGTGCAGTGGGAGCAGCGATTTTAAAATGAAAATATTGAAAAAAAAAAAAGAGCATCCCGAGCTCTTACATCTGCAGTCAGGAACAGCGAGGGCTCCTAACTGCAGCATTGAGATAGAGAACCTAGTTTGGGACCTCCTATCTGTGAAAGGTTCAGTGGGGGGGGGATTAGGTTTCCCCTATCCCCTGAACCACCCACACATGTGCCTCTTATTTGGCAGCTTGACCCCCTGGCAGTAGTATCATGAGAATACCACCAGGGGTCAGAGGTGCCATTTTGATCCCAAGCTGCTAGTGGATCAGGCATGGCCAGGGATTGTTCTTGCTCCCTGCCAGACACCAGAGGACCTTGGTAAGAGCCAGGGGGGTTATCATGGGTTGAGATAGGTCCGAGAATGTGTGGTTAACTTTCTAAAGGAAGTTTATTCAGTCTGGGAAGTCTAAATGGTATTGGGGATTCTATGAGGGTCCAGGGAAGGGGCTATCCCTCACAGGCACAGAGTACACCTGTTTTGGGCTTGGTGAGTGGCTAGCAACAGGGGTAAATAGACAGTTGAGGTTACAGGGTGGATCCTTTAACATGTGGAAGCCATGAGCCAAATGATTAACAACCGCAGGTAAAATGAACCACAAGATATGGAACCATATTTTGCTACTATTTAAAATAGTTAAAAAAAAAAAAACGAATTTACTTACCAGAACTCTGATTATCTCAATGATCAACCAAATTACAAATGGTAGAAGAGAGAGAAACATTTTGGTTGCAAGTGCTATTTCATCCATATTGAAGTTCTTAACCACAGATTGGAAATACTGTACTGTAGCAAAGGTCTGAAGTAAAACAAATTACATCACTAAATCCAGTCCTTGAACATGAGAAAATGTGGGATACAAATGTAACAAATAAATAAAAAAAATATACAGCAAGAGTTTCCATTGCTTAAACTTGCAAGATTTTCCCTTCAGATAAAATCAGCTATGCCATGAGCTTAAATAAGCTGAATCAGTTTAGCATCATGCTTCACCATTGATAATTCTTTGCATTGACGTTAAAACTTCGGATTCAGAAATCATAGGTTCTTCAAAATCACTGCTGTCCTTATCATTAGTGTCATCATTAAAGAGGGTACATCTGTATTCATGTTAGAAGTACTAACAGCGGATATGATCTCCCTATGAGGACAAGTCTGTAAAGGGTCACCTATCTGCAGCCTGTTTCTCAATGCTGAGCAATAGTTAACTATAAAGTAAACGACTTTTCAGTTGTGAATCCAAAAGTTTTTAACTACTCAAAAATAGTTGGTAGTTTCCCAGTAGTTAAACTGCCCTTTAAGCAGTTACAGGTCCTTTTACTAAGTTGCGCTGAAAAATGGCCTGTGGTAGTGTAGGCGCGTGTTTTGGACATGCGCAGAATCATTTTTCAGTGCACCTGTAAAAATGCCTATTTTTAAAAAATTTTAACTGAAAATGGACGTGCGGCAAAATGAAAATTGGTGCGCATCCATTTTGGGTCTTAGACATTACCGCCACCCATTGACTTAGCGGTAAGGTCTCACGTGTTAATCAGGCGGTAATGGTCTACACGTATAGAATGCCTTTTACCGCCTAGTAGTGCTGTGCGCCAGAAAATAAAAAGTATTCTCTGTTACGTGTAGGAGACGCACATCAAAAATGAAGTTACCATCCGGGCCAAGCAGAAGCCGAGCAATAATTCTAAATTGACGTGTGTTGGGTGTGCGTAGGCGCCTATGCAGCTTAGTAAAAGGGCCCCTTAATTACTGAGGGGCCCTTTTACTAAGCTTCAGTAGGGCTACTGTTCAGGTAGCGCACACCAAAACAGCACTACTGCAGGGCATTCCCAGGCGCCCTGCACTAGTTTTGTGTTTGCCGCATGGCATTTCTCACACCAGAAAATCCTATATAATAAAACACACCTCCAACGTTCTGAAGCTGACTGCGTGGACATAAGCCTCGAGGCATTCGTGCTTCTGTATCCATCTCCCACTTCCGGGTGCGTCAGCAGCGACAGTGTCCAATCACAACATAGCAGCGCAAGCCAACTCCATCACGTACCTGTGCTGACGGGGGACCCCCAACAGCCGAAGTCCTCTTCTCGGCTGCCGTGGCGTTGCTTACTGAATGATCTGATAACGTTTCTGTAGGCACGCACATAAACTTGATCAGACCATTCAGCAAGCAACGCTGGTGCAGACGAGAAGAAGACTTCGGCTGTCGGGGGTTGGGGTCCCCCGTTAGCACAGGTATGTGACTGCGGCGAGGGAGGGTTTTCGCCGGAAAGGGGGGGTCGAGAGGGTCACGGCAGGGGGTCCAGGGGTCAGTAACGCGGAGGGGGGGTGTTGAAATCGGAGGGAGGGGGGAGTCTGTAACTTGGTGGGAGGGGCGTGAGGCGGCCTTGAACTGGAAGGGAGGGAGGGGGGTCTGGAACTTGGAAGGAAGGAAAGAAGGGAGGGAGGGGGGCATGGGTCTCGGAGGGGACAGAGCGAGACAGCAAGGGAGGGTGGGGGATTACCTTGCTAGCGCCCATTTCATTGCCTACCGAAACGGGCCTTTTTTACTAGTATTTTTATATTTTCTAGTGCGGGGGCGTAGTGTAGGCAGCATGCCCAGCGGTAATCGGCCATCATCGCTCGCTGTCCGATTACCGCTGGGTTAGCACGTGAGCCCTTACCGCTTTCTAAACAGGTGGCAGTAAGGGCTCAGGCAGTAAATTGCCACACACCAATATTTTTATTACTGCATTGCCATTTACGACTTCCTTTAAAATAATGGAAATTCTAGCTTCGATAACAAGTGGCCTCGGCATGTGACAATTTCACGCATCCATACTACCACAGCTTTGTAAAAGGACCCCTACGTAGTTTACTACATTTTAAGTAGTTAACAACAAAAAACTGGTCTGTTTTTAAGTTCTTCCGTACTGCTTGCTTACTGATTAAACAGTACACCCCAGCTTAGCTAGTGCAGTTCTCTTGCGATATAATATCTTTGGTTCTGGAGCAAGTGATTGGATAAAATGAGAAACTGTACTGTGATTGAATGGATAGGAAGGAAGCATTGTGATTGGATAAAATGAGAAACTGTTTTGTGATTGGATAAAATGAGAAACAGCACTGGGATTGGATGGATAGGACAGAAGCATTGTGATTGGATAGAATGAGAAACTGTACTGAGTTTGGATGGATAGGCAGGAAGTACTAGTTTGTGACTGGATATAAGAAACTGCTTTGGGGACATTTCTTTTGTGTTATGGCATACCTAGTGCTTGCTGTTGATTTAGGAATCAGTTACTGTTTAAATAAGCCAGAATGACTAGCTTAGTAGTGAGGGAATTTTATGAGAAACCAAGATTGAAAAGTGAGAAACCGGCTGAGAAAAAATTTGTAGCAGACTGTGAATTCTGTGTTGGACGTGAGATCAGTGGCAATATCACTTCAAGCACCAACTCCATCAAGTATCAAGGCCATGCAGTCAACAATGGCAAAGAATGGTAAGAAGCGGACTGCTGAAGGAAGTGATCAATCCAGAACCACCAGTGAAAAAATGTATCCAAGTTCTACTTAACAGCCCTCTGCCTAGACAAGAAACTATTTTAGAGAAACAGTTTGATAGTGAAGTCTTGTTGATGATTGCAGAAGATATGATGACATGCACAATAACTTATTACAGAACTAGTAAAAGAGGCCCGTTTCAGATCAAATGAAACGGGCGCTAGCAAGGTGTTCGTCGCCAACACCTCCCCCTCCCTCCCTGGCCAACCCCTTCGTTATTCTTCCATTGTTCCGCCCCCAACGTCATGATGTTTGACGCGAGGGCGGGGCCCGGAGCTATTTCCCACCCCCGCCTCCCTGCCTCCCTCCCTGCCAACCCCTTCGTTGTTCTGCCATTGCTCCGCCCTCGAAGGCGGGGCCCGGAGCGATTTTGGTGGCTTCACCACCACGAACCTTCGAACCTTTTTGAAGGCAGTCAGGGCTTGGCTTCACTGACGTCAGTGTCCTCAGAACGTTGAGGGTGAGTTTTATTATAGTAGATTACAACAAGGTGGAATGTGTTTCTGGTACAGCAGATCTTTGGAGCAGCCACAAGTGCAGTTTTCTTGGAATGACTGGCTGAAGACAGCCTGTCATGCTGCTGCCCGCCAGCAATTGATGTACTCTTTACAGGACCACAGGTGAGTGAGAGAGGTGAGGGACCAGTGCCGGACACAAGAGGAAGGGGAAAGAGACTGGACCAGGGGGAAAGAGATGTTGGCCCAAGGGAAAGAGAGATGCCGAATCCATGAGGGAGAGGAGAGGGACAGGGAGCTGGAAGCGATGTGATGAGGGAGGATGCTGACAAACCAAACTGGCTCAGGTTGCCACTATCCCTTGATACACCAGCCATACAGCTGCTTAAATTCTTGCTCCTAGATGGGGGATATGCATGTACATTTTAGCACTCTATAATTTATGCATGTAAGTGTGCACCCTATCTATGGTCTGCTCAGAATCCACCCTTGTAAACACCCACCTGCAAAAAAACACACCATCGAAAATAGATGCATACTTCCAGAATAACCCGCAGACTACTACTTCTACTACTGCTTATCATTTCTATAGCGCTACCGGACGTACGCAGCGCTTCACACTTGAACATGGAGAGACAGTCCCTGCTCAATAGAGCTTACAATCTAATTATGGCAGACAGACAGGACAAGTAAGGGATAAGGGTTAGGACAGGACAGACTGATTACTGTCATTTGTTACAGTACATTGCTTAATGTGGAGAGACAAATGCTAATTCCATTGTGTTTGACAGCTAAGTGTGGGACGTCTGAGATGTGCTTGTAGGTAGTTATGTAATTCTATTATACTAGTAATGAAGGCCCGTTTCAGGGACAAATGAAACGGGCGCTAGCAAGGTCCTCCGCTCCCCCCCCCCCCGACATAGGCCCCGCCCATCCCCGGTACGTGGACGTTGGCCCCCCCTGCAAAATCGGCAACCCCCCCTACTACCCTCCCCTCCTGTTACCGGAGTCCCAGCCGTAGAAGTGAAGGGCAAGGTAGTTCGGAGATTCTGGTGCCTTAATCCGTTGTGTTCGCTATGAGCTGTGTGCCCTGATTGGCTGGTCCCGCCCTTGAGGCTGGTCCCAGCCTTGCGTGTGACCCCCTTGCCTTCAGTCTCCTTGAAACCTGCTTACTCATAATATCTCAGCCAAGTGTAACCTTTCACCCTAGTGGTCAATTGCAGAGCCTCTAGCACCTTGGGTAGTCCTCCTCAAAGAAAGTCTCCATCTTGGCTCCAGCACATCAAAGCAAGGTCTCATAAGCCTCGTCTTCTCCCCCTTTCAACCTTGCAAATTCATTACGTTTTCACCATTTGACATTTCACCAACTGCAGCATTCATCTTGTCAGTTGGCTGTTAAACTGAGATGATTAATTAGATAGGCTGCCTTGCTCTGGTTTCATTGATCGTCATGCAGCAAGTCTCTTGTCTTTACTTATCTGTATAAAACTATTGGAAACTAAGAGTTGGAGTCTCCTCTATGAATATTGGACTGGTTTAGGTATCTGTATAATATTACACTGGAAAAAGTTCAGTATGAGGATATATTACAAGAAATGATTTACTTGGGGGAAAGAGCTCTAGAGCACTCGCTACTGTTTATAACTTAAGAGCAGGCGCTGTATTTATAAGTTTTAGGATATTAATTTCTCCACCAATCACCAAAGGTGATAATTGCAATATTGCAATAAATTAAGTATATATCTCTGTTGAAATGCAGTATTCTGTACTGCAAGATTTGAAAGCATGTACTCAGAGCATGGCACTAAGTTTAAAGGTGTCCATGCACTATCAGTATAACTTTAAAAGATACCATATACTCAGAACACAAAGAGACCGTATTTTTAGCTTCAAAAAGGTTGATTTAATATACAAATCATGTAAATAATATTGCAAACCAAACGAGAGGTAAGGGTCTTACAGAGAATCTGCACTTAAAGCCAGGTAGCAGGTCTAGATCAAAAAGTTATAACTCACAGAACAGTCTTTTTGTTACAGAGCATGCTGTGGTCCATTGAAGATTGATGAGCCATAAGGCAGAGGCAGGTGGACTGCAGGTCAGGTCCCAAGAGTGAGCATCAGGTTCCAAGAGAGAGCAGCAGGTCCCAAGCGAGCTTCCCAGAGAGAGAGAGAGCTGGGCTGTTTCCAGGCTTTTTATAATGTTCCCTGAGTTGTAGTTTGCAGGGGATCTTGGGTATTGTAGTTTGCAGGGGAGCATGGTCACATGTTTCCTGGATATCTGCTGGCAAATGGCTTTTCTATAGTTGAGGGTTTCAGTCTGCTGTGATAGGTGGAGTTTCTTTTGTCATTTGAGTCATAGGAGTCTCTCTGTCTGCTTCAGTTTTTTGTTCTCTAGAGATGTCTTGGTGACCCTCCAAGCCAGCTTTTGTCTCTGTTAAGTGTTTGTAATTGACTAGCCCTGCTACCAGAAATTCCCAAGGAAAAGGGGAAAGAAGGTATTGAAATGCAGTTTCAATACATCTTTTAAAAGCTGCATTTTTATATTGATAAAATCAATAACTCTGCTACATATTTAATTCTGACAATTGGCTTATACCATAACAGATAGAAAAAAATAGTACACTGGCAATACGTGCATACTCACTATCTAAATCTACACAGCTTCTTATAGAATTAGCTCTTACATGTGCATCCTGACATTAAGCAATACAAGATGCAGAGTTACGTTCCTTCTCATTTGGATTACTGCAATGCTGTCCTTTGTGGTCTTCTCCAAAGGTCACTGAGGGCACTGCAGCTCAGATAAATGATGGGAAGCGTAGGATGGACCGTATTACTGCTTAGTTGATTAAGTTGCATTGGCTTCCAACAGTTTAGTGTATTACGTTTAAAGTTTTGTTGTTGGTCTTCTAGGCCTTGCACGGTGATGACCCAGTGGCCATTATGCAGCATCTGATGGCCTATAATCCTTCGCAGGTTTTGAGATGTCAAAGTGGGTGTTTTGGATGTCCCATCATTTCGCCAGGTCCGTCTTAAAGGAGAACCGTTTGTGAATGTTTTCTGTAGTTAGGCCCACCATGTGGAATGCTCTTCCTATGGAAATGTGCCAAATTGCTTCTTTGCCAATGTTTAAAAAAGCAATTAAAAACATATTTGTTTCATGAGGCTTTCTGCTGATTATGGATTTCATCTTAGTTATAGAGTAGTTTTAGTGTGTATTCTTTGTTTTTATGTATTTTATATTTTATTATAATTTTGCTATACGTTTTATGTTATGTTTTTGCTTTATGTATGTTATAACCCACTTTGATGGATTGGATAGGCTAGATGTAAGTTTGATAAATAAAGCCACTACTGTATAATGGTTGGGATTCTCTTTCCCACCCACACTTAAGGCCATGAATGCTATGTCTCACAGCATCCCCAACCATTGCTGGCCCAATGAGTAACAGCATCTGAGTATAAAGTCTATGTCTTCTGAGCAAAAGCACAACACTGTTACCAGGCCATCGGACCAGCCCAGGCAAATTCTAATAAAACTGCAGTTAAATTTATTTATTTGGATTTGGTTCATGCCTTTTCAGTTGTAGCTCAAGGCAAGTACATTCAGCTACAGTACATATATCCCTCTCCCTGGAGGGCTCACAATCTAGCTTGTACCTGAACCAGTGGAGAGCTAAGGGGTCCTTCTACTAAAGAGTTGCTTGCGGCAACGGGCTTGTCGTGTGCCAACCCAGAACCACCACCGGGCTACCACAGCAGCCGGCAGTAGTTCCCACCCCCAGCGCATGGCATTCCAACAGTACAGGAATTTTTTCGATTTTGTAGTGGTGGAACTTAACTGGCAATAATCACTGCCCGGTTACCGCCAGGTTAGCGCAGGAGCCCCTACTGCCATCTCAATGGGTGGCAGTAAGGACTCTCCACCGAAATGGCTGTGCAGGAAGTGGTTCACTTACCGCACCACCATTTCTTTTCCTCAAAAATAGACAGCCAAAATTTTACCCACTGTGGTAAACAGGGACTCGGGACACATCAAAAACACGTGTTATTTATTTGTTACATTTGTATCCCACATTTTCCCCACCTATTTGAAGGCTCAATTGTGGCTTACATAGTGCCGGAGAGGCATTCGCCGACTCCGCTAGCGCAGGCCCCCTTTTACTGCAGCTTATTAAAAGGGCCCCTAAGTGACTTACCCAAGGGCACAAGGATCTGCAGTGGGATTTGAACCGGGCTTCTGTGGTTTCAGCCCACTGCTCTAACCATTATCCTTAAAAAAAAATAATGATAAAATATACAGCACTGAAAAAGTAGTCTTTTCAAAGTGTAAATAGTTTCATCACGGTATAGTAAGGTTTCACATCAAATGATGGTTGTACTTTGTGTATAATATATCATTTGATTAAAGTTATTATTTAACATAGACTGTTTTTTTACCTTGCTTCTCAAATTTCAGGGCCATTGTTAAGTCTAAAAGTACAGAATGTCCTTTTCCATTTTGCTCTTTGCAATTGGCACTTTATCTTTCTAGAAACGTTGACGCTGGTGTTAGTATGAAAGCTGGTTATCTTTGGTCATCAGACATAGAAATAGGGTTAGATAGTGTTAGTAGGGTGGGGCTGCAGCAGAGGTCCAGTCACTACACAAGTCTTTAAAATCTTTCCACAAAGATGTGTCCTTACTCCAGCAAAGCTTACTATGCTGGCATTTGAAAAACTGAAAAACATTTGTGCATTTTTGCATAGATCTTTATTATACTCTGAATAAAAGACCGGAACCAAGTCTTACTGAAAACCACTTGGGAATTCTTCTATAATCTCACAGCGTTGTAAAAGGCATTTTAAAACACATCCACTGCCTATCATATAGGAAATCCTAGGACTTAAAGACACAATTGACTCCTGAAAATCATGTCTTGAGCTGAAAGTTGTAACTTAAAACAGATTGCCCATTTCTAGTAGCCATGCTGTACAAGTACTTAACCCCTAGGTTGCTTTTCACTGTGAGCCACTGTTTTTGTGACCAGGTCTGATCAATTCATGGAACAGCATTGAGTTAAGTAGGATTCAAGGCAGTTTACTATTCATTGGCTGTGTCTTTGTGTCCCAGGCTCATTTGATGCAGGAGTTGCCATGGTAACTATGAAACTGGAATGTGATCTAAAGAATTGTAAAAAGCTCTCAATGAAAGGCTCCGTAAACCTGCCTCTGCCGCACTGAACTACATTCATAACAGGTTTCCAACATTATTTGAAGCAAGTGGTATCCAGTCCACTTCAGAATTTTAGTCTTGTGTTGGTAACAGCTTAATGAATTTCCTACATAAATAGCAAACAAGATGTTTTTATGTATTTGCTTCCACTGATCTTTCTCACCTCTCCTACTTGTCTTGACTGGATTGTAAATTCCACACACAATGTTGCATACATCCAGTAGCACTACAGAAACGATAAGTAGTAATAATAGTAGTAGTAATCAGGGGTGTAGCCAGACCTCAAAGTGGGAGGGGGCTAGAGCCCACCATGAGGGGGCATATTTTGGTCTGCCACCCACTGCCGCTGCTGCTGCTGCACATACCTTGGCTGATGGGGATCCCCACCCCCGCCAGCTGAAGCACCACCGCTGCACATGCCTTGGCTGTGGGGGTCCCCAACCCCCGCCAGCTGAAGTGCGTTTTCCAGCGCTGGTCTCTGGCATCACCGCATTTCCTGCCCTGGCTGCTCTCTCTTCCCCTCGTGTCATGTCCGGCATGCTCGTGTTAATGAAACTGAGCATGCGCACATGCTGTTTCACTAAAACGAGCATGCTAAGTATGAGGGGAAGAGCGAGCAGGGCAGGAAATGCGGCGGCACCAGAAACCAGCGCTGGAAAAAATGCTTCAGCTGGCGGGGGTTGGGGACCAGCTAAACCAGGGACACAGAGCCAATTTGGGGGCCCAGACCCCCGTGGCCCCCCGTAGCTACGCTACTGGTAGTAATAGCAATGGCAGGATTTTAATTCTGGTAGAAGAACGTTCCACCATCTTTTATGAGGACCTCAACCAAAGCAGTTTGGTTTTGGTTTTTTTTTAATCTGTAGCATACACAGCAGCATTAATCAAAACACACAATGGGTGATGTCATTCAATGTTAACAAACAGGTCTCCCACAGGTCAGAACTACTGTAAAGATCTAAGCATGGTGGCCTTTCCTGATTGAAGCAGTAGCCTCAGTCTCATAGCTCAAGAAGTAGTCCAGCTTTTGGGGAGCTGAGAGGGATTATGTGTCTGATTAACTCTGCTGTCTACAATACAGAGAGTGTCTTGTTTATCTGTCAATAAGCTGAATTGAATCCATAATGTTAGTGGGAGCCTTCCAAGGTCAGGGTTTGAAAGAACTGTTCCACTGTGAGGAACAACCCATTAAATGTTCGAGCAAAAGCTGACTAGTTTAGATAGGCAGATTGCTCAGCATTACATCTCCATGATTAAGATTGGTCCAGACAGTAATATGTAGTAAAATGTGGAGGAAGGACCAAGTGGCTGCTTTACAGGATGTTCTGTAGCAACATACATTTCAAGAGAGCTAGTTTGATGGCAGTGGCTAGGATTTGATGAGGTTTTAGGGGGGGGGGGGGGGGGGGGGGGGGTTGGGTCATAAAAATACCAGCTTGCCCATAATAGGAGTATATAATACTACATTCATCTCAGGATTACCCAGCCAGTTGAGACCAAAACTTCTTGGATAATACGGCAAGTGCTCATTTACAGTCCAGAGTCTGGAATATTCTCACACTGTTTACGTTCCTGGCCATTTTAGAATGCACACATGCTCTAATATCCAGGCAGTATAAAATCGCACATCAGCACGTACACAAGGATTCCGTTCTTCTCAAATGTACTTTATTGAACAAATGTAGCTAATTTACTCACAGTTGTAATAGATTTTCAGGAGCTTGCTGCCCTAAGTCAAGAGACCTGAATGCTGCAGCTGGGGCAGAAGATGGCATTCAGAGGAAACGGCGTTATGGCAGAGGTAGAAGCATTGGTCGATGTACTGAAGTAGTTTTAGAGGTGAGATGCGTGCGTTGTGCAGTAGGTAAAAAGGGCGAGTTCACTTCAGGGACACAGAGGTGCACATGCTCCTAAGACAAGATGGAAGTATCTTCCTTGCAACCCCAGGAAACAGCAAGAAGAACACCCAAAGGCCAGAGGGCAAAGTGAAAGGTCCAATAGGACACAGCCTGAGACCCGGTCACAGAGGAGGTCATTGAGGGTAAGTCCTTGATTGGAGAGAGAGGTCATACCCTGGCTGACCCATCAGAGCAAAGATAGTAAGGATAATCAGGAAATAACATCAGGTAGACAAGGACCTCAAGCTTGGCTGAGAGAAGAAGAAGGTCTTTTAAGATGAAAGAGCACTAGGAGTAGTTTATACACTAAGCAGGAATGGCTGCAGTACATTACACACAAAGCACTGCTCCTTACCATGACCGAAGTAACTAAATTCCTAAAAGTGAGATAGCATTAAACATCCTAAAAATAGATGCAAAATGTGCACACCCTACTGGGGGGGCATAACAATTATATTGTTTGGTAGAAACTTAGGATGCACCCCCTAAGAGTACCCTATTGTAATGGAATAGCTTGAAGTGCACTGATCCTTCTGGCTAAGGTAACTGATAAAGGAAATGTACTTCCCAAATGAGATACTATAGAAACGAGGATTCCATCAATTCAGAAGATTTCATGAGGGAGAAAGAACAACATTGAGGTTTCATAAGACTGACAGATTTGGGATAGGAGGTTGTATATGAAGAAGACTCTTCATGAAATTGAACAGCATTGGATACTGTGAGTGGGAGCTCAGTCTATCAGATCATGATTGGCAGATAAGGTTATAAGATGTACTCCAACATAGGCTGTCTGAAGACCCAGATGATAGAGGTGGTATAAGTATCTGAATATGGTATCTGGTGGATCCAAAAGTGGTTAGTACATAAGTAATAAGTACATAAGTAGTGCCATACTGGAAAGACCAAAGGTCCATCTAGCCCAGCATCCTGTCACCGACAGTGGCCAATCCAGGTCAAGGGCACCTGGCACGCTCCCCAAACGTAAAAAACATTCCAGACAAGTTATACCTAAAAATGCGGAATTTTTCCAAGTCATTAATAGCGGTCTATGGACTTGTCCTTTAGGGAATCTATCTAACCCCTTTTTAAAACTCCGTCAAGCTACCGCCCGTACCACGTTCTCCGGCAACGAATTCCAGAAGTCTAATTACACGTTGGGTGAAGAAATATTTTCTCCGATTCGTTTTAAATTTACCACACTGTAGCTTCAACTCATGCCCTCTAGTCCTAGTATTTTTGGATAGCGTGAACAGTCGCTTCACATCCACCCATCCATTCCACTCATTATTTATACACTTCTATCATATCTCCCCTCAGCCGTCTCTTCTCCAAGCTGAAAAGCCCTAGCCTTCTCAGCCTCTCTTCATAGGAAAGTCCGTCCCATCCCCACTATCATTTTCGTCGCCCTTTCGCTGTACCTTTTCCAATTCTACTATATCTTTTTTGAGATACGGAGACCAGTACTGAACACAATACTCCAGGTGCGGTCGCACCATGGAGCGATACAACGGCATTATAACATCCGCACACCTGGACTCCAGACCCTTCCTAATAACACCCAACATTCTATTCGCTTTCCTAGCCGCAGCAGCACACTGAGCAGAAGGTTTCAGCGTATCATCGACGACGACACCCAGATCCCTTCTTGATCCGTAACTCCTAACGCGGAACCTTGCAAGACGTAGCTATAATTCGGGTTCCTCTTACCCACTAGCATCACTTTGCACTTGTCAACATTGAACTTCATCTGCCACTTGCACGCCCATTCTCCCAGTCTCGCAAGGTCTTGTTCTTATGCAGAACAGCAGATGGAAAACCTCTTCCTTTTCAAGATTTAGGATCTTCTCATGGAACGTTTTCTTGCTGCAGCAGCTAGGAAGCAACTAGGCATTACTCAATTTCCTAGCATCAGAACCATTATTTTGAAATTGGGATGCAAGAAAATGCTCTGATTTTGCATTAAAGCTAGAAACATTTGCAGTCAGACTGAAGATTGAATTAATAGTTTCTTCAGGAGGGGAAACCAGTTTTGACAAAGCTAGTGTGGTGCCAAAAGAATCATGGTGCCCAGGCTTCTATGAAATGTTTGTAGAATTTTGGCTAGTTCTTGTGCAAGATGACATGGAGATGTTTACCTTGAGTAGTAAAGGGGGAAGCTTGGTCTTTAATTTGTATTTGTGCAGGTGAGGCAAAAAAAAATAGAGTTTCTGAGCAATTTGAATTTCAAAGAGAAATTTTACATACTTATTTAGTCATCATATTACTATTAAACAACATTTAATTATCTTAACCAGGGCGTAGCCACGGGTGGGCCTGGACGGGCCCAGGCCCAGCCACTTTTGCTCAGGCCCGCCCTAACTAGCCCCAACCCAACAACATCGCTGCCGGGAGTTTTGCCTGCCTGAACTTCATCTCCCCGCTGCTGCCTCGGTCCCTGCGCATTCTTTTTTTCGCCCGTCGCCGGCAGTGCTACGATTCACAGGGGCCGCTCCACTCCCCCCTGCAGCGTCCATCCGGCCCTCTCTGATGCACTTCCTGTTGCCTGTTGAGTATCAACTTTGACTTGCGTCAGTGGACCTGTCTTGCCTGTTGCCTTTGCGCCGCTGAAAACCTTGTATCCAATGTAGCTTACCAGCAGCAGCGGGGAGAAGAATTTCAGGCAGAAGCTCTTCGAGAGTTGCTGCACAGGGGGGTAAGGAGTGAGGGAGAAAGTTGGACATGGGATGGGAGGGAGAGATGCTACATGGGTTGCGGGAGACAACTGTTGGAGGTGGTGGTGGGAGGAAGAGCTGCTGCCATGCATGGGATGGAGAGAGAGGAAGAGATGCTGCACAGGGGGGTAGAGGTGAGAGAGGGAGAAATGGACATGAGGGATGAGGGGGAGAGAGAGGAAGAAATGCTGGATGTGGAGTGGGAGGGAGGGAGAGATGCAGAAGAAAGAGAGAGAGGAAAAATGTTGGACCATAGAAGTAGGAGAGAGGGTGACATGTGGAGTAGGACGGGGCAGAAAAAAATGTTGTGCCCATCCAATTTGGGCTCAGGCCCACCCAAAATTGGCTGTCTGGCTACGCCACTGTCTTAACCTACGTTGATGTTACTGACTTTTTAGCGTTACTGCCTAGTGATTTTTGCACATTAAAAACGTTTCAGCTAAAACACAGTAAAATAATGTCATTCAAGTGATACAATTAACAATGTCTCAGAATTTCACAGTCACTGTGTTATACTTAAAGTGTCCACCTCCAGATTTAACACAGGCCTTCAGTCACTTTGGGAAGTTCTTAACAGTTTTGTTGATCGGTCCCTGTGTGGCAGGCTGTCCCAGATCATCTGCAGCGCTTCCTTGAGGGCTTCTTTTACAAAGACACGCTAGTGATTCCTGCACGGCTTTGTAAAAGCCCATGGAAATTTAATGGGCTTCCTCTCACTTGCCACACAGGAATCCCTAGAACGGCGTAGTAAAAGAAGCCCTGAGTTTGGCAATTATTTGCGGCTTTGGGTAGAGCTTGTGATAGGCCTCCAACATTGCTCCTCAGACAAAAGTCTGCATCATAAACAGTAAGCCGGTACCTCGTTTTTCTTTCTCAAATGGTAGTTTTACAGTGCAATCTAAAAAAGGGCACAGTTCTTTTATTATCAACTTCAAGTAAAACAGTTATTATATCATAGTTTACAGTGCAAACATTTTGAACACACAAAAAGTCTGTAACTTTGCTGTGTTTAAAGATAATCTAATTCCACTCAGCACATAAAAGTAGATAGTAACAACAATAGAGGGCCTCTTTTATTGAACTACCCTAGCAATTCCTGCTTGGCAATGCCAATGAAGCCCATTCAAAATGAAGGGTTTTGTCGGCATTACTGCGCCAGGAATCGCTAGTGTGGTTTAGTAAAAGGGACATCAGCTGTAAAATTTCATGTTGAAATTCAAGCGGTTGCTGAGAAAACAGCAAAAAAAGCCTCTAGGGTGCACTGTTACCTCTAAGCTGAGCAGGAGTCCTCCAACTACATTGTTGCCGGGGAGAGGGATGATGCTTTAATATTGTGTTTTCAGTCACTAGGGACAGGCATGTCCCCTAGAGTCCTGTAGAGCTTGCCTGTCCCTTTATTGGAAATGTGATAACAAAATATCCCCCCTCCCCACGCACACACTAGCGGGACTGTAAGTGGAGGACTCCCACTCAACTTAGAGAAACAGTACTGGGAGGGGGGCAATATTATATTATATTATATTGGTTGATACCCATGCCTGTGCTTTGCAATTTTTTTTAATGTGCATTAGAGATTTTAGCACAAATAAATCAGCAGTAAGCACATTAACTCTCTGGGTTTAATGTGCACAGGGAAAAAAATTAGTTAATTACCTGATAATTGTCTTTCCTTTAGTCCCAAAAGGTCAGTCCAAACAAATGGGTTGTGACCATCTGCCAGCAGGTGGAGATAGAGAACTCAAGTTGTGCCTCATAGCAACCAAGCCAGTATTCCATAAGGCAGGGAAAGAGAGTGACTTCCAGAGAAAAAAATCCAGCCTCTAGCTAGAAAAAGAACTATGAAGTAAAGGGCACAACTCGTGCCTTAAAAATAACGGAACCAGAACAATACAAATACCTGAAATTACATGGAACCCGGAAAACCTGAAACCATCACAGAAGGGCGGGTTCTGGACTGATCCTTTGGGAGGAAAGAAAATTATCAGGTAAATAACTAATTTTTTCTTCTATTATGTCCCAAGGATCAGTCCAGACAAAAGCAATCCTTAAGAGGGGAGGGACTGTGATATCCCTGCAGCAAGAACCATGGCCCCAAAAGAAGCATCTGCTCGAGCAGACACATCCAAATGGTAATGCGTAACAAAGGAATGAAAAGAGGAACACGTCGCTGATCAACAGATCTCTGCCAATGAAATTGCTCTAGACTCTGCCAAAGAAGTCACCAAAGACCTGGTAGAATGAGCCTTGACATACATTCTGAGGGGTAGATCTGCTCCCATGCAAGCTGAAGAAATAGCCTCCTTAAGCCATCGAGCCACTGTCGCTTTGGAGGCCAGCAAACCCTTCCAGGATCCCGCAAAGAGGACAAAAAGATGATCAGACCGCTTGAAATCATTGGTAGCGAAAAGAGTCTTCTTTCTTTGGGACGACAAAATAGATGGAATATCGACCTCTGCCAGAGGAATGGGCTGAATGGCCCCTAGTTGCCTTAAAGAGCGTTGAGAGATGCTTAAGAAAAGGGCGAGATACACAGACCAGCAGCAGGGCTGCTCTGTGGTTTTGTGCTTCCTGTAACAAATCACAAGCTTTAAGCTTAAGAACAAAGAAAATGTAAAGGCACTGATATAGAGCTGGCTTGAACAGGCTTGGAGGAAACAGTTTGTACAGGATGCATGTATGCGGAAACAAAAATGTAGTATATATGTAACTGTGTAGTAATAGGAATTGAGCATTGCTTCCTGACTCCTAGATTTGTGAGTGCTTGTGATTCGTGCTCCCTTAAGAATGAAGCTGATATTTCCTTCTTAAGCCTTTTAATCCTTTCTTTCATTCTCTTTTGTATTACTAAATAAAGCCAGCTTAATTTGATTTACTACTACTACTTTGTAGACTCAATTTATTTCAGGTAAGCAGCCTCGGGTCCCCGAAGGTACTGCCTGCCTTGAACCCCGAACATTTTATTTATTTATTTATTTATTTTGTGACCCCCGACGTGATTTGATTTGCCTTGCCCTGGTCCTGGATGCTGGATCCCGACTGCAGGTTTATGGAAAAATACCAGATTTGAAGTTGAGAAATTGACTTCCCGGACTAGCGCTTCCAGTTTTGATGATTCTTGTCTTGAGACTGTAAGTATTATTGCTTTTGCTTTAATAGGCTTTGTTTCGCTGCACTGTATTAATTGCTACCTGAATCCAGTTTGTTATAAGGCTGGTATCTCTTCCTTGCCGATGCTGGGAGACAGACTAATGTGGATCTGTTAGACCTAATGTCTCCCTCAGCGGCAACTCCGTTTAGAACTTCACAGGGAGTGCACTCACAACAGACACATATTGCCTTTAGTTGACTGCTTGTTACTGCAGGGTAGACACGATGTCCACTTTAAGCCCCATTCAGGAGGTCTGTAAACTCTTTCCCCTTAGTAAAAAGGAGATTATAGATACAAACCGGAAATGGGTTAAATGGGCTGCAAGGGATGCTTTCTTGTCCTGGCCAGACGAGGGAAGTTTCCAAGCCAGCCATATGAATAACCTATTGAAATTCCTGGAATTTAATAAGCGAAATAAAACTAAATCATTGGAACGCCATTTGGCAATCTTCCACCTCTTTAAGAACTTATGTCACTGCCATGTAAAATGTTATCACCCAGATTTTTGCCTTACAGACCAAAGCAACCCCATTGGTAGAAGCGCCACCCTCCAGCATTTCACCCGGAGACAAGGTCTGCCGGAAGAACTTCACCCATAAGACTTGGAAGGACCCAGTTTATGTCGGACTATACACTGTGAAGACTGTTCACCCACAGCCATCCTACTGGAAGGAGATGATTCTTTTGTTCATCTGAAGGACATTTGCTTAACCTCTTGAGTTGAAGGACATTACTTTTGCATGACAAAAACTTAAAACCCATAATTTTGGGAAGGTACATCCTACACATATGCGGAGGGCTGTCTGGAGACCGGCCTGTAATCAATTTGCCCTGGTACAGTCTTTAATTCCAGGGATTTAACTCTTGATTACTTTTATTGGACTTTATTACCTTGGTTTCATATTGCTATTCCTGTGGTTTGATTGAACTATGTTGGTTTTCATCCTTCACCTGTTTTTCAGTTCTGCACCCCTTTTTATCCTGCCTGCACCTATCCCTAGTTTTAATTCCCCTAACCAGTGGTCCCAGAATGTCCTAGAAATTACTAAATCTTTACAATATGTCTAATATGTCACTTGTTGCACCTCTGTAAACTGTTCCCTCACAGCTGCATGTTTTTTCCCTCATAGAAATTTCACTTTCCCCTGGCTGTATTCTGCCAGCCATTATGGCTCAGCCTTTGATTATTACTCTTTTCAAGCGAAAACTATCCTAGCCTATATGCACCCCTACTGGGCCACTATTGGGTTTGTGACCATCAGTTATTGATGGAAATAGATTACACCACTGACTACTCCTTTTGTGTTTTAAGTACATTGCAGTTATGTCTACTTTAGTCCCTCTGTATACCACCTTTAAACACACCTCTCACAGATCCAAAAGGTCAATTGTCACCAATTCAGCTACCCCCGAGGATGAGGCCATTGAGTTATCCTTTGCATATATATATATAAACTCCACCGGCCTCACCAAAACTCGCCTGGATGCACTATCTTAGACATCCTTTATCTGCGAAGAGGAAGAGGTTCTTGAGGAAGCAAGAAAGGGCTTCTTGCCTCCTCGAATGGAAGACTGAGTCTGAGGAAAGCAAGGTTTTTGAGTGGAAGCACTAGCCTTCCCTGGTCTATACCTCCATGCTTCTCAAAATACTAGACTTAGCAACCCAGAGATGAAGCTTAGGTTTGTCCTCAGGTAGCTGCTGGACCTTGGAATCTCCCAGGTCTTTAACAGCTTTTGAAAGCTCTTGTACCAACACAATATACTAGAAAGCACACAAGAGGGAAGCATGAGTACTCCATCATCCCGAAACACCTGGCACTCATAGGCCTGATTCACTAAGCTGGCAATTCTATAAACTGGAGCCATAAATTAGGTGCCCCAAAAGCAGCACTTAGCACCAATTCTTTAACGGCATGTAAGTGCACCTAAGCTGTTATAGAGTTCTGGCATAAGACAGAATCGGTATACCAAAATATAAGCATGGCCACTTATATACACTCAATGGCTGGTGCGTGGTTACCCATAAGTTCACCATGTCACACGCACAAATTACATTATTTCTATAATTTGCACGTCACTATGTAAATTCCCATGACATGTCCATGCTCTGCCCACATTAACACCTTCCCCCTCTGTAATTGCGTGCTAAGGCACTTAAGTGCACATTTTATAGAATAGCATCTAACGCTTACATGCGTAACTGCCAATCATTGGTGCCAGTCATGCACGGAAGTGCTAACATTCTATAAATGTGTGTGCTTGGTTGGCACCTAAATTTAGGCGTACCTTATAGGATTGCCCTTCACGGCTATTGCACCCATCCTGTGTGTTTGAGAAAAAAACTTAGGGTCTCATTTTCGAAAGAGAAAAATGTCCAAAAAGCAGCACAAAGTGGCAGGTGAATGTTTTTTTGTGCAAAACGTCCAAATCTCTATTTTCAAAACTAATTTTTAACACATTTTTCTATGCAGTTTGTCTGCAGTGCTTCCAAATCACAAGGGGGTGTGTCCAGGGCATGTTGAGGGCAGGATCTGGGCGGTCCCAGAACTTGGACATTTCTCTGCCATAATGGAGCAAAGCATAAACATCCAGGGCTAAATATTAGACGTTTTGGTCTAGACCTGTTTCAGTCACAACTAAGTCACAAAAAGGTACCCTAAATCAGTGGCGTAGCCACAGGTGGGCCTGGGTGGGCCAGGGCCCGCCCACTTAGGGCACAGGCCCACCCAACAGTAGCACAAGTTTAGCGGTAGCTGGTGGGAAATCCCAAGCTCCACCAGCTGAAGACTTCCCCTGATGGTAGCGAAAACACTACTCTCCATGATACCGGCATCTGCGCGTGCTCAGTTTTCAGCGCATGCCTGCTGCAGACTGCCAAAGTGGAAAGAAGTGTTTTTCTGCAGGCTGAGATATTTTTATGGTGGTGGGGGGTGGGGGAGAACACTTGGTGCCCACCCACTTCTTGCCTAGGCCCACCCAAAATCTCTTGTCTGGCTACACCCCTGCCCTAAATGACCAGAGGGATAAAGACATGACCCTCCTTACTGCCCCAATGGTCTCTGACCCCCCCCTTCCCCCCCCGCCAGATGTGAAAGAAGCAGTACATATCAGCCTCTATGACAGCTTCAGATATTATGGCTAGTCCTATTACAGCAGCAAGCAGGTCTCTGGAGTAGCCTAATGGTCAATGCAGTGCACTGCAGAGAAGTAGACCCAGGCCCATATCCCACTCTAGTGGTGGAACATGTGAACCTTCCAAAACCCACCAAAAATCTACTGTGCCTACATATAGGTGGGAGCCTACAGGCATAAGGGCTATTATAGTTGTGTACAGCTGGGTACTGTAGGTTTCTGGTGGGTTTTGGAGGGCTCCCTATACAATACAAGGAGGCAACAATGAGATGTGGAGCTGGGACCTTTTATGTGAGGTCCACTGTAGTGTCCCCTAAGGTGCCCCACTGCTCATCTAGAATGTCTCTGATGCCAGGCTACTAAGAATGCTGGACCCCCAAATGGCCCAAAGGCTTGTTTTTGTCCGTTTTTCCCTTGGACTTTTTTCATTTTTCAAAACCCACCAAGCGCAAAACATCTAGGAAATGGCCACTTTCGATACAAAAAGATAGGCATTTTTCTGGTTTCAAAATGGCCATATTCACCACTTGATTTGTGGACGTTTTCAGCAAAACATCAAAAAATCAGATTTAGATGTCATATCAAAAATGCCTGTTTGTGTGATGCAAGCCCATAGTCTGGCCCAGAAACCATTGTTCTTCTTTTTTATCAAAATCAACTTTATTCATACAAAAAATACACATTTTACAATAGCTGATGCTGTGTTAATGATTATATGTTGTAATTAGCTGGAGGTCAATTACATAACTCAAGTATGTAAATGCTTTATGTAATCAAATGTTAAATAGTAAGTTACTTAATGATAGAACCAGATGTGCCATAGTTACATAAAATCAAACTACACCTGTTGTGCAAGACAAAATTAAAGACATTTATATAAGGTAGATTAAGATGGTAATACTGGTAATGATTGTTTGGTGTCTAGTTGATGCTGTACTAGACTACAACTGCCAGGTTATATGACTGCACTACTTGCTATAGTCATTTTCATTCATCTTACCCCTTGGGATATTTATAAGCCCTTTGAGGCAGGCCTATAGGGAGGTGTGCTCCGTCTAGAGAAATTGTTTACAACTCGTCTGTCTAATGATTTATTGAAGCATGATAAATGCAACAGACAAAGGCATAACTAGCCATGTTTTCTTAGCAGCAGATTTGTTATAAACTTTATTTTGTGGCAACTGATAAATCGTCCCTACTCCCAATCAAACCAAAGTATCAGTCAGGCTGACTCACTTCTGCAACCAAGGAAACTTTCTCTAACCTCCGACCTCTAGGAGAAAAACAAACAGCCATATAACCTTCTTGTGGCAGACCCAGGGATCCAGGAAATGTCTCTTGTTCCACGGCAGGGCTGGAGTGATCCTCCTTACATAGGCGCCAGCCAACCTGATCCTCAGTCATAAGCCCTATGTGTGAGCCAAAAGCTGAGGCCACAGTGGCAGACAGAAGGGCGGAAAAGATATTCCAACATCCAGCTAAATCTATAAGTCTTCTGGATGTTGCATTGGAAGGCAGCACAACGACAATATGGCCGCCACTGTTCCCTCTAAGCTGAGTGAGAGTCCTCCAACTATATTGCTGCCAGTAGGGGGTGATGCTTCAATATTATGTTTTCGATTGCTAAGGACAGGCAGGTTCCCTGAAATCCTACAGAACTTGCATGGCCCTCACTATTGAAAATGTGATAGTAAAACAGCACCACCCACTGTCAGGACCATAGGTGGAGGACTCCTGCTCAGCTTAAAGGGAACAGTGATGCCCATAGGGTCTTAGGCACCTGTGGAAGCAAAGATGGCAAAAAGTAAAGTCCTTTTACAACTATTAGTCTATTCTGCAATATCAGTATTGCTCACGATCTGAGCACTGGAAGCAATCTGATTGAGGGAGTCAAAGCTTACCAACATTGACAGAGCCAATTAGACGTTTGTTATTACACAGCAGGTGGATGAACCACATCTTCAGTGATGAGAGACAAAGGCAAATGAGGAATGCGGTGGTATCAGGAAGATGGTGGGCAACATTGTTTCATCTTTTAAGGTCTTCAGAGCAAAATTTGGTATTGAGAAAGCCCTGGTACCATGTTCACAATATATACAGAGTAGAAAACAAAGAACAATGTCTGTATTCATTCTTCACACTCTGGCAGCATGGCTTTGGCTGTTGTGTCAACTCCAGAGTGCTATGCAGCAAAATCCACGATTGTTTGGTTCTGACCTCACATGCAAACAAAAAGGTTGATCAGATGTGGCCCTATCACCTCCCTCTGGTGCACAAAGCAGTTCTTAGTGAAGAAGGCATCAAAGCACCTTGGATTGTTCCCCATCTGTGTGTTTGGCAATAATATGTAGTATCAACTGATAGGTCACATACTTCTTTGGGATCAAAGTCTTCAAATCCCTTTTCCGTTATCTTCAGTAAGTCTCATTGAATGGGTATGTCTAAACCAGAGGAAGGCTGGTCCCTTCTACTCTGACCCCCTTTGTTCATTACCTATAATTGCAGAGGCCTCTTGCATGCACGAAAGCCCTTGTGAACAAGGCACCGTGTATGGTCATCAATGCAATGTTTTCATGCTGTTTCAGTCTCATGAATGCAGCCTTTTGCCATGCCAATGGTGTGTGGGGGGGGGGGGGGGGGGGGTGGGTGGGGGGCGAGAGGAGAAGGAAATTCTTGACTGAAGACTAAGGGCATGTCATGTGCTTTAGTACCTAATCTACAGGAGACATGGTACTAACTTTGTGAACGATATTATCAGATCCTCTAGTTCCAAGTGGTTCTGGTGCTTCATTAAGAAATTGTTCATGAGCAATACAATTTGTAACTCTTTAGCAGGATGTTCTTTTCCTAACATATATTAAGCCCCAATTACACATGGTATGTACACTTACACACATGAAGGGGTTATTCAAGTGTATTTATTGCGATATGACCAGTACGACTCGACATGGCAAGGTGTTTCAGTGTTATCGCCTACCTCAGGAATCCGTTGGTAAACCTAAAAAGGAAAACTCTTTCTTCTTGTAACGTGTGGGAAGAAACAGTGGCACAAGGTTAAACCTGAATATGCTCTGAGAATCTCATGTAACTGGTGCAAAAATCAAGTCGACAAACATTCGTATGTCAGAAATCACTTCTGTTTCTGCCACTGTTTCTTCCATCTGTTAGAAGAAGGGAGAGTTTTTCATTCAGATATTCCAGCAGACTCCTGAGGTAGGCAGTAATGCCGAAGCACATGTCGAGTCTTAGTGCTCATAGCAGAATAAATACATTTGAAGAACCCCTTCAAGTGTTTGTAAGGTCTATCAACTAACTCCACTTCTCCTTTCCCATCCTTTCTGAGGCATCTGAGTGGTTCTTGCATTCCTCCACTTCGGTGGCGCTTTTTTGCCATGTACGCTTACAGATCTATTCTAATGACAAGAGTAATTACTAATGAGTCTTTTTTTATAGGAGGAAAAGACCTCAGGTGTTTGGCTATTTTTTTGTGAATGTTTTCCACAGGATTGCTGAAGAACTTCTTCACCGGTCTTAAAAACCTCCAGATTTTCTTGACTATACTGGCCCCATATATGGGTTTAAATTATATAAATCGTTTAACGTTATTTTCCAGTATTGCTTTCAACTACCAGGACATTATAAAATACGAAAGAGTATACCAACACTTATCTTAATTTCGAAAAATTCTGTCAGCGGTTATCCCAACAGAGCGTCTCCATTTCGCAAAACACATTTTTTGGGAGACAACTGACTATTTTTCTTTTTTTCTGAGTCTACTCTCCTCTTCATGTGTCCTGCTTCTGACTCGCTTGTATGTTTTCCTGGTTAACTATAAAGTAACGTGTACACTTACAGGCAATCTTAGTTAACTGGAGAAAATAGCTGGGGTGGCCTGCTACCTTAAATGAACATAAATGCCTGAGTACTAAGTACTATATGAAAACAAAAGAATGTTTGTATGTTTCAGGCTTATATAACATACATAGTAGAAGATGGCAGAAAAAGACCTGCACGGTCCATCCAGTCTGCTCAACAAGACAAATACTTTCCGTGCATACCCTACCCTGATTTGTACCTGTCCTCTTCAGGGCACAGACCGTATAAGTCTGCCCAGCACTATCCCCGCCTCCCAACCACCAGCCCCGCCTCCCACCACCAGCTCTGGTACAGACCGTATAAGTCTGCCCAGCATTATCCGTTCAATGAGTTTTCATTATACTTCCATATCAAAACAACATACTTCCACTCACCACTCATAGGAGTCAACTTTTCAAAATGATTGGGTGTGCTAAACCCAACAGAAATTACCCCTCCCTGGACATTGAGTTTGCTCAATATTGGGGGTGCTCAAGCACCCACAGAGCTGGCTCCTATGCTTGCACTAGAGAAATAAGTAACGTTAGCAAGTTTTCTTAAAAAAGAATTCGGAAGGCTTTAGCTATGGACCTTTGTAAGTCTATGTGCCTTGAAACCTGGTTCCATAGCCCTACAGACCCCGCCATCTTAGAAACATGCCCACCAGAATACAAATTCACCCACTGGACAAGAAATGGAAAAAAAAAGAGGAGGCGGAATAGCTATTATCTACAAACCCGAATTCACCATCACAATCACGGGTGAATCTACCTCGCCACAACTTGAAATTGCTTCGACAAGAATTAATCATCCAAACCTAATAGGACACCTTAACAGAATCCTATTCTACAGGCCACCAGGAAAATGGCAAGACTCCCAAGGACAACTCATGGATTTCATCTCGAACTCTTGCGTGTCTGCCTCAAACATCCTCATACTAGGAGACATCAATCTACACCTAGAAGATGACACTTCACCAAGCACAAGAGAATGCAAAGAATTCCTAAAACTCTGGGATCTACAAGTACCCAACACGCAACCAACACACAAAAAAGGACACACACTTGATATCATAACAAACAAATTTGAACCGGATTCAACTATCACACTCACTGACACAAGATGGACACCTACATTATGGTCAGACCACCATAAAGCAAATGTCTCTCTCTGCTGGCGAAAAACACACATAAACACAATCAATAAACAGGAGCAAACAACATACACAACGAGAGGAAAAATAGACCCCACAATATTCTGGCAACAGATCTACCAGAACGAATGGCCAACAAACGCTGACACCATCCAATTCCTCCAAGAATGGGACGATATATGTACAACAACATTAGACAAAATCGCTCCTATCCAAACCAGAACATCACACAGGAAAAAAACAAATCCATGGTTCACCGAAGAGCTGAAAAAACTTAAAACACAAGCCAGGAAACTAGAAAGAGAATGGAACAAAAAGAAAGACGAACAAACACAATGCATGGAAATTACTTTGGAGAAAATACAAATACACCATAAAACAGACCAAAAGACTACACTACAAAACAATAATAGGACCAAACTACAAAGACACACATAAACTCTTGAACCTTGTGAACAAACTGTTAGACACCACACCAGTCACAAACAACGGCAAAGATGTACCAGATGTGGACAACCTTGCGAAATACTTCAAGGAGAAAATTATACAACTACGACTCAAAATACCTGCTAGCCCTATTGAGTACGCCACACTGTTAGATTGTCTTGACCCAGAAGAAGGAACATACCCTGCAGACAGAACATGGACCGAATTCGAAATACTATCAGAAGACCTCATCTCTGAAACTCTCAAAAGATATGCCAAATCCCACTGCAAACTAGACACATGCCCAAATAACCTCATGAAATCTGCTCCTCAACAATTCATAACAGACCTAACGAGCCATGTGAACTTCATGCTACAAAACGGACTTTTCCCAAAAGAAAAAGGAAAAATCTAACTCACCCCAATTCCTAAAGATACAAAGAAAAGCACGAGTGAAATAACCAACTACAGGCCAGTAGCATCCATACCACTAATAACCAAAATAACCGAAGGAATGGTAACCAAACAACTCACAAACTATCTAAACAAACACTCAATACTGCATGACGCCCAATCAGGATTCCAGTCGAATCATAGCACAGAAACAGTACTAGTCACCCTTATGACCAGATTTAAACAAATAATTGCAACTGGCAACAATATACTCCTCCTACAATTTGACATGTCAAGTGCCTTCGATATGGTTGACCACAGAATCCTATTACACATACTCAAATACTTTGGCATTGGAGGAAATGTCCTGAATTGGTTCGAAGGGTTCCTAACCCAACGTTCGTATCAAGTCACATCAAATTCGACCACGTCTAAGGCATGGACACCTGAATGTGGAGTACCACAAGGATCACCTCTCTCACCAACCATCTTCAACCTAATGATGATCCCTCTGGCAAAACTCCTATCAAACCATAACCTCAACCCATATATATACGCTGATGATGTAACAATATACATCCCCTTCAAACAAGACATTAACGAAATCTTCAACGAAATCAATCAAAGCCTACACATCATGAACACATGGGCAGATGCATTTCGTCTGAAATTAAATGCAGAAAAAACTCAATGCCTGATACTCACCTCCCAATACAACACAAAAGAATTCACATCTATAAACACACCAAACCTGAACCTTCAAATCTCAGAAACGCTAAAAATCCTTGGAATCACTATCGACCGCCACCCAACGCTTGAAACTCACGCTAACAACACAACTAAAAAGATGTTTTACAGCATGTGGAAACTGAAAAGGATAAGACCATACTTCCCAAGATCCGTCTTTCGTAGCCTAGTGCAATCCCTCGTGCTCAGCCACCTGGATTACTGCAACTCACGATACGCAGGTTGTAAAGAACAAACACTAAGGAAACTTCAAACAGCCCAGAATACGGCAGCCAGACTCATCTTTGGAAAGCCAAAATATGAAAGTGCAAAACCATTACGAAAGAAACTGCACTGGCTTCCACTCAAGGAACGCGTCACTTTTAAAGTATGCACATTAGTCCACAAAATCATTCACGGCGAAGCCCCAGCCTACATGTCTGAGTTAATAGACTTACCACCCAGAAACACCAAAAGATCATCCCGAACCTTCCTTAACCTCCACTTCCCCAATTGCAAGGGCTTGAAATACAAAGCGCTACACGCGTCAACCTTTTCTCACATGAGCACGCAGTTTTGGAATACACTGCCACGCAACTTAAGAACAATCAACAAGCAAGCATCCTTCCGCAGATTATTGAAGACCCATCTCTTTGAAAAAATTTACGGAAAGAACCAAAACACATAAAGTCCACACTTACTGTTCACTAATGTATCATACATTCACCTCTGAACTCTCATTCCCGTACTATCACATCATTCATACCTTTACTCACAGAAAGATATATACCATATGTCTTCATGCCTTTTTATCACCCTCTAAGCTCCCATTGTTTCCTTCCAAAGTTTCAATGTTTGTGTTCCATTGTTACATTCCTTAACGACACCTCAATTGTTTCACATAACTCTGTACAATGTAATCCATAACCAATCTGTAACAAATTGTATTTCCAACATTTAACTCATATTGTAAGCCACACTGAACCCGCAAAAAGGTGGGAAAATGTGGGATACAAATGCAATAAGTAATAATAATAATAATACTTCCATATTTAGGCCAACCTTAGAGATGGTCGACATAAATGTTGAGATGGTCGTCACCGGTTTTCAGCAATAATGGAAACAGAGGATGCCCATCTCAAAAACGACCAAATCCAACTCATTTGGTCGTTGGAGGAGCCAGCATTCGCAGTGCACTGGTCCCCCTGACATGCTAGGACACCAACCGGGCACCCTAGGGAGCACTGCAGTGGACTAACTGATGCACTAACTGAACGGAAAAAGCCCTTCCCTTACCGATCCCTTAGCGATTCGGAAAGGAACGGGCATACATGAAGGAAATCGCATGCAAATGAGCTGCTCGCTGTTAGTTCATTTGCACATGATTTCCTTCCTAAGGAGGGGAAGCCAGTGCAGAGCAGCCAAGCATTATGCGTGGCTGGTCTGCGCATGCCAAAGACAGCTTCATACACACAGACAAGCTGCGTGTATAATAGCCATCTACAACCTTAAATAAATTGTCTACAACCTTTAAAAAAACACAAGTCCAGGTGAAAATGTCCAAGTGCTCGTCAGGGACGTCTTTTTTTTTTTAGTATGGGTGAAGGACGGCCAAGTGTTAGGTGCCTTCACTATGCCTCAGTCCCTGCGATGGGCAGTTGAGGACATCCAAAATATGGAAGTTTCTGTGAGAAGGACATCCATGACTTTGCTATGCCTCCAACACCCACTTTATTTATTTATTTGGATTTTGGATCACAGGTAGCAGCAGTGGGATTGAACCGGCCACCTCTGAATTGTAAGACCAGTGTTCTAATCACTAGGCCATTCCTCCACTCCACTCCCTTGAAATTTGGCCATCCCTGTGGGGAGGGGGCAGTTCAGGATGTCCAAAATGTTTGAAAGAAGGACGTCCATGCCTTCGCTATGCCTCCGCTGACACACACACATCTCCCCCCCCCCCCCCCCCCCCCCCCCCCAGGGACCTGCATACTGCTGCATGGACCTGAGTATGATATTTGAGGCTGGCAAAAAAAGTTTTTAAAGTTGTTTTTTTCAGGGTGGGAGGGGCTTAGTCACCACTGGGAGAGTCAGGGGAGGTCATCCCCGATTCCCTCTGGTGGTCATCTGGTCAGTTCGGGCACCTTTTTGAGGCTTGGTCGTAAGAAAAAATGGACCAAGTCAGCCAAGTGCTCGTCAGGGACGCCCTTCTTTTTTCCATTATCGCTTGAGGACGCCCATCTGTTAGGCACGCCCCCCAGTCCCAACCTCACTACGCCTCCAGCACGCCCCTGGGAACTTTGTTCATCCCTGCGATGGGAAGCAGTTGGGGACGCCCAAAATTGGCTTTCGATTATGCCGATTTGGGCGACCCTGAGAGAAGGACGCCCATCTCCCGATTTGTGTCAAAAGATGAGCGTCCTTCTCTTTCAAAAATAAGCCTGCTAGTCACGCATGTAACTTAATCGTTAAATTAAGCACTAATTGATGTTATTCAAGGGCTATAATTGGACTAAATTGGCGCTAATTTGAACTAAGAGCTAACAAATAAATTTTAAAAATCAAGCGTGGCACCGCAGCAGCCTTCAGGCATGGGCTGTCAGCTCTGCAGCCGGTCCTCTCTCCGTCCCCAGAGCGGAGCAGGAAGTCGATGTCAACTTCCTGCTCCAGGGGCAGAGAGAGGAGCAGCAGAGCCGACAGCGCATGCCTGAAGGCTGTTGTGGCCCTGCGCTTGCTTTTTTTATTTATTTTTTTGGTTGCGACCGCTGCTGTTCAACAGGAGAAGCAGCAGTGGCCAGGAAATGAATACTGGGTGGAAGGGGGAGCTACTGCCGTGGTGTCTCAGTGGGAGACTTTCCTGCTTTGGCAGGAGTGCGGGAGATGACCCGCCAAAGCGGGAGTCTCCCGCTGAATGTAGGAGACTTGGCAGGTCTGCTTTCCCCCTTAAAGATCAGTAGGAAAAAGTTTACAGGAGGCAATTACAGTCTAGAGATTTGCACAGGAACAAGCTTCATTCTGGGATAAGCAGCATAAAATGTATTGAGCTTTTTTGGTATCTTGCCAGGTATTTGTGACCTGGATTGGCCAACGTTGGAAACAGGATGCTGTGCTTGATGGACCTTTGGACTGTCCCAGTGTGGAAATACTTATGTACTTATGACTCAAACCTGCAGACTGAAAAAAACAATCAGGACGCAGTGTTTTGAACAAGCTGCAACCGTTTAGTGAGAGTCTTCATGCAACCGTTACAGACAACATTACAATAATCCAGTCTGCACAGGATTAATGCCTGAACCAATAATTTAAACTTTGTTGGTTTAAAATAACTATGGATTTTCCTAAATTTTCTCAAAGTATGAAATTACTTTCTAATTAGTGATTTTACAGGACTAGAGAAAGTTAATAAGCTGTCCTACCCCCAAAACTAATTCCATATTATCCAACTAGGACACTCAGATCTGCTCAGCAGAACCAACTTATTGTTCCCAGCTATTGTATACTAATCTGTGAACACATCAGAGACTCTGGGCACTAAGGTCCTTGGAAGAGCCCATCCCTTACTGATTCCATAGCGAATCGGTAGGGAACGGCCATGCATCAAGGAAATAGAATGCAAATGAGCTCCTCGTTGTAGCTCAAGTCATTTGCATTCTCTATTCCCTCGGAAGCCAGTCGGCCAGTCGGCCGGTCGAGCATGCGCAGAGCAGCCAAGCATAGGCGCCCCGTATAAGAGGCTCAGCCCAAATGCAACCTTCCTTCTCTTTTGGAGCACTGCTTCCCAATCTCTGGCAGCAGCATACAATATAAACTGGAGCTTCCCCTCCCCAAGCTGCCTTTCTGCCTGACTCTCTGCTCCCCGATTCAGTGGCCATCAATAAACAGACTGTGTGCGGGGCCATAGAGCTCTGCACGTTGCTGACAGCTCTGCCGGTTCCTGCCCGAACAGGATGTTGTATCATAGAGGGTGGGACCAGAAGAGCTGTTAGCGTCGCCGTGCAGTGATCTACAGCCCTGTGCACAGTGTTTGTTTACCAATGGCCACTGAATCAGAGAGGCAGCAGGTTTGGCAGCAAGGCGTGGAAGGGAAGTTCCAGTTTCTTTTTCTTTTTGCGGCTAGGGGGAATTAAAAAGAGAGAGAAAATGCTGGAGGCAGGAAATGGGAGGGAAGAGAGAGGATGATGGGGGAGGGAAGAGGCAGAGACACAATGATGGATATTTGGGGGGGGCAGACAGAGAAGCAAAGCTAGATGTTTGGGGGAAAAGCAGATGGGCAAAGCTGGATATTAGGGGGAGAGAAGAAACAGAGGAGCAAAGCTGGATATTGGGGGGGGGGGGGGAGAGTCAGGAGCAAAGCTGGATAGTGGAGAGAAAAACAGGCAGTGCTGCATGGGGTTGTAGTCAGACTCTTCCCTCTTGGGAAGAGGCCCAAGGGCTCACCATACTATGATTTTCCCTCAGTGGGTGGCGGTAAGGGCTCCCCCCACCCCCCGAAATGGCTTCTCAGCAAGTGCTTTACTTGCTGCACGGCCATTTCCTGCAGGAAGGCGAGACTTCCTTTTTACCAACTGCAGTAAAAGGGGGCCTTGGAATGCATGTAAAACATGCACTGACACCAGCGCCGGCCCTCTTTTGCCGCGGCTTGGAAAAGGGGCCTTTTATTTGTTCTGAGATTGAATGGATGACATTAATGTAAATACAGGGTACTCTGATTGGCCATTTGAAGTCACATGATTTAGTGTTATAAAGCTGAAAGAAACAAAAAAAAACACACCACCACCATCTTATAATGAGTTAGGCATTTCCCAAAACTGACATATTACAATGAATAATTTTAAAAACAAAATAATACCTTTTTTTTTTCTACCTTTGCTGTCTGAGCACTGCTTTTCTCTATTTTTTCTTATCATTCTAGGATCTCCTGTCCTTGTGACATTTCTTTTCTCTCTATGTGAAACATCCACCTTTTCTCTGCATCCCTATCCATCATGTCCAGTGTCTCCCGTGTTTCCCTGTCCTCCCTCCATGTTCAGTATCTGCCTTCTCACTCCTGCCCCAATGAGACCATCCCGGAGCCTGTATACACAAGTCCATCCACCATAGACATAGTTTCGTGTGAGCATGGGGGGGCAGTCCCCCCCCCCCCCCCCCCCCCCAAATGTTGCAGGTGCTAATTCTGAATAGATCTCCCTCCTTCCCACTGCCAATATGACTTCCTTACCTTTTTGCTCCCACCAAAGTAATAGGCGATATATAAATTTCAGGCTAACCACACCTTTGCCAACTACCATCCCCCCCCAGCTCCTCTGTCACGTGTACTCTACCTGGAGATGCCAACTTTTTAAGAGAGAAAACCCCACCACCTGCTGCACTCATGTTCCGCCCTTGCCCCATCCCCCACAAATAACTGCAACAAGGGCAGCAGTGCAGGCTTCAGTGACTGTAGGCCATATTGAGGCCTAGTATTCTTCAGCCCTCATTGAGCCACAGTTCCCCAGCACACATTCTTCCTCCATACAGTATTAGTCAAGCAAATTCTGCATTCAGTGGACCCCCCCCCCCAGCACTCCCCAACAGTGCGTGCAGAGCAGAGCTAAAACATTTCCCTATAATGTTCACCCTAAAAAGAAATGTCTTATTCTAGTGTAAGCTAATAGCAACATAAAGATATATTATGAAGTTATTCAGGACTTGGCCCCTACCTATGGAAAGGCGGTGCCCCAAATATTACAGTAGGCCAGTGGTTCCCAAACCTGGGGGCCAATGTTCAAAACTCCAGTGCTGCACTGAACAGCGCCAGAAAATTACAGCTGGGATAGCAAGGCAAATGTACTCCCTAATGCTCAACGATAATTATATGCAAAAATAGGTGCGTCGTTAGTGTTGAGCATTAGGGAGTCGGGGAGAGGACTGTGTGTATGGCGCATGCGCTCAGGAGTTGTGTGTTAAGCACAGCTTTTGGGTGCATGCCCAGGACACTGGGGGAGGAAGGAAGGAGGAGGAACAGGTGGAGTGTGCAGCATCTCCTCCTGCCCCTGGCTGTAAAGAAGGCAGATCACTCTATGCAGCTTATGGAGTCTCCTTACAGAGCAGTCATGGGACAACAGAGGAGTTTCTTACTCTTCTCCAAAATCAACGTTGGGGGAAAATCACCTTCTGTTTTGTAATCCGTTTAGTACAAGAAGAGAAGTAACGGGACTACACCCCTTCCAGAAGCAAAACAGCCCAAGAGAGACTCATCTGGATGGTAAGCAGCTAGCAGAGAAAAGCAGGTCTCACCCACCCATCCATCCCTCCAAGCTTCACCCCCATCAGATCCAACGGAGTTTCCAGCAGAGAGACGAGAGCAAAGGATAGCTGGGCTGTTTCACAAACCCTAATGTCAGCTCCAAGCTGGTGTTGGGTTTTGAGCGATAAGGGCACTGTTTTCTGAGCATCAGAGGGAATGCAAAACGACCTCTTTTGCCTAAATTAGCATATGATTAGTGCTGATCACTGGCGAGCTCTTGTTTGCTGCAGTAAGGGCCTTCTGAACATTATGCGCAGGCAAACACGGGCACTAGTCCAGCGCTAAGGGCCTCTAGCGCCTGTGTTTGCTTCTGAGCATCAGAGCCCTGGTAGCACCCCAGCCAGTCAGATTTTCAGGATACCCACAATGAATATTCATGAGAGATTTGCATGCACTATCTCCACTGCATGCAAATCTCTCTCATGCATATTCATTGTAGATATCCTGAAATCCTGACTGGCTGGGGTGCCTCCAGGACCAGGTTTGGGAACCACTGCAGTTGGCTCTAGAATATCAGTACATCTAGTGGAAAAAATGAACAAGCCAAAATTCATGCTAACAGAATACCTGGCCTCAGTCACATGCTCAGAACACAGATACTAAATAGAGAACAAGTAACCACAAACTAAAAACAAACTGAACTGAAACCCCAAGAAGCCAGACTTTGCATGTAGTACAACACTACAGAAAATCGAAAGAGATGTAATTCTCCCTGTACTGTACAAAATACAAAGACAGCAGATGTCAGGGATGGTGTTAGGAAAGTGCAACCAAGGCAACTTGATGAAGAGGGCCCCAAGTCTGTCTAAAGCTGAAGAAGGTGCATCCTAGTAGGGACTTTGGGATCACCTTCCAAATTTCTGCTCTGGGCCCCAGCCAGATGTATATTTCAAAAATTGAATTTTCTAATCACTACATAGAAAATAAAATTATCTATTCTAACTTTGTCATATGATCATTTTATTCTTCCAGTCGTGTTGGTTCCAGTCTCTGTTTCTGCTTTCCTCTGTTTCTGTGAACTCTGTTGCCAGAGCTGCCTGTCCATTTGATATTTCTTCTCTCTCCATGTCCACCATCCATCTTCCCTCTTCATCCCTGTCCTATTCCCCCCTCCCCACTGCCATTCATAAGCTCCCTTCTCTGTGTCCTATCTCCCTCTAATGTCCCTATCTTCTCCCTGTGTCTAGTATCACCCCCATTTCCCCTCTGTTCCTATTCCCCCATCAGGTACAGCATTGTTCCTTTGTATCCCTATCCCTCCCCAAGTCCAGTTTCTCCCCGCTTTACTTCCTCCCATGTTTCTCCCCACCCCCACAGGACCAGCATCTCTCCCTCTGCTTCCCTTCCTTCCCAGGTCCTTTCGACTTACCTTTACAGCCAGGGATTTCCAGTAGCAATAAAACACAAGCTGCCTCCAGCCAGCCCCAGGCCTTCCCTGTGCTGTATCCCGCCCATGCAGAAACAGGTACTTTGAGTCAGAGGAGGTGAAACAAAAAAGAGGAAAGGTCCCAGGGCCGGACAGAAACAGCCTGTGTTTTATCGCTGCCAGAAAGTTTGAAAGGGAGAGAGGGAAAGAGTTGCCAGGCTATGGGGAGAGACTAGAAAGTGATCAGCAGCTGGCAGAAAATCAGCTCTTACAGTGGCCAGTTTTCTGTGCTGCCAGCCACCTGCCTCCCTTTTGAAAAACTGGCCAACCCTATACTATTTCACACCACCTCATACCCAGTGCTTATCAAGCAGCAAGTGAAAATATAATCTTTGGTTTCCTCTACCACGCAAGGCTGTTTTCTCAAATGTGGGACACCAGAGAGTGCCACATGGTGCAAAGCAGCTGCTGGTGGGCCCTGGGCACCAAAAGGCAGCAAAATAGTTCATGTGCTCCTGCTGAATTAGCATGGGGATGTAGATATGCTCCAAGACAGCCTTTGCCTCCCTGACTCAGCTCAGCAGAAAAGAAGCCTTTCTCTGCCTCTTCCCAAAGCATCAAAGAAAGCCAGGGACTCTACACAGGGGAAGAACATTATATCAAAAAGAAAAAAAAAAATTAACAGATTTCTTTGACAAAGTGAACACGGTAGTTCTGTGAAATGCAGGGACTGTGGCCTACCTGGAATCCAGTAAAGCAATGCTTTTCAAGCATTTCCTGAAGGCACAACTAGCCAACTGGGTTTTCAGGATTTCCACAATAGATAGAGTTCTGTACTGCCTATAGGAGGTTCATTGTATACAAATCTATCTTCTGCATGTTTATTATGGTAATCCTGAAGACCTAACTGGCAAGGTGTGCCTTCAGGAGAAGGTTGAGAAGCACTACAGGATTTGAGGCTATTTAATACAAAGGATTACTGAGCAAGCTAGCCAGTCTAGGAGTTACAAGAAAAGCTATAAACTGGACAAGAGGTAGGTGGAGCGAGATGATTCAAAAAGTAATTAGTTTAACCCTAATGAAGAGAAATGACCAACAGGGTGCCACAAAGAAAAAAACAAGCAAGGTCCAATTTTCTTCAAATGCTGCGCCATTACTCCCAGGAAATGCTATGCAACTGTAAAATGCAGAAAACTCTGTGCATGCAGAAGCAACAGCTAGATGCATGGTAATGTGGTCATTACCTACCCTGCAGCCATGCTCAAAAACAAACAAAACGTTTCTCATTCATGTTTAGTGCGGGGAAACTTTACACTAGGTCCGGAGCAGCGTAGAATCATTGGTTGAGAAGAGTGGGTGTCTAGCAGCACCCCTTCTCTCCCTCCAACCCAACTAACCTGCCCCCTTCCCCCCATTCTGAACCTGGCCCAGCCCACTCCCATTCCTGTTCCGGGGCAGAAGGAGCAGGGAGCCAAGAGTCGCGCAGCTGCTCCAAGCAGCTAAGAATGCACCCCGGGGGGGGGGGGGGTTGATGCGCCGGGGGGGGTGTTGTGCTGCACCCGGGGAAGGGGGGTGCGCATCGGCGATCTGCCCCGGGTGGCAGCCGACCTAGGATCGTCATTACCCACGACCAAATGGCTTGGATTTGGTCATTTCTGAGATGGGCGTCCTCGGTTTCCATTATGGCCGAAAATCGGGGCCGACCATCTCTAAGGTTGACCTACATTTAGCGATTTGGGCGTCCGCAACCCTATTATCGAAACGAAAGATGGACGCCCATCTTGTTTCGATAATACGGGTTTCCCTGCCCCTTCCCCAGGATGTCCTGCCAGGACGTCCTCAGGAAAACTTGGGCGCCCCTTTCGATTATGCCCCTCCTAACCTCCCTTTTTCGATAACATCCTTCAAAGATACCTTGCACCAAACCATGTATTCCTAAGCGACTGTCATATTTCACCCAGCTTCTAGTTTATGTGTCAACATTTTTTATTGATGATTTCACCTGGTAACACATCCATTAGAGTACATACATAACAAGTTGTAAAACTGTCGGTCTTATGTACATTAATCTTAAGTTGCTATCATCAGTTTTTGTTTTTGTAACAGTACCCTCTCTTATCCCCCCTCCCCCCTTACTACCTTCACTTATGCCATGCACACTGAAAGAAACAATAGTCAGCATGTTACATTAAACTCAAACCGTAATTTCCAATAGTAACCCCTTGTTACTATTATTCCCCCCTCCCCTCCCACTCATCCCCTTCCCCCCTTTCTTTTTAAATACTCCATGCTCATTCGTAATCCCTTCATGGTCTAGTCATAGCCATCCTCTTCATTTTCCTATATTTAATGTGTTGGTAAAGGTACACTGCCTTATTGGTGCTTCTTAAAGCTCTAAGTACCATTATCTTCTCTGTCTATTGTATTCCCTGTCCAGACTCACCCCCCCCCCCCCCCCCCCCCCCAAAGATACCCTGAGACTCCCTCTCCCTCATGACTCTTCCTTTGCCTTCTTTATTGTGTAGAAAATGTATTTAACACTGCACTTCTCGCTTTAACCCAGCTTCTAGTTTAAACGTTTTCTCTCACTCTCTCTCCTTTTTAAACACTAGCACTGGTAGCCCAGTTCCATCCCAGTTCAAGTGGAGCCTGTCTTTTTGGAATAGGATCCCACTGCCCCAGAATATTACCCAGGCAAATCTAAATTCCTCCTCCCTGCACCATCGTCTCATCCACACATTGAGACTCCAAAGTTCTGCCTTCTTCAGGCAGTCCTGTGCATGGAATGGGAAACATTTATGAGAATGCTACCATGGAGATTCTACATTTTAACTTTGTACTTAACAGACTAAATTTGGTTTCCAGAACCACCCTCCCATACTTTTCTCTCTCATTGGTATCCAGGTGTATCATTCAGCCGGCTCTTCCCCAGCACTGTCTAAAAATATTATCTAGATGATGCATGAAGTCTGCCACCTTCACACCAGGCAGGCATGTAATCCTCACACCTGCCAGCCAACCAGCTATTTACATACCAAATGATAAAATCCAACTAGAACAGCCATCCTAACCCTTTCCTCCTGAGCAGAAACCCTGGGAAAGGACACTGCATTCCATAGAGGGCAGGGCTCAGCTTCTAGATGGCTTCCTACTTCACTAAGGTGATGCTCTCCTGTCAGGTGACCTCTCTCCAAAGCACTACAGTGGTTGCCACCTCTACTATATCCTATAGATCTGCTTCAGCACCTTTAAGTCTGTTACTGTATCCTCTTCAGACTCATTCTCCCAGAGCTAGGATTTCTTTGCACACAACTCACCATTAATAGAACGGTAATTATTCTCTAATGGGACAGGAAAGCGGGGAGTGAAACCCTCCTAAAGACATTAAGGCCCCGATGCTCAGAACTCCCACACTAGAGGGAAGCATGGGTGTTTTATACTGCCATACTAGTGCAGAACAGCGAGCCAATGCTCAAAGCTAATGATATTCAAATATACATACATATATAAATACATAAGTAATGCCACACTGGGAAAAGACCAAGGGTCCATCGAGCCCAGCATCCTGTCCATGACAGCGGCCAATCCAGGTCAAGGGCAAGCTTCCCACACGTACAAACATTCTATACATGTTATTCCTGGAATTGTGGATTTTTCCCAAGTCCATTTAGTAGTGGTTTATGGACTTGTCCTTTAGGAAACCGTCTAACCCCTTTTCAAACTCTGCCAAGCTAACCGCCTTCACCATGTTCTCCGGCAACGAATTCCAGAGTTTAATTATAGTTGGGTGAAGAAAGCTTTTCTCCGATTTGTTTTAAATTTACTACACTGTAGTTTCATCACATGCCCCCTAGTCCTAGTATTTTTGGAAAGCGTGAACAGACACTTCACGTTCACCTGTTCCACTCCACTCATTATTTTATATACCTCTATCATGTCTCCCCTCAGCCATCTCTTCTCCAAGCTGAAAAGCCCTAGCCTCCTTAGTCTTTCTTCATAGGGAAGTCGTCCCATCCCCGCTATCATTTTAGTCGCCGTTCGCTGCACCTTTTCCAATTCTACTACATCTTTCTTGAGATGCGGCAACCAGAATTGAACACAATACTCAAGGTGCAGTCGCACCATGGAGTGATACAACGGCATTATAACATCCTCACACCTGTTTTCCATACCTTTCCTAATAATACCCAACATTCTATTCGCTTTCCCAGCCGCAGAAGCACACCGAGCAGGTTTCAGTGTATTATCGACAACGACACTCAGATCCCTTTCTTGGTCCGTAACTCCTAACGTGGAACCTTGCATGACGTAGCTATAATTTGGGTTCTTTTTTCCCACATGTGTCACCTTGCACTTGCTCACATTAAACGTCATCTGCCATTTAGCCGCCCAGTCTCCCAGTCTCGAAAGGTCCTGTAATTTTTCACAATCCTGTCGCGAGTTAACGACTTTGAATAACTTTGTGTCATCAGCAAATTTAATTACCTCGCTAGTTACTCCAATCTCTAAATCATTTATAAATATATTAAAAAGCAGCGGTCCTAGCACAGACCCCTGAGGAACCCCACTAACTACCCTTCTCCATTGTGAATACTGCCCATTTAACCCCACTCTCTGTTTCCTATCCTTCAACCAGTTTTTAATCCACAATAGGACATTTCCTCCTATCCCATGACCCCCCAATTTCCTCTGTAACGATGCTACCGCCGCCCCCCCCCCCCCCCCCACTAATCAATTTGCAAAGCAGCCAGAACACATGTACACTTCTTTCGTGCACTGATACAAGCCCAGAACTCAGTTGTTCTGCGCATGTGCAGCGGGCTTCATGCACCATTGAGCATACAGCACATCAGTGTGCCATGAAGTGCATCAATACTGCCGAAAAAGTGCCGTAAAATACAGAGGCTATTTAATGGCCTGTAGTTCTGCGTGCAAGTCTCTGTCTTTGCATTTTTTGCATCGGCATTGTGTGTGGTTGCGTTGTATTTGTACGTGCTTTCCTTGTAGTTCTTTGTTCTGGTAGCAGTGAGTGGATAGGGAGACGTGTATGTTTATATGTAATCCAGTGCTTGTGGTGAAGGGTTTCAAGTAAATTTCTTTTTCTGTTTTAGGCTTTTGTCCTTGCATTCTTGTTAGCTTGCATTGGCGTTTGTTCCTCAACTAGCCTATGCATTTTGAACCATCTAGAGGTAGGTGTAAAGGGCACTTGCATGCTTGCCTGCCAGCTTGCACAGGCATTTGTTCCTCGAATAGCCTGTGGTTTTCCAACCGTATACAGGTAGATGCAAAGGGTGGTCTAAAAAAAAAAAAGCTTTTATGGCTTGGTGGCATGTGGTTTTCCTTTAAAAATGTTCCCGATTGTAGCCCATGTTTCTTTCTCTACTACAGCGTTTGGCTGCCATTTGGCTTCGTTCCCAGCAATACAGTGCAAGGCATCAAGGTAGGTTTAAAAATATACGTATGTTTGTACTTTGTTAGTTTTTGTGTGTTATTCTGACCCTTTTCTTTGTTTATATCTGAAGTAGGCATGGAGGGCAGCAGCCAGCAGGAGTCCATGCTACTCTCTTGTGGGTTGGCCAAAAAAATGTGGTCTGCTCACTTTACAGAAGCTGAGAATGACCTGTTCCTCAAGCCCAGTTGAACCCCCAATCTCACTCCTGGGCGTGTAACACTGCGTCTGCCAAAAATAAAGTGTAGGCACAGATAGCGGAGGAAGTGACTGTACTGGGAGTGGCAAAGTGCACCATGGAGCTGGTAAAACACCATTGGTGCGATATGCACAGCAAGGTGAAAGACAAAGTATTGCAAATCAGAGCATCACACCGGCAGATGGGTGGCAGACCCACCAATAGAAGAGCTAGTGAACACCACCCCTGCTCCTGAAGACCGTGGCAGTGGTGCCAGGGTGGATCGACACGTTTGAGGTGCCGGAAGATGGTAAGTCAACTGTTTGCAGGACATGTTCATGAAATATAGTGGACGGGTTATAGGGTATGATGTTATGTATACTATTAAATTCCTTACTTTTCTTGTCAGTGCCATGTCCAGAGGAGGCACCTCCCACTGTTGAATCTAATGAAGAGTGCGAGGATAGGAACCCCAACAGCTTCTCCTAGGTCTGGGAAAGACCTGTTGACACTGACATTGACCCCTTTTTTTTGTTACATTTGTACCCCGCGCTTTCCCACTCATGGCAGGCTCAATGCGGCTTACATATTGTATACAGGTACTTATTTGTACCTGGGGCAATGGAGGGTTAAGTGACTTACCCAGAGTCACAAGGAGCTGCCTGTGCCTGAAGTGGGAATTGAACTCACTTCCTCAGTTCCCCAGGACCAAAGTCCACCACCCTAACCACTAGGCCACTCCTCCACTAGGCCACTCATCAGCATGGAGCTCTCAGGACATGAAGGGATCACAGCCCAGTAGAAGTGGCGAACCCCTAGCACATCAGTCTGGTGCCATGGAGCCCCCCGCATATAGGTCATGTGACATGGGGGAAACACAGGTGACAGTAGCGAAGCTCTCGACACATTGCCCAGTGTCGTTGCAGGAGGAGACCCTCCCCTGCCTCTCGCCGAGGTCTTTGAAAGGCAGGTGGAGTGGAACTGTGGGACCCAAAGATTGTTCAGGAGCATGTTCCGGGAGATGTGTCTTGTATGCCGTTCTGTGGATAAGCTGGCAACTGAAATGCGTGACAGCGTGAAGATGGTCAGAGAGATGCAGGAGATGGCAGACATCATGTGCCAAAAACTCCCAGCAAACTGTCCATGCTTTCCAGATGAGTCGTGGTCCCTTTCCCTCTCCAGCCCTTCTGCCGTCATCGTGCTCCTCTAATTATCTTTATGTCTTGTGCAGGTCCCCAGGAAGGCAGGACCACTGTGCTCTTTCCAATCTGCCCTGTACCCAGTTTCTTGCCTCAAACTCTCGTGCTCTCAAGTAAGTGTATTTTAGCATGTTCCCTTATTACACATGTGGGATTGCTGCGAGACTCTAATGCTCTTTTTAGTTACCCCCTCACAGGCCTTGACATCACAGTGGCCCCCAGTTTCTACTATGTTCGACACCCCCCAGACATGTGTCCACAATCAGCTGTCTTGTTCCATATATGCAGGTCTCCATGAACCATGGAACAGTACCCACTATTTCCCCTACCCTGCAGCCCAAACAACATTGATGCATGGTAAGAGTTGTCTCCCATTTCCCCCTTCCCATCCCATCTCTGTACAACCGCCTCTAATGTGCTTCTCCTTCCCCTCTCATAGGCATGAACAACATGTCCAGGCGCACCCCCCCCCCCCCCCAGCAGGCTTGGTAAGTTGTGTCCCCCAATTTTTTTAATATCCCCTCCACCAGACATATGTGTGTCTTTAATTTGCAGTTTCTTCTATCCAGGTCCCGAGGAAGCATGGAGCACCGCCCTTCTTTCCAACCACCCTTTACCCAGTGTACCGTCCCAAGCCCCAAGGTAACTGTTGCCTTCCATTTCCAATTCTCGTCCCATCCTGCTGTGCCATTACAGCCTCTAACGCTCTCTTCCTTACTCACCCCTTGCAGGCACTAGCTACATGTTTCAGTAGACCCCTACCAGCCATGGTAAGTTGCGGTCAACATTGTCTCCAATGTTCACCATCCCTCTGACACACGCGTGCCTCCAATTTGCTGTCTTGTTCCTTCTATGCAGGCACAGACAACATGTCCCAGCAACCCCCCCACCCAGCAGGCATGGTAAGTTGTGTCCCCCATTTTCTTTACTGTTTCCCACCCCTCTGCTAGACATATGTGTCTCTAATTCACTACGTTTCTTCTATGCAGGTCTCCAGGAAGCCAGCCACCCTGTACCCAGTGTACTCCCCCAGATGCCAGTGATGCAAGGTAACTGTTGCCTCCCATTTTCCATCCCATCTCGCTGCCTGACAGCCTCCAACGCTCTTTTCCTTGCTCACCAGAGTTGCCAACATTGTGGTTATCCCACAGCATTAGGTGATTTTTTTAAGTAGCCTGTGGGCAGTTTTCACAGTCGCTAGTTGCAACTTTTTGCACTACTTCCATTTTTTTAGGTGGCCCACGCCGGTTAGTTCCAGCTCTATGTCTGCTCGCCCTCCTATTAGTCGAATTTGGAGCTGAAATGAGGCTTGGTGCATTTCAAGACTCATTCTGGATTCAAATGTAACCAATATGGGGGTAAGGTGGGTGTCTTGGGTGGAGATCATTTACGATTCATTCAGCATGGGCTCATCCTAGCAGAGCACAAGCATAAGCACATGAGCCACACTGGAGGAGGAGGCAAAGAACATGGGTAAGCAGGCAGAGGGAGGGATCTCCCTTTCCCCCACCCCATGTGGTGTCACTATTTTTGGTCTACTTTAGAGGGTTAGTTCAGTTGAGTTTGAATATTTTTTGCCATCTGGCAACTTAATGCTCACCACTCACAGGCACCACTTGCATATATCAGCTGAACCCCACCAGCCATGGTAAGTTGCGAGCAACCTTTTCTCCAATGTTCACCACCCTTCTGACACATACGTGTGCCTCTCAGTTGCTGTCTTGTTCCTTCTATGTAAGAAAAGCCCTTGGGCTACCCCAATGGACTACAAAATGTCTGTGAAGTGCAGATGGAACAGTTACAGTTAAGTCAAGACGAGAAGGAGAACATTTAAAATAAATATAAAAAGTGAGAGAGTACCTCCAAAACTGAAACAAAAAAAAAATTATGAAACAAAACCTGAAGCCAATGTTGATACACATAGATGAAACCCACTCCCCCCAAAAAACAAACAAAAAAACCCCCAAACCAGGACAGCTATATTACTACTAACTTTGACTATTATCATGTAACGAGAATATAGTACAGGTTTAGGACTACAAATAAACAATAAAATGTCCACCCTCAAAAAAATAAACAGCACAACCAATTACACCAACCAAATAAGCTTTAGGGGCACTTGCTCACTGTAATAGCCAATGGAGGAGGAGGAGAACAGCAACCCCCCTCCCCAGGGACCACTTAACAATACTTCCAGCTCTAGCAACCAATACCTTCAGTTCTTGTGTTTTCAGCGAAGTCATTCGCTAATAATTGGGCGAGATGACAGCTTTGATTGGCTTCTAAAGCTAGCCAATAGAAGGCCGGAGTAGGCAATTCTCTCCCTGCCTGTCGGCCAATTAGGGTGCAGAGCTTGGGAGGCGCGTCAGCGGCGTGAGGTAGGTTGATCCCAGGCTGGTGTGCTACTGTGCTTGGCTCAGCCTGGCGTAGCCGCCCTAGAGCGAGAACATTCTAGAGGTGAGTGTGGTGGGTAAGGTGAGCAAAGCTTAACGTTAGGCTATCCAGTCTTGATTAAAAATCGAGAAAACCTGTTGGTTTGCCTTTATTAATTAATTGTTAAGTAATGTATATTTACCAGTAATGTGCGCATCAAACTTAATGCAAAATTGTGTTTGTGTTCTAATTGTGTTTTCTTTCTATTTAATTTTGTTCTGCCACCTTCCTGTTTCTCAGATTCCCCGGCTGAAGGGTGTCTCGTTTTCGCCGAAGGGTCTTTAACCACCCCCTGGCAGGAAATTGGAACAGGCTGGTCGGCACTGCAGCGTGCCGTTCACCCTACGGTCTGTCATTTAAGCCCCCCCATCATACTTCACTCCGTTCGTCGCACTTCAGGGCGAGCAGCGTTGTGTTTATGTCTTTATTTGACGAAAACGGTAAGTTATTGGTAATCTTGAATAACAAACTGGGTTGGAGGTGGAACTGGCTTATATGTGATCACATACGGGGCTTACGAGTTGGGGGGAGTTAGCGATGATCGGAATCCGCCCTGTTTTCGCCTTTTCTGTAGGGCGACCATGGGGTTCGTTCGCGGGTGGACAAGATGGCGCCGCCGCCTCGTGAGGGTTGCGGTGTGACGCATTTTGCGGTAGCTGCGCTTAGGGAGAAGAAACGCGTTGGGGCGTGGGCTCGGAGGAGGCCTAAAGAGAGAGAAAAAACCCCCATGAAACCTAGAACAAGTGGGGTTTTTTTTTTAATAAAGAACGGCTGTAAACGAAACTTAACCGGTTTTGGTTTTCCCACCCCCCCCCCCCCTCCTTTTCTTCCTTGACGTGGACTTTAGAGCGCGAGGTAAGAAATGGTTTGGGGGTGGGGGGAGGAAGTGCGCATGGGCAGCTGCCTTTTCAGACTGCCTCGATCGAGGTGGTTTAATTGCTGCAGTTATGACTCATCGGTAGAGAGAGGGGGTGGTCGGAAAGAATGGGCGCAGGAAGGGGTATTCGATGTGCGCACCGTTTGTGAGGTGATTGTTCTCGTTGGTAAAAGCCGTTGTGAGTTGCTGAACTGTTCGTCAGCATGGCCAGTTTTAAGTCTGGCCCTAAACTGCCCTGAATTACACACAACTGCTTTCATAACGTTACAAAATTTCACCTATGTAAAGGTTTTTGTTGTTTTTTTGTTGTTTTATGGGTGATTAGATTAGATGCCCTCTGCTATTTGGGTGGGACTTGTATCATGTATTTTTAACATGTCTGCTTATGCAATAAGCATTATTCGTTATGTTCAGACTGTATAAATGCTGCAAGTTAATCGTATCGTAAGTTTTGAGGGTTTTTTCTTTAAAGAAACTAAGGCGTTGAGCCCCCCTTCCACCCTCCCCCACACTCTAAGGCAAATCATTAAAAACAGTTTTGTATAACAGTTCATGTAAAGGCAAAGGTGCTTCTGTTTTTTTTTTCTTAAACAAAATAGGTAAGCAAAGTGCTTTGCTCAATGTGTTGAGCAATGAATTGTAGTGTGAAAAAAAGCTTTTAAAGCCGTTTGGGAGTTTGTGTAGCATGAAACTTACATAAATGTCTTCTGTGCTATAGCTAAAATAGAAAGACCTTAACCTTTTATTTTAATCTCCTTTTATGAAGAGATTTCACCCAAGGGTGGTGCACAGTAGACTACTATAAAACTTATAATTTTGTTAATAGCATAATTGTAAAAAGTAGCTAAATATAAACATAAGACAAGGGGTCTTCTTACTAAGCCACAGTAAAAAGTGGCATCAGTAGTGGTTAATTTGTTACTTTTGTATCCCACATTTTCCTAACTTTTTGCAGGCTCAGTGTGGCTTGCATATTATTGTTATCGGCGTTAGTACTCATGCAGCATGTGCCAATATGGCCATGCTGCTGGGAATGCCCCCCCCCCCCCCCATGGTAGAAAATAAAAATATTTTCTACCGTGGGATTGGTGCGTGCCAATTTTGAAATTACTGCTGGGTGAGCATGCTAACCAGGTGGTAGTGTCAATTTTGGCATACATCCTACTGCTGCTTTGTAAAATGGGTCCCTAAATGAGGTAAACTTGAGATCAGCAAATTAAAACACACTATTTGATTCATTTGTATCCCACATTTTCCCTTGAAGCTAGATGGTATTACTATTTTGGATAGTTGTGGTAATTTTGAGGTAATTTGCTTTATTTTGCAGAGCTGTTGCGCAGCCATTGGTACCTGTTTTGGGGGAACATAGCATACAAGCAAGACGCTCACAGCCTCGGTGGCGAAAACTTTTTCATGTCAGAGACCGAGAACTCTTGCACTCGTTTATGTCATCCCCTCTTCTCCAGACAGAAAATACCAAAAAATTGTAGTCAAAGATCTTTTCATCTTATTAAGGCCACTAATAAACCAAGATGTCTGTCAACGTCAACCGCAGTGTTTCCGATCAGTTCTATCGCTACAAAATGCCCCGTTTGATTGCTAAGGTATCTACAAATGTATATACATATGTGTATAGTTGTTGATTTGTAGCAGTACTTCAGAGTTACTTGAATGCCAACCTAAAAGTTACTCCTTAATGGGCCCCTGTACAGATTTGGGAAATGATAGAGAAAACTTACCAGCTAAATATGGTTAGAGGTGATATATATTTTTTTTCCTTCTGTTACTCAAGATCTAGTACATACCTTGATCAGTAACCCAGTTTTCAGGATATCCACAATGTATGCTTGAGATGGATTTGTATGCACTGGTGCTTGCATATGAGAGATTCACATACCATATTTGTCAATATTCTGAAAACCCAACTGGCCAGGTGTTCCCTGAGGAGTAGTTGAAACCCACTGATAGTGTTGCTGAACCAGGTTTTGTAAATAAGCATAATGAATTGGGGTCATAAATGATGTAACCACACGTAAGAAGAAAAGTGAGGCATATTTGCATCTTAATATATTTGAATTTTCACTGTATATTGAAAGATGTTAAGTACATGCTAATTCATAGTAACTTGTATGTGCCATCTTTTTTTTTTTTTTTTTCTAGGTTGAGGGTAAAGGAAATGGAATAAAGACAGTAATAGTCAACATGGTTGACGTTGCAAAGGCACTTAATCGGCCTCCAACGTGTAAGTAGAGGGAAAACTTAAGGCGCTTGTAGGGTGGAGGACCTATCGTATGAAAGATCTACCCAGCTAGTTGAACAGATTTTTAGGGTAGCAGACTTAGGTTTAGTGAATGTTTCTAAAGTGGTGCTTGTCAATCTTCATTGCTGTAATGCTGTGTGAGTGGCCAAATAACTGACACCCCCAACCTCCCTTGCCCTGGTGCAGAATGACACACCTCTGGAGAACCTGACCAAGTGTAGGTTTTGACACCATATTTGGTTATGTAGAGCATAAACTAGTTTTAGCAACACCTGTTATACTGAATTGGTCAAAAGTTTCCCCTCTTTCAATAATTCTACTTTTAGTTAAACTTGTGGGTTGTTCTGTTGATACCCCTGATATAGTTCTTTGAAGACTGCTCCTTGTTTGCACCATTGTGGGGGGGGGGGGGGGCAGGTAGTGGCAACAGCAGAAAGAGAAGAGCCAGAGATGGGGGGGGGGGGGGGAGCAACAGCAGGAGAAAGATGAAGAGCCAGAGATGTGTGAAGTATGCCAGGAAAAAAAAGAGAGATTTGGGTACCTCAAGGGGGGGGGGGGGGGGGGGGGTGACAGACAAATGCTAGAAATATGGGATGAAGGAATCAGAGGTGAGATGATGCCCATAGAGGGGGGAGGGAAAACTGGTAATCCTTTGATGGAGGGAGTGGAAATGGGAGGAGATGGAATCGAAGTTATTGGGTTGAATGTTTAGGATCAACAATTTACTTTTTTTTTTTTTTTTAAATCGGGCTTATTTTCAAAGCACTATGTAACTTTGCAAGTCTGATTTAGAAAATTCACTTCCACACGTACATGGCTAAATTTAAACTTCCTCATTCAGGTCATGCGATTAAAAACTGTAATCGATGGATGGCCCTAGTAATCATGAATGCCTTGGCATCCTTCTGGACCAGCCCAGAATGTGACTGTGCACACATTCCAGCAGGTGGAGGTTGAAAACTGACTCTAGAGAGAGCCAGTAAGAGCCCTGGCTAACTGGAACTAGACTTGGAGGCATATTTTCAAAGCACTTAGCCTTCCAAAGTTCCATAGGTTTCTATGGAACTTTGGAAGGCTAAGTGCTTTGAAAATATGCCTCTTGGTTTCCGTCTCCAGCAGGTGGAAGGTGTTGAGACCTTTAGTAGTCTTCATTTAAAAAAAAAAATCATAACTATAATAAAATTAGTGGTAGATTATTTAGTCGGTGTTCTACGTCATCAGCCTTTATTGTTCTATGCACCAGTGTCTCTTGCTTGGTGGCTGAGGTCCATGGGGGTCTCCCTTAGTCTCGGGTGCCAAACTCGGGTGGCCAGATCCCTTCCCCGCCCCCCCTTTCCTCCCATTTGCTTTCATATATGGCAGGAATTGCAGTGTCCTGAGAGCTTGTTTTAATCTCTTCAGGGAAAGGGTTTTGAGGTCAGGGAGGCAGCTGCATTTATTTAATTAAAAAAAAAAAAGTGCGCAAATGAGCAGGGCAGATCTGTTTCAGCCTGTGTTGTGGCAGTATTTCTTTGTGTTTTAGCTCTGATCAGTATGGTCCCACTTGGCAAAAAAAAAAAAGGCTTAGGCTTTCAGGAGACACTCATCGCTGCTCTGGAAGGGCTTGATGGCAGAGAAACTCAGCCATTGTGCGGTTTGTCAGCGGTGGAGCCTCGCAGCAAGCGGTGTCAATATTGCACCGGTGCGGAGTTTTTAAGAGGAGGCTGCTTCAGGTGCTGACTATTTAGGAGATGGTTTGCTTTCTGAGGATCCCGGTCCAAGGGGATTCAGGTGTGGAGTTTTCCTTGCCAGGTGAGGACCCTTCAGTGGTCAGAATGTTCACAAAAGATTTGCAGGAGCTTATTTCTTTGGTTTCCTCTATTTTGTGTTTTGACGGCCATAAAGTGGATCTCCTGGGGGAAGGGCATTATAAAGCCAGGTAGGACATACCCTGTGCACCAGGGTATTAAGGGTATTATTCAGGCACAGTGGATCTGCCAGATTCTTTCCAGCTCTGCCCAATTCCAGATTCAGACAAGTCCCTTCTCAATGGGTTCCGCCGCCTTGGCAGATTTATACGTTTTGCTGAGAGCCTCTAAGTCCAAGGTGCTGGTCTGAGAGAGTTTTGGATAGCTTCGGAGTTTTTTTGACCTCGTTAGACTTGAGAGGTGTATTTTCACATTCCGATTCGGCCTCTGCATCATTCTTTGTTTTGCAGTTTTGGGCAAGCGTTACCAATTTCATGCTCTTCCTTTTGGACTCACTGTGGCTCCTCACACGTTCACAAAGATTATAGTGGTCATAGCTGAGACTCTCGGAAAGGACAGTATTTTGGTTCATCCCTACCTGGACCATTGGCTGATCAGAGTGAAGTTGTGGCTCGAGTGGTTCAGTTTCTATAATCCTTTGGTTGGGTAGTCAACTGAAAAGACGTGGTTCTGTCTCAATTCCTCAACTACCTAGGGGTCTCCTTCGACACCGTTTGAGATCGAGTGTTTCTTCGCCAGATGATTCACAAGTTGCAGGCCTAAATTTATGCTTTTCTGCATAGGCCGGCTCCATAGCAGTGATGAGAAGTGGTGTCATGGGCCAGTGCACACATGAGATCTCTGTCCAGATGGTGCCCACGGAGATTCCCTGTAGGTGAGGTTGCCGCTAAGGGCTTAGGAGCGTATCAGCCTCAGGTAGTGGCTTAGGACATCCAACCTGACAAGGAGAGGGCTCTGGATCCACCACGGTGTATAGTGGTCATAACGGATTCCAGTCTTGGGCTGGGGATCCCACTGCCAAGGCCAATATGCACAGGGTCTGGTCTCAGCCGGAGGTTTCCTGTTTGATCAACCTCTTGGAGACCAGGGCAATTTGGTGTTGGAGGCTTTTTGTCCTCTGCTTCTAGGCAAATCGGTATGCATTCTGACAATGCTATAACATTGGCTTATGTCAACAGGCAAAGGGGAATAAGGAGTCACCTCGGAACAGGAAGAAGTGTAACTCATGAGTTGGGTAGGTATCTGGCCGCCCTCTCAGCATCTCGCGTAGCTGGGATGGTAAACATTCAAGCGTACTTTCCCAGCTGTCACACTGTAGACCCAGAAGAATGGTCTCTCGAGGCAACAGCATTTCAAGCAGTCGTAGATCGCTGGAGGCTTCCAGTAATAGATGTTTGCCTCAAATCTCACCGTCAAAGTGCCTCACTACTTCAGTCGAAGAAGAGATCTCAAAGCGAAGGGCGTGGATGCTGTTCTCAAGCTTTGGCCGTCGAGGCTCCTTTGTGCTTTTCCTCCGTGGCCCCTTCTGGGGCGCCTAATTCAAAGGATCAAGGTGCACAGGGGCTCAGTAATCTTGATAGCGCCAGATTGGCCCCACAGGCCTTGGTATGCTGCTGATCTTGTGTGCCTTCTCGTCAGACGTCCGCTCAAATTGCCCAAGTCTTTGCAGTTTCCTAGTCCAGGGCCCAGTGGTTCATCTAGACCTGGCTCTATTTTGTCTCACGGTTTGGCTCTTGAAAGAGCTTGGTTGATGAAGGGTTATTCCGTCGATGATTGCCAAGATGCTTTGGTTGCATTGTCATTTCAATTCTCGGTATTAGAACTTGGCAGACTTCAAGGGTGTTTAGATCGCAACATTTCTTCATTTAGCACTTCGGTTCCTGAGGTATTGGAATTTTTTTTTTTTTTTTTTTGTTTGCAACATGGCTTTGCTAAAAGCTTTGTGCTGGCTTCTCTTAAGGTCCAAATTGCAGTGCTTGTTTTCAGGAGCAACTTATTCTCTTAAGGAGTGGGTAGTTTTACACCCCATCCCTTCCTTTCTCCCTAGGTCTTGACGCAGTTTCACTTGTCCCAGTCGGTAGTTTTGCCCGTTCTTAGTTCTTCCGGTTCAGAGGATCAACAACATCTGTGGTATTTGGATGTCAGGAGAGTTCTGAAGCATTATTTGAAGACTGCAGAGGAATTTAGAAGTACAGGTGTCCCAGCAGGTTGGAGGGCCACGGAAAGGATTGGCAATGTCTAAACCCACCGTTTCCAGGTGGTTTATAATCACTCCCTCTCGGCTTTTCATTTAGCTTCCCTGCTCGTTGCTTTGGGCAGAGGAATTTAGAAATACAGGTGTCCCAGCAGGTTGGAGGGCCACGGAAAGGATTGGCAATGTCTAAACCCACCGTTTCCAGGTGGTTTATATCACTCCCTCTCGGCTTTTCATTTAGCTTCCCTGCTCGTTGCTTTGGGCAGAGTACCTACAAAGTCTCTAGCAAGCTCTGCCGACTCGAAGATCTTCTCCCCTCCTTCAGAGAAAATTCTCAACTTAGCAGGGTAAGTCAGGGCAAACTTGATTTTCTGGTCATACAGGTCTGCACAAACTGACACAAATGCCCTTCTCGCCACCGTAACTCTCCCTGAATAGTCTGGAAGCAGAGAATTTTCTTCCCTTCGTACTGCAATAATTGTCCCGATCTGAGTGCCCTCAGGATCGCTTGTTTGTGACCGTAGTTTAGGATTTTCATCATCACTGCTCTGTCGTTCATTAGTTGATCTTTTTGGTCCGATGTGGTGTGCCCTCTCAAGGGCCCCTGCAAATTAATTTTTAATTCCTTAGGAATCCTGCACTCCAGAAACTCTGCCAACTCTGGTTCTTTCAATTGCTCTGGCAATCCTATGAGCCTCAGATTGTTCCGCCGTGACCGATTTTCCAAATCATCCAATTTCTGCTCCAGCTCATGTACTTTCTTAGGGCCTCAGCTGGTCCCGCGGTTTTCTCCACACAGTCCTCCACATAGCTTATTTGTTGCTGCATGTCCAAATCTAGATGGAAGCCATCCAGCCGTTCATGTGCCTCCTCGGCTCTGTCAAAAAGGGCTTGCAGCTTTTTATCTAATGCAGCCTCAACTGCGGCAGTAACCTCAGCTGTTATTTCACTAGTCCACGCCAAGCACAACGAGGAACATTGCTGCAGCTGAGTGTCCACCATTTTGGCTTCCACACTCTTGCTCTTTTCCTTTTTTTTTTTTGTAATCTTGCAGCCATATGTCGTATTAGCTGAGCAGTACCAGTTTCTCATGCCTGCTGCTTTCACACAACGTCCAGTAACTGTCTGTTGCAAAAAAACGTCTGTTAAGTTAGCTAAGAGAGATTATAAGGAAGTGTAGGAGCTCGGCTTTTCAGCAGCCGTTCTCCCTCATGGCACCACGTGACTCCTTCCAGGTGGTTTAAAGAGATGATTGCTTCTGCTTATCTTCTCTCAGAAACCTATACTAGGAGATGGATAAATTGACTGCCATGCGAAGAGGAGGAATGATGAGATTTCTTAAAACCTGGTCCACTTATGTAGAGTGGCGAGGGCTTACAGGATGAGGAGTACATTTGGTGACTCTTGTGGCAAAACAATGTGTAACCTTTTGATGATGTGTTCCTGAGAGGGATGGGAGGGGGGAGTTTAGGGGGGCTTTTTGTTTTTGTTTTTTTCTTGTTGGTACTGCAAAATGTATGGCATATATTGTCAATATGCATTAATGTATGCTCTGAAAATTGTTAACTCTAATAAAAAGATAAATAAAAAAAAAAAAAGAAACCTATACTAGGAGTGAAAGCCCATTCTACCAGAGGCAGAGCTCTTTTTAGTGCCTCCTTTTGGAAATTTGTAAGGCAGCAATGTGGTCGTCCTTGCATTTCTTGCGTTACCGGTTGGATGTTAGGAGGCTATTTTTGGTGTGAATGTTCTCACAGCGGTATTGGGTCCCTTCTATAACTGCTTTGGTTCTTCCCATCGGTCACATTCTGGCTCAGTCCAGAGGGACATTAAAAAGCGAATTAGCTCCCTTAGTCCCTTCAGAGCGGCCCAGATCTCATTTGACTTGATTGGGTTTGTTTCACTAGAGCTGCTTTGCGCGTAGCCAAGGCTCTTACTCTCTGTCTGTTTTCAGTCTCCACCTGCTGGAAGATGTACACAACCCTATCAGTCACACTCTGGACTGGTCCAGAGGGACTAGATGAAAGCAAATTAGCAAGTAAGAATTAATTTCTCCTTACTGGCAACTTTTGACCAATTCAATTGTCGCTAAAACTAGTTTATGCTCCACAGGATAAAAAAAAAAAATTCTTCCAAAAACTGTGTGGATCTAGTAGTTAGCTCTCTAATCTTTATCTCCTGGGTCATTTTCCCCTTCCTTGGCCAGCAGGATGCTCAGTAAATCAAGCCCTGTATTTTCCTGTTTGCACTACATGGGAGAACAAGATGGTAGACACAGCTTGTCATCTGGGTGGAGCAGCCAAAGTTGACAACCTAGTGTAGCAGGCTGCAAATGGATATGAGAAGAATCGTAAGATTACTGGAGAGGGGAACAACAAATTGCAAGGGTTTTGGGGGGGGGGGGGGGGGGGTGGAGGAATCTGCTAGTTCATGCCTTGTTTTGTGGTGGCAGCATTTTGAAAATGGGTCATGACTGCTGGATTTTTGCCTGATTTATTACAAAGCATTTGAAGGAATTTTTGTTTAGTCACTGTACTATTTCTTGCTTTGAAGATCCCACCAAATATTTTGGTTGTGAACTGGGAGCCCAGACCCAGTTCGATATTAAGAATGACCGTTACATTGTCAATGGATCTCATGAGGCAAATAAGCTGCAAGACATGTTGGATGGGTTCATCAAAAAATTTGTTCTGTGTCCTGAATGTGAGAATCCTGAAACTGATCTGGTGAGTGAGTAAAGCATGTTTCTTCTGAATTAAATTCAAATATATATATATATATATATATATATATTTGAACCCTTGTGCTTGGAAAATGTGAAATCGCACGTTAATGTCTTCTCTAAGCTTCTCACAGTTTGACATAGCCCCACTACATTAGAACAGCTATGAGTGGTTTTTAAATCTGCAATGCTAGCTGTTAGATACCTGTTAAAACACTGATTTCTTTCTAATTGAACAAGTTGGAAAGAATTATACAAAAGGGGTTGAATATCTGGGATGAAACATGGCATGAGGGAAAAAGGGGTAAAAAGGCAAACCCGGAACTGGTAATTCCAGCGAAATGAGCTCCACCCCCAACTAACGGGCCAGTGCACTTTTATGGGAGAACTTTAGTTTCTGTAGCATAGAAGCTTACTCGTTTACTAAGCCGCACACTAATGCTGACATGGCCCATTCACTTTGAATGGGCTATGGCAGAATTGCTGCATAGGACAGAGGGTTAATGTGAAATGTAGCAATTAGGCAAAGGAGTAACTGCCCATACATGTGGGCGGGGCCAGATTAAACTATTCCCAAACGTTGTACTCCTGGGATGTCCTGTAAGATTGCCAGATGTCTGATTTTAGAAGTCACAGAACGGAATATATGGAGGCTGCATTATGTGTAACCCTTCTATTGTCTTACAGCATGTCAATATGAAAAAGCAAACCATAGGTAACTCTTGCAAAGCCTGTGGTTATCGAGGCATGCTTGACACACACCATAAACTCTGCACGTTCATTCTCAAAAATCCACCTGGTAAGTGAGATGCTTGCCTGGGCTTGAATTTTTTTTTTTTTTTTTGGGGGGGGGGGGGGAAGGTCATGGTGCTGCATACCACTTGCAAGCAACACTCTGAGGCAGATACTAATTGTTTGTCTCAATTTGGGCTTGCTAGATTAGAAAAGTCTAATCTATTCCAGTATTCTCTGTGCTATGGGAACAACTGTTATATTGACTTGAACAAATGAGTATGCTACTTAGCCTGTATTTGGCACTTTACATATTGCTCTCTCTCTCTTGCTGTCTTGTCACATGGCTCTGTGACTAGCAGCATTATGTTAACATTTTATTAACATGTTCCACAATACCTTTTTTTCACATTTTGTGTGTGATGACGCACATGCAAGTACTAATAAAATTTAAAAAATGCAATCTGCTCTACTGATAAGTCACCCTTGTGCAATGACAGCTCAAGACCAAGGTAGGCACGCCTTTCTGTGCATTGCGCAGAATGCTCATTTAAATACCAAGGATCTTGTCCTAATATACTTGCATAGGATTATGGTAAAGGCAATTCAGAAAAAAGGAAGAACAGTAGCCCTTGTAGAAACAAACCAAAAAGTCACAACAAGGGTGACAAAAGAGAGAGCAGCAGACGATGTTCGAATAAGGCCTTTATTGTATCATCCAAGATTCGACACGAGTCGTGTTTTGGCCCACAAAGGCCTTCCTCAGGAATCTTTATATGGATGCATTCTGTTGTACAGGTGGTGGTCGATATCTGAAAGGATTTTTGAAAGACTGACTTATTTTGGCAGTTTCCCATTTTTATTCAAGTGTTTGTGATTCCACAGGTTCCAAGTTCAGTTCGATTCACAACAGATTGCACCATCATGGGAACTCCTAAGCCCCTGGTACAATCTGTTGTGAATTGGACTGAACTTGGAACCTGTGGAATCGCAAACACTTGAATAAAAACGAAATTGCCAAAATAACTCTTTAAAAAATCCTTTCAGATATCGAACACCACCTGTATAATATTAAGCTTAACTTAACAGCATACATCCATATAAAGACTCCTGAGGAAGGCCTTTGTGGGCCGAATCACGGCTCATATCGAGTCTTGGATGATAACAATAAAGGCCTTAGTTCGGACTGTTGCTTTCTTTTGTCACCTTTGCTGTGACTGGTTTGAAAAGCAGTGCAGAACCACAGAACCTTTTTTTTGTATTAGACATGGTGTGCTAGCTACAACCAGTCTTAATCAAATGTTTTGAGCATTGGAACCCGAATGAAGCCACCCCCCCCCCCCCCCCCCCCATTTGATACCATATTCATCCAAAGCTGCAATAGGCTGAAACAGCCAAGCACTCTTGTATTGGCCACCTGTCTGCATTGTGCTGGCTGCTAGTACTATAGTAGTGCATCTTGGTAGAAGGCTTTGAATCATCTCAAGATCAAAGGTAGCTAGATTACTATGAAGTGTGGATTTTGTACTACTATATTGCCTTATATAAAGTTACATCAGTATTGGTTCTCTATTCTAGAGAATAGTGACAGTACAGGAAAGAAAGACAAAGAAAAGAAAAACAGAAAAGGTAAAGAAAAAGAGAATGGTTCAGTGTCTAGCAATGATGCAGCACCCCTAAACGAGATCAGCCCTCCTTGTGTGGTTAATAAAGAGGTAAGTTTGATAGAAATCTGACTTTTTTTTTTTTAATTATTTTTATTAAAGGTTTTTTTCAAACAGATAATACAAAAGTAAACACAAAATCAAACAAACCATCCCCGGTAAATAAACACAGAGATCAGAATAACATTATCATCGTTCCATGGCAATACCTTTGTTTTAACATTGCAGCTTGATATTTCTCCCAAGAAAAAATAATTTTTCTGAGTGCCATCCTATCAGAAGTTAGCAAGGTCTATAGTATAATTGGCTGCTAATGAAGTCGTTGCCAAAGGTGTCACCTCCCTACTGCTAAGTTGGTATTAAAGGGAAGCTAGTGAATGTATAGAACCTAAGTGGGACAGCATCAAAACACGAATGGCAAACAGTTAAGAGCACTGTTCTTTCTTTATATCCAAGCTATAAATGTGTAATTCCAGATTTCCATAGTATAAAACAGTGAATTGAAAAAATACTCAAAACACAAATATTGTCCCTTTTTGACTCTATCCCATTGTTACTTGACAAAGTAATTGACTTTTTTTCTAGCCATCTGAAATATATTGTGATAATTTTTGTAGGTCTGTCAGTGTTTTCCACAGCAGTAGTTCTTAACCTTTCTTCTGCTGACACGCGCCCTAAATGTTCCTTGTTGTGCAAGGGAAGTAAAATAAACTCAAATTTAAGAACATTTGTGTTTTTATAAACTTTATCAACATTTTTCTCTTGGTTTGAAATTTTACTTTTATCATTGAGGTAAAAAAGGTTTTTTGTTTTTTTTTTGGGGGGGGGGTTCTCTTATGGAAGGCAAATTCACACTAAATTTACTGTCAACATTAAATTCTACCCATTCCAGACTCCACACAGGATATAAAACTAGGAGGCTTCATGCTCAAATTCTGGTGTCTCCTCAGTAACAGCAAAACAAAATTCCTCCACTACCCAATTCTGTGCAGTAACGCAGCACCAGATATTATTTTACATTTGTACCCCACATTTTCCCACCTATTTGCAGGCTCGGAAACTGAGTAACCAAATCTATAAACAGCAGATCTGCAACACTTCCAGTTGAGGCTGGTGGCAGCAGTTGTTGGGGGTACTGGTGAAGCAGAAATAGGGACCAGGTTATATAGACTTCAAGTATCTTGATTCTCTGAATATCTGCTCTCCACCATTTCGTAGGTATGGATGGTTAGGAGAAGCACAGACTTACTGATCGTAACCAATTTTTAGTGACAAGACTCTTGGTGAAAACACTGAAAACCCACTGCTCCACAGCTGCTTGCAAGTTTGATCTTCAGAACATCCACTTAAACCTGGCCAGGGGTATTCAGTGGGTTGGCTGTAGTGAAGGACCTGTTTAGAGGTGATTGTGGTTCCTCTCAGGATGGATGGGTTTTTGTTTTTAATGTGGGAAGAGGATGGGAATTACAAGTGGTTAATGGGACTTCTGTAGTGGGGTGTTTTTTTATTTTTTTTTATTTTATTTTTTTAATGGACCTTTTTTCTGAGGAAAGGATAAGGAAACGGTCCAGCAGGATCTAAGGAGGTGGGGTTTTTTAAGTAAGACCGTTTTTTCCCCCCCAAGTAATTTACTGCAAAGTAGTAAATTTAAAACTAATCGTAGAAAATATTCTTCACTCAACGTGTAATTCAACTCTGGAATTCGTTGCCAGAAAATGTGGTAAAGGCGGTTAACTTAGCCGTCCAAACCTTTTTTTTTTTTTTTAAACTCTGCTAAGTCCATAGACAAATTGGATTTGGGGAAAATATTTCTGGGATAAGCAGCATAAAATGTTTTGTACCTTTTTTGGGGGGATCTTGCCAGGTATTTGTGACCTGGATTGACCACGGAAACAGGATGTTGATGTACCTTTGGTCTTTCCCAATATGGCAATGCTTATGTACTTATGACAGTGGGGATAGTCCGTCTCTCTTATGGCATAAAGGTGTTTGCTTCACATCTAGAGAATCTATTCTTAAGAACTGTGCAGTTGTGTAGTTCATAATACAGGATGTGGAAGTAGTGTTGAAGGTGTTAGTATTTGTACCAGGAAGGACATATCTTCTCTAGATACATTCAAAACTGTGGCATAAGTCCTTGAGATAAGTGTTGTGCACAGAATGCAAATACCCTGCTTCCAGTGTGAAGGCATGTTGGGTAAGCTTATTTACAAGGCTCTGATAAGTGCCTAGGAGGAATATGAATACTTGCTTAGCCAGGTTGGTGGAAAACAGTGCCTGGGAAGACCATGGGAGACACAGGGAGTTGAATATGTCCGAGAATTTAGCTGGAATATTGTAGATAATAACAAATAACCAAATCTGCATTTCTTACTGCTGTAATTTTCTATGTCATCTTAGGAAGAGGAGGAAGATGATGATGATTGGGGTGAAGACACCACAGAAGAAGCTCAGAGGCGTAGAATGGATGAAATAAGTGATCATGCAAAAAACTTGACTCTAAGTGACGATCTGGAAAGAACTGTGGAAGAGAGAGTTAATATACTATTTGACTTTGTAAAGGTAACATTTCTGCTGAGGCATAGGTTCCTTTTATCGAATGCCTTCTCAGGTCTGATATTACTTTGAAAGCTTTAGCTTTAGTTTTAAAGCTATAACCAACCCTAAATGGGGTCCCAATATCTGTGAGCACTATTTTTGGAATTAACACTGAGGCATATAGGAATCATCTAGAGATGCTACATAACATGTTTTTATTCTAGGATGAAAATGCTTTTTCCTCTTTTTGTAGAAAAAGAAGGAAGAAGGGGTAATTGATACATCTGATAAGGACATCTTGGTAGAGGCAGAGAGACTGGATGTTAAAGCTATGGGCCCTTTAGTATTGACCGAGGTTCTCTTTGATGAGAAGATTCGAGAAGAACTAAAGAGATACAGACTCCATTTCCTTCGTGTAAGTATTTCATAAACTTGACTATGGACATGGTGAATCAAGCCTTGGTGATACTGATTTCATATAACTATATGGAAAACATGGTTTGATTTCATGGCTGCCAAGTGCAAACTGCATGAGGATTTTTTTCCCCTAAAATTTAAAGAACTTTAACTACAAAGTTTTAGTTTGTAACTCATTGGATTTGTGATGTATTCAGTATTACAGATTACACCACAATATAATCTTGATTCACGTGTTGAATTTTCCCATGGAGGTCTGTAACTGAATTGGACATAAAATTCATAGACTGGCCAGATCTCTACACTGTACAAATAAAGACATGCTAAAACTCATGTAAAGACCAGATATAGATCAAGGATCCTCAATATTCAAGGCACAGCTTAATCAGGATTTCCATATGCAGTTTTCATTCTGAACTTGGGCATGTTCATAGTGGAAATATTGATGTATTTGTGTGATATGAGAAATCAAGGTGGGCAGACGACTGCTGGTGGTGGGGGTTTTCCTCCTCCATGGGGCAGTCCAGCCCACCTACTGGTTTTAATATATTGTCACACTTGAATTTGTAAGTAAATGCATGCTTCACTGACACTATATAAAACAAAATGTGGTTTAGTAGACACTAGTAAATCCGTTACCAAAGTTACTGATCTGAGGCAGGTCTCCTTGTCAGAGAGCGCATCATTTTCTTATTGCACAAATTTTGTGGTTTTTAGTACCTCCTAGGTGGGCCTGAACAAATTTGCATTAGATTTTGCAGGAACCGCATATTTGCCAAGTCTGAACCCAACATCCCTCCCCTCTCCCAATGTGGCAGCTGTAGTTGAAAATAGCAGGGGAGGGCACCTACTCCATTCCTACACATTTTTTTAGACACGAGTCCCCCTCCTTAAAAGTTTTTTTTTTTTTAAATATAATAGGCTTTAAGAATTCACAAGCACTTCTACATGGATGTAGTCAGGCAAAGGAGTGGAGGATAAGTGACAGCCCTGGTGCTGTTTTTAATAAAGCATTTGGGCAGATTGAACTAATATGAACTTTATGGAATAAGTAGCTACTTCAGCCTCTTATTGTTTAAAAGGCTAGGTACGGGCTACCTGCTCCCAAAATGGGGAGAACAATGGTTATCCCTATGAATATGGATGGGTCATATGTTCAAGCCATCTGAGTAAACACCAGAAGATAAAACACTTGTGTACATCTACAGTTAATTCTAAGGTTTATATAACTATTTAGTGGCATAATGCACATCATTTTAATATTGAACTGATCTGCATACGGAAAGCTTTCATCTTTAATACTTGAATTTTTCTAGTCATGTTTAGACATCTGCCTAAATTACTTGCCCATGACTGTTCTGCTTGTCTTGTTGATAATGTTTTTGTGTTTTTTCTTAAGTTTTGCCATAACAACAAAAAAGCACAGAGGTATCTGCTCCATGGCTTCGAGTGTGTTGTAGCTATGCATCAGTCCCACCTCCTTTCTAAAGTTCCACACATTCTAAAGGAGATGTATGATGCAGATCTTCTGGAAGAGGATGTGGTCATTGGCTGGGCAGAAAAGGTTAGTATTACAAGTGGAATAGTAAGATGTTGGAGACTCCTTGAAATTGGTGGACATTCAAACATTTCATTTGATGTGGTGGTTAGTAAATGCAACTGACCCACCCATCAGGCCTACATGTGAGGGAGTAGTAGTAGTTGATTTGTAAGATTTTTGAGCAGGAAGGCTTTTAGACAGTTTCTATATTATGTCAGACTACTATGGACAAATGGGTTATGGCCTCGCTACCAGTAAATGAAGAAAGCTGTGTCCTAACATACTCCTACAAGGGAGTGGTGCTACCTCTTTTTAAATATATAATCTGTTCAGTATCTGTCTCCTGTAGGTGCAGCTGATTTTTAAAATACACAAGATTTGTAACATGTTTTTAAGTAGGCAGGCAAGATGTACAGATGCCAGCTTGATTATGACAGAACAGAAGACCAGCCCTACAAATGACCTCTGTCATTCAACCAACACCTGTCCAACACAGTTGTGCAGGTTTTTGTCTGCTGCAACAAGGGTTAGGTCATGGGCTATATAGTCTCGTTACAAATTGTAATTGTTTTAGTGAATAAATGTGCAGTAACATGTATAGTCATGGATAAACCTATACCGTGTAAAAGTAAGCTAATCACTAAAGAGAAGCCTCAGGCATTGAAAGTTCATACTACATAATAGGTAGCACAAACTTTATCTGTGCACTAATTTAGATCTGGTAAACTGTCGGAGTGGCTCGGCTCACCTTGATGCTTAAAAGCCAAAGTAAATGCGTGACCTTGAGGTATGCCATCATTTAAAAACATTGGTAATCTATTTGAATCATAATCCCCAGATCTAGTCATTAGTATTAGCAGATACTTGGTGAAATTTACCAGGAGGTGGCTTGAGTTAGGGAGTGCTGCAGGATACTTCCATTCTGTGTAGTGTCTAGGCAAGCACAATGGAATGCAGCTTAGACTCGCTTATCTAAGCATGTGCAGGGGTCCATGCTGCCTGGGGGCCTCCCTTCCCCTTTAGTCTAGCCAAGCCAAGAAGTGATATTTAGAGGATGTTCTTAGCTAAAATATTTTGACTTTATTTATTTTTTGTGGGTATGGGTTCCCTCCCACATCAAGCAATCTTTGCTGTGCAGCACCACTTGCTTGTACTCCCAAGTGGGCTGTCCATTCAATCCTCCATTGCCCCATGTAAGCCGCATTGAGCCTGCCATGAGTGGGAAAGCGCGGGGTACAAATGTAACAAAAAAAAAACCTGCCACAGCCTCCATTTCACCACCACTACAGACTCCTTCGTGAAGGGCTGGGGGGGGGGGGCACAACTCGGCCTACTACTGACCTAAGGCCTTTGGTCCTCTTGCAAGGCTCTACATATCATATTCTGGGCAGATGACCATGTTTTTCTCTTCACTCTGAGGCCTTCTACATGTAGCGCTTCAGAACGACCTCCAAACTGTCTACATTCTGGGCCACTTCAAACTCCTAGTGGACTTGCTCAGTTGCAAACTGGATCCTCACAAATGGTCTCTACATCAAGCAGCAGACAACCAGCTGTTCTGTATGTGGGACACTCTCACCCACCAACTCCAAATGTCCCTGCTTCTTCTCTGACCAGGAACTTGCATAGTTGCTTGATGTCTTCATTCGTTGGATAGCTCAGCTTTTCTGTCTTCACTGTTCCCACTCGTTTCCAGAGTTCTGCAGAAGATCAGGGACTCCACATGTATCATCCTGTTGGCACCATGGTGGCCCCACTTTTGGTTTCCTCTGCTTCTTAACCTACAGATTGTTCCACCCATCTGTCTCTTCTCATTCAGCAGTATGGTTGTATCCTCCACCCCAGCCTGACCAACCTCCACATTGTCAGTGAGGGGCTGAACAAGAGGCATTGTCAACATCATCCCAGTCTCCCTTGCTGCTGGACTGCTATCTACTAGGAAGTCATACCAGCCTAAATGAACATGAACATGATTTTCTCACTGGACGAACTCGAACCACAGCAACCCATTCTCATGCCCTGTGCAAGTCATTCCCGCTTATCTCCACTTGTCCATTTCTGGACTCGACCACCTCAGTACACGCCCTCTCTTGGCCACCACAGCCTGTCATGATGACTGCGTATATGGTAATTACTTTCTACACACCCCCTTGTTGCACGCTTCATCAGGAATATATCCCCAGGTATGGAGATCCCTCCTATACCTTGGGATCTCCATTGATGGCAGTCTTGTCAGTAGGCACAGCCTCGGTCAGATTCGTCAATCTGGAAAACTGCCTTCCTTATAGCGATCGCCTCTGCCAGGAGAGTCGGTGAACTGCAAGCTCTCGTCATTTTACTTCCCTTACACTCTTCTTCCCTAACAGAGTGCAGCTAACTGAAAATTCATTCCCAAGGTTTGTTAGAAATGCACATAAATTGGTCAACAGCTCTGCCTTCATTTTGTGTCTCTTCCTCCTGAAAAACCGAAAAAATGTATCATCTCGATAAAACGCATCCCACGCCTTGGACATCAGGTGAGCCTTCCTTTTTGCATATAAAGTACAGCTTCCCACAGCAAGGTTCAAGGTATGGAAAAGCATAACTAGTCTTGTGGCTGTGCTGCTGCCCTTCACAGGAAATTTGTGAAGACTGAGGTGCTGAAAAAACGACAAGAGAAATGAAAATTTAATAGAATGTTAACCTAACAAAAATTCTGCCAGTGATTTAGAATTTTTATTTTAGTACTTAACTATACCGCTTTACTACTACTTATCATTTCTATAGCGCCACTAGACGTACGCAGCACTGTACACTTGAACATGAACATGAAGAGACAGTCCCTGCTCAACAGCTTAACTAAGGACAACGCTTTACAGACTGCCTAATGAAGGAACTGCAAGGCAGACATTCAGACCATCAGAGGACAAACACTTTATAGGGGTGGCCACGCAAATCAGCCTGATTCCTGTCCAGTCAAGTGCTATCTGCTGAGAGCCAAACTTTGAAGGCTATTTTAATGCTTTCAGGACAATTCACCCCAAATTGTCAGAAGTAATGAATTCTAGAGGGCTGGGGCCACAAAAGAGCTGTCTTATCTGAATAACTTAAAGGATCTGGTGTACTGGTCAGAAGTGCTATGTCTGGTACTATACTTCTACCATGATTTACACACCACAATCATTGGTCACCACCTCCATATACTATTAAATTGTAAAGTTATTTATTCTTCTGTTAAGAAGAAAAATTTTGTACTCGTCTGAGCTATTGGTGTTTCTGTAGTGTTGGCTTAGGGGAAGTTAAACATTGGACATGGCACATGTTTCGCTTACAGCTTCCTCAAGGATATCCCCTTAATAGCCATTGCTCATCCTGCCGATTTAGATGTGTAATTTGTCATGGTAGAAGTATAGTACCAGATGTGGCACTTGAGGTCAGTACACCAGATTCTTTGCCTTTTGTTTTTTTTTTTTGTTTTTTTATTTTATTATTTTAATATATGATGTGGTGGTTGTTCCATTGCACTAAGAAGATGTAAGGATACGGCCATAGTATAGCTGGTTTCTAACTAAGCCAGGTAAAGTCCAGGAAGGACCATCGTTTTACAGACCTAAAGACAGGTTGGTGTATAAGGAATAGAGGCTAAGATAAAGCCCCTGATCTAAAAGACAAAGGCTAGTTTAAAAAAAAAAAAAAAACCTCAAGTGTTCAACAGTAAGCTGGTGATGTGTTGAAGGTTGGGATTACATAGTGAATCTGCAGTGTTTTGTAATGGCTGAAGGTTTTTTTTTTTTTTTTAAAGAACTTAATAAAGTTACAATTTGTCATGAAAAGTGACCAGAATAAATGAGTGAAAGGTATCCTGGTCAAAAGAGCAAATGAAGCACTGTTTGACGTGACATGGACAAAAAAAAAAAAAAAATCCAGATTTGTAGATACCCGAGGAGCAAATGGCAGCTGAGAAGCCAAGATAATGGAAACTTTAATGCCTAGGTTTTGATCTGCAAAACGTTCTATAAAAACCAGATAGCTAGCATGCAAACTTTTTTTCTCAGTTTAAAATGAGATTGTCTAAGCCATTGTGCAATGGTATCAAAACTGCAAAGACTTAATATCCAAATCGGAGTCTGTATGATGGGGAATTTCTTTTTAATTTCTATGCAGATATGGATGAGTAATGCTACAGGACTTGGGAAAAGATTAAATAAAAGGGGAGGGAACCTTGGGGACTCCACAAACAAATTGCTTGCATGCGTTAGCATCTGTTAAGAAACACAGCCACCTGCACCTGGGAATGTGCTGTATACTAGTACCCTTCTTACTAACAGGGTCCCAACTGTCTCTGGGTGAGTGTCCTGCTCTCAGGTTATCAGTTATCCCTGGTGATTTCTAGGTTACTGAGCCCACGCTCCTAGTGGTCCCACAGCATTCAGTCAACACACACAACAAGCTATCAGGATTCTTAATCAGTCCAGATAAGCAGTAAAAAAAAAAATTTTTTTCAATAAAAATGTTGAATAGTGAACTATAAAAACAGATGGAAACAGGCAAAAATAACAGGTAACTGAATACCTGGATAGTGCCTAGGAAGTACAAGAAATATAACTGCTCTCACAGGGTCTCAGTAAAAGTAAAAAGGTATTCTTCTTCCAGACTGGAGGAAAATCTAGTATTGAGCTTCTGGGCTAGTCTGAACCCAGAAAAACATTTTTTTTAACTAGTTGGCCACATCACTGCAGGTACTTTTTGTGTTAAAGAACACTTGTTTCTCTGTAACGGCTTTAAACATAAAACATGCACCACCTGCTGGCCAAACTACATTCCATGAAATTTTATTTTCACAGCATCTATTTTTATTATGTTACTAGTAAAAAAGGCCCGTTTTCTGACAAAACGGGCGCTAGCAAGGTTTTCCTTGGAGTGTGTGACATAAGTGTGTGTGCCGCCACCCACAGCTGCCACTGGTAACGCTGTCCGGCCGCTGCTGCTTCTCCTGTTGAGCAGCAGCAGCCGCTACAAAAAGAAGAAAAGCAGTAAATGTTTTTAAACATCAAGCACGGCAGACAGCCATCAGGCATTGGCTGTCGGCTCTGCAGCCGAGCCTCCGGTGTCTTACTCCAGGGGCAGTGACATGGAGGCGAGGGGAGGAGGAGCGGCTGCAGAGCCGACAGCCAATGCCTGATGGCTGTCTACGGTGCTGCGCTTGATGTTTAAAAGCATTGCTTTTTTTTTCTTTTCGTAGCAGTCGCTGCTGCTCAACAGGAGAAGCAGCAGCGACAGCGTTACCAGTGGCAAGTGGGGGGGGGGGGTAAAACATTTATGGCTTTTTTTTTTTGTAGCAGCTGCTGCTGCTCAACAGGAGAAGCAGCAGCGGCCCGACAGCGTTACCAGTGGCAGCTACGGGTGTCGAAGGGGTTGATGTGCTTCGGGGGGGGGGGGGGGGGCTTGGGTGATGCGCCGAGTGAGTGTTTGAGTGGCGCACTCACAACCGATTCCCAGGCAGGGGGAGGAGTAGGGAAACATGCGGAGCAAGTTGCTCCACGTGTTTCCCTACTCCTCCCCCTGCCTGGGAATCAGCTGTGAGTGACGTCAGCCTAGCTCAGCAACTCCAGAAGCCACGGACACAGGCGCTATAGAAATGCTAAATAGTAGTAGTAGTAGCTACTTTAGACCGTTGATGGTGAGAATTATTATATAGGATTAGGACTTATTTACCACCTTTTTGAAAATTTATATTTTAATTTTTTTTCTTGATGAACCAGCTGAGATGACAAAGGTTGTTGGAGTCTTAGCCCTCCTGATTTCTTAGATCAGGAGGCATCTTGAATAAAACACATTTTGCAAGTGAGGCAATAGCTCCTCAGATAAAAGCAAAACACTGTCTTCTGCCCCTTTATTTTTAATGGATTGATTGAACTGTCTCAAGGCCTGAATGTGGAGGCCTAGATAAGGTTGTGTTCTGTGGCCTTGGAGAATGATTTTGCAATACACACTTTGTCTTTATGGCTTTAACATTGTTTCCAAATGTTGGTCTCCCACCCACAGGGATAATAAAGCAGGGGCTGGGCTTAGCTGCTGGTGCTACAGGCAAGGCTTGTAGCTTATCTTTGTCTTGCTTTTGAAGCTGTTTAAGGAGGCTAGTGTTGAAACCATATTCAAAAGGTGCAGGTTTATCTTCCAACAAAACTGAACATTGGAACTGGTAAGGTTCTTGATGATGAGGCATAGAGGAAAGATGTTAACGGTAGAAGAATGGTCTCATCTCTTATTTGAAGTACTGCATCCTGAACTTTTAACAAAAAAAACAAAACCTGGTCACCTAAACAGGGAGCATCCATTAAATGTATCATGATTCCCCACTGTATGTTAGGCTGAGATTGCAGTGAACAGCAGCAACAGCTATATCATGGGCTTTATATGAAGGTAGTGTGTTCTTCCCTGGGTGTCCATATATTGTACCTTTAAAGTCTTAAGAGTGATCTCTTGATAGGGAATGTTTCACACCAAAACATGGGTCTATGATTTGTTTGAATAAAGACCCTATTTTACTGACTTTTACCTAGAAGGTCCATTGTATTACCTAGTTTGGTATTCTTCTGTTGGACTGGGTAGGGTTGTTTTTGTTCTTCCCTGGATGTATATATTTGCACCTGGTTCTGACAACTACCAATTAGTAGGGAGGTGATAATGCTCTGGTGCTGGTAAAAGCTTGTATCCATTCTAGCCACCTTAATGTAGGCTGTATAGAAAGTGAGATATTCAGTCATTTTGCTGCAGCTCTTGAAAGCTCGTGCACTAGTAGAGCTATGATCCCTATTTGCTGAACAAGACTATAGGATAGAACAGCTTTTAAGGAGGTCCTGGGAAAAGAGCTCTAAATTTTATTTATTTTTGGAACAAGCTTTTGGATACAGAGAAAATTTCATACTGATTCTTGAAATTAGGGTGCATTTTGTACTAGAGTTCACTATAGGAATGAGGTCTCTGTGGTGGGGAACTTGTGGTACTTCTCCCACACCCTTGCCATTGAGAACTGGGGGGGGGGGGGGGGGGGGCTTTCCAGCCACTGAATTTGTAAATGTAGACTGCTGAGCCAGAGATGATGATGGTAGTATATAATTGTAGCGTATAAGCTGAGCAATAACAAGCATTGGTTGTGTTCTGTGTAGAGGATACCCAGGAGCTGGACTCTACATTTTATGAGGAGGACCCAGGAGTTACATTGGTCCCAGTATCTGTCTCCTGTCCATTTGATTTCTCACATCTGTTACTCATCTTCTCCATTTTTGGGAATAGTGGAAAAAACCAGCTCATTTAACCTTTTCACTCACCTCTGCCATGCCCATCCTGCCACCAGTTGCTCGCCTGCTGGGCCACTGACTTGCCATGTTTGCAATGCCAAGAAGATATAAACTCCTTTCCTTCCCTAAGCAAACCAAAATGAGGCATGGTGCCATAGCTTTGTGCACACCCTGGCAGCTCTTGCAAGTTATGCTCCTCAAAACAGGATTTACAAGAGCCACCAGGGGTGTGCATAAAGACAGCACAAGAACCCCTGTGTATGCGTGACAATCTTGAGACTTCTGAGCTGAAGGAGCTCCTATGCACAGGTTCTTTCAGAGGACGTCACATGACGTGTACCTGAATCCCCCTGCCTGCTTGGTAATAGAACACTAGTCATATGCTGTGACCAAAAGTGGTACAGAAAATGCCAGAGACAATTGTCCATGCTTGTAGGTAGCATATTGATACTAGGTAAATCAATTTTTGCCTTGGGCATGTCAGTTTGTATATTCATGTTGCCTTTCACTTTTCACTTCCAGCCAGTACTCTATCATGGCTGCACCAATCCTTTATACTGTCAGTTTTTCTGCCTTTATCTGCTGTTTGGGTGACATAACACACACCTCTGTACTGGTCTGGCAGGACTTGAGGAAACAATATATGCTGAAATTGTTCACTCTTAGTGATGTGCCTGAAATGTATATACTTAATCATTTATCCATAGGCATCAAAAAAGTATGTATCTAAGGAGCTTGCTAAAGAGATTCGTGTTAGGGCTGAGCCCTTTATCAAATGGCTGAAAGAAGCAGAAGAAGAATCTTCTGGCAATGAAGATGAAGAAGAAAATCTTGAGGTATGCTTTTACTCAGATTCTAACATCTCTCTGCCTCAGGTAGGAATTTGGTCTTCACTTATATATGAGGTTGCTTCCAGTTTGCCATTGCAGTGCAAAAAGGGCTGCAAAATAACCCTTGCCACAGAATGACCTGTGTATCTTGAGTAACTAGATTTGAGGCAGCAGCAGTGGCCGGTCATAAACATGACAGCAGATAAATGCCATATGACCCATCCAGTCTGCCCATCCTCTGTAACCCCTAATTTTCCTTTTCCTAAGCGATCCCACATGCTTATCCCATGTCTCTTTAAAATTCTGGAACAGTCCTCGACTCCACAACATCCACCAGGAAGCCATTCCATGCTTCAACCATCCTTACTGTGAAATAGTTCTTCCTTAGATTACTCCTAAGCCTATTTCCTCTTAACTTCATCATGTATGTGTTACTTTTTTACTCCTGAATGTGGAACAAAATTTGACAAGCTACTAAAATTAAGCTGTTTGGGGGTATGGATTGTTTATGCCTATTTAAAAAAAAAAATAGACAAAACTGATATGTGTAATATAGCCCAGCTTTGAGATGCCATAATTTTGGCTGTAGGTAGCACTTGTGAGTAGTACTACCGTGTTTCCCTGAAAGTAAGACATCCCCCGAAAGTAAGACCTAGCAAATTTTTGTTTGAAAGCAGGGCCGCCGAGAGCCGGACAAGGCCGCCCCCCCCCCCCCCCCCCCCCCCAGTCGCTCCCGGAACTAACCTTAAATGCCTCCTTTCACCGCAGCAGGGCAGACCTCTCCTTCCGTGCCCCGCCCTCACAGATGTTACGTCAGGCAAGGGTGGGACACGGAAGGAAGGAGTGGCCTGCCCTGCTGCTACTTGCTGTGAAGGTGAAATGAGGTGTTAGGTTAGTTCCGGGAGCGACAGAGCAGGCGGGCCAACCCTGATGTTTCCCCGAAAAATAAGACCTAGCGCATTTTGGGGGGCAAAAATTAATATGACAGTGTCTTATTTTCAGGGAAACACGGTAGCATTGGCTGTATTCCATGGGGTTGGGGAATAGAGTAGAGCAGTGCTTGCCATAAAATCAGGGAAATGGTTCTTGAACTGAGCTTCAGAATTGCCAGCTGATAACCGGATGCAGATTTAATCATGAATCCAAATTGTTCTTTCCATACACATGGAAGCTGTGGGTCAGCTCTTGGTAAGGCACAGAGGTGTAGCTAGGTTTTGACATGGGGGGAGCAGGCTTTTATAAAATAGGCGCCAGTTGGTTTGGTATCAGCTAGACAACAGTGCCTGTGGCTATGACGGGCAATGATTAATACAGGTGTTCTCTGTTATGTGATGTCCTTCCTGGCAGTTACATCAAGAGACAGGGTGCAGAAGAGGTCCCCAGACTGGCCAGAGCAGGCAACCTGTCTTAAAAGTAAAAATATTCAAATTGTGACCATTACCTCAGGAACATCACACACTCCTTCCACTGCTAGACGCTTTGTTTAAATCAGATGGACTATTGTTTGTGGTGACTAGAGGATGTGGAGACCACTAGTCTTGAGCATTTTTATTGGTGGCCCTTTGAGCATTTTTATTGGTGGCCCTTGCCTCGGAGCCTACTTTCAAACAGGGCCAGACACTTTGTGAAATGACACCCAAACCCTATACTGAAAACTTACACCATAAGAGCCCTAACCCACCTACAAAAAGAGTGCTACAAATATTACACTGAGCCCTAGAGCAGTTTCCCTAGGTGGTCCTGGAGTAGGCCCTTGCCATTCAGGTTTTCAGGTTATCCACAATGAATTTGTATGTAATGGGGGCAGACTATGGAAATCCATTTCATGCATATTTATTGTGGATACCCTTAAAGCCTGACTGGCAAGGGGGTACTCCAGGACCAAATTGGGAAGCACTGCCCTAGAACACCAAACGTACCACACCATAACAGCCCGAACCCATCTATGGAAAGACAGTGATAGAGCTGTTAGGGCAAGCACGGCAGGCGAGTCGATGGTGACGGTCCGGTAGTTCTGGCGGTGCACACGCCCCCCCCCCCCCCCCCCTTTAGCTACGCCACTGGTAAGGCATAGCTTTTAGTAGGCCAGTTTTACCACTATTCACCAGCAAGAGCACTAATGGGATGTGATTAAAAATGTGTTCTCAGTTTTTTTTGTTGACAGAGGCGCTCTTAAAAACTGTCGTAAATAGTTGAGATGATGTCTCTGGGAGGTGGGGGTGGTGGTAGTAATGTACTGATCTATATGTATTTTTTTATTTATTTTTAACACAGGTTGTGTATTCCAGTTCTGCTAGTGTTCCTAAAGTTGAAACTGTGAAGCCTTCAGCAAACAAAGATGAGGATATAGATATTGATGCCATTTAAGTCGAGCCAGTCTTAAAAGATCCATTGTCCTGCATTTTATGCCAGGAGTGCAACATGGATGTTACAAGCTGAAACGACTGACTATACTTTGTATTAAATGTTTCTTTCTACTGTGATTAGTCTCCTGTAGTTAAGCTTACAGAAATCCAAAATGCAGGCATTTGTACCAGAATTGAGCTTATTGTAGCATGTTAATTCTTTTAAAAAAATACTTGGACACAGTGTGCATTTATGTTTTGTGGAAATAAAATTTGGATAACAATTAACTGTTTTGAGGAGTGGGATTACTTTCACCAACATGAAGTGCAAGCCAATTTCTGGCTCCTTTTTACAGTGTCATGTAGACATTACCCTCATGTAGATGGTGTAGCTAGTGCCTACCCAGGAGGGCTGGAGTTCTTACTTTATCCATTTCATGGTCCCCCAAGCAGGGCAGATCCTTTTGGGCACATCTTGTATCTCAAGGGGGTTGGTGGCTCTCTGGGTCATATTTCTGTATGGAAACCCCATTTGTTTGCTTCATGCAGCTGAGCAAACTTCCAACCTCCCTGTGTCTAGGGGTTTGCTTAACACATTGCAGTCTAGGAGCCCCCCCCCCACCACCCAAAAGTGTTCCACTTCTGCATTCTGGGCAGATAACTACAGTTCAGAGCTCTATTTGAAAAGATCTGGGAATTGTCGCTAGGTCAAAGTTGTGGTTCATAGCTGCAAAGAGTGAATTGGACTCAAGACTGAGAGTAGCTATAGTGGAGTTAATTTGCGTGCTTGAGTATCTGGGCTGAGTGGTGAAATATTCCAAGTCAACAGGTGGGAGTATATTTTTCCTTTACACTAAGCAAGGAGTGAGGTTTTGGTTTGGTGTACATGGTCAAACTGGTAGTCTCAGAAATAGGTTTTGTGGACAGGTGGCTTCTTGGGTATCAGATTAGCTGCAGCTTTATTGCAGGAACGTTGGAAGTGGTACTTTTTTTTTGGGGGGGGGGGGGGGGGGGGGGGGCAAGGGCTTTATCTGTTCCAGACAGCACTACTGTTAGTGGGCTTTTTCAGTGAGGTACACCTTCTTCCAGTGACACATTGAAAAGTCTGGCTTGGTTGGACAATCCCCACGTGCTCTGGGGATTCTCTAAGGCTTTCCCAACTGCATAGTCCTAACAACCTCTAGAGGCATCAGTGGTGTACCAGTGTCTTGGCTGGCTCACATGAGCAGTGGTTTTAGATGGAGGCAGCTTGCCCATCACTTCAACATGAGCAGTCCAGTTGGAGAATTTTTTCCTGCAGTACCTTTTTAGAGGGGAAAACTAGGTTATGTTCAGTGCCAGCAGTTTAATTACATCAACAAGCAGGGGGGCTTCTAGAATGAATGGGTGGCACTGGAAGCAGATTGGATTTGCACTTGGACAGATCCATCTTGGCCACCTTGGTGAGATTGGAAAATGTGTAGGCAAACTCAGCCAGAACATTTGAATTGGGGAGGTGGGAGGAGAGGTTCTCTGCAGTGCCTACTAGAGACTATCTGTTAATGCTTCGGTACAAAGTTCAAGTTTTAAAACTAGGGGGGAGAAGAGTATGGAGATGAGTTGATGAAGTTTTGCTTTTTATATTTTTTATTCTGCCTATCACTATACTACAACTCCTCCTTGTAAACCCCAATCTTTAAGTGCACAAAGCAAAATAGTGTTCCTCAGCAATCCTCCAGACTGTTCAAGACGCGTGGGTTATGCACTCCTACCATCAGAGGGAGACTGAGAACACTAAAACTTCTTATACAAGTAGCCTGTGCAGACCTTCTACTAACCAGTATTTTCTGTCTCTCAGCAGAGGGTAGAAGTGTGCAGCCTATGCAGTGTACTCAGTCTGGTAGGCCCATTTGGGGTTTCTAGGTTGGGTTGTAAATGTTAGAGAACCCACACTTGGATCTCTATTACAGGGTGTAAGTCCTAAGGGGCTTCTTATTCCCTGTGGGGTGTCGCACCCGGGTGGCCGGGTCCCTCCCCCTGTGCTCTTCCTCTGGAGGACTGCTTGACCTCGGCTACAGACCTTGTTCTGTACCCTTGAGGCATTTAGGCATCAGCAACGAGGTTTTTAAAAAATGTTTTCAAAAAAGGCGGCTATTTCGGCCATTCTTGTGGCCGTCCAGAGATAACGTCTTAAAGGGCATTCTTGCCTTAGGCGGTTTTGCTTATTAGTCTGTCAAAGCACAAAGCAACTCTTTTTTTTTTTTTTTTTTTTTTTTTTTTTTTTTGTTCGCGGCCATTGTCAAAGCTGGTGAGGTGTGGGTTTTGCGCGAAGCGCGGCGTTTAAGTGAAAGGTGGCCAATGTAAACTTTGTGGGGAGCCTACGTTGTCAGCGCTCTTGCCCCCGTGCTTTCCCCTGAGTCGGCAGAGGTGTTGGGTGGCGATTTGACCACACATTCTGGGCCGGCAAAGGCGGGGCCGGTTTGGTGGGAAATGTGGCCCATTTGACTGCATGTCCTGGGTCGGCCTTGACTGAGCCGTTTTTGGCGGGAAGCGCGGCCCTTTTTGCCGCGCATTCTGTACCGACACCGGGGGACCAATGTGTGGTGTGAAGCGTGCCTAGTTTAGCTGCGGATCATGCAATGGACCTGCCGCCGTGGGAGCGAGGGGGTCTGTTGCGGAGCCCGGGAAGTGTTGGGGCTTCAGCGTGGGGGGGGGGGGGGTCTGGTTTCCCTACTGAGTTTGGTCTGGTTTCCCTCCTGAGTTTTGTCTCTATAATGCCTGGAGAGCTGGCCCCTCTCAGGCTGTTTGTTCCCCGGATGCTGCTGGCTCAGTGGGAGTTAAGCGCCCGCGGGTGGATATTTCGGAGCCTATGGAGATACTTTCTCTGCCTGGGTCGGAGGTTTGGAGTGACCCAGGAGAGGAGGATCTCTTAGATGAGTCTGAGGATCAGGATGGGCTAAGGCCTGGGGAAGATTCTTCAGTGGTTTGCATTTTTCATAAGGAGGAGGGGAGTTAGAGCTCATTGATCAGGTGATCTCTACTTTGAAGTTTGCTCCGGCGGCCACTCCCTCTGCGGAGGGGACCCCAGGTAGATCCCTTGGTTAAGGGGATTCGGAGAGCCTCCCGTTCCTTTCCCATGAATTCAGACATTAGAGACATGGTTTTTCAGGAATGATCTGTGCCGAAGTCTGCTTGAAAGGTGTCTAGGGCTATGGTGCGGCTGTATCCCTTGCCTTCGGAAGATTTGGCCCTACTGTGGATGCGGCGGTTACTAAGGCTACGGCCATTCTGGTGGATGGCGGTACAGCCTTATGGGATCCTCAGATTAGGAAGCTAGAGTACTTTTCTGAAGCGCAGCTTTGATTTGTCGGCTTTGGCCTTGCAAGCCTCTGTGTGTGGGGGCTTGGTAGCCAGCTTGTTTCCGTTGAGCGGAGAAGCTCTTGGATGAGCCTGCGTTAGGACTGGTTTGGTTCAGGAGCTGGCCAAATTGGAGATGGGGTCTTCGTTTTTGGCGGACACCCTTTTATGATTTGCTAAGGGCTTCGGCAAAGAATAGGGCTCTGGCGGTGACGGCTCGCAGGGCTCTTTGGTTTAGGGGCTGGGTGGCAGATGCGGCCTCTAAAGCAAAGTTGTGCGCTCTACCTTTCAAAGGTTCTATGTTTGGAGAGGACTTGGATAAACTGAGTGGTCTTGGATACCAAGGTCTTACGGTTGCCGGAGTTAAGGCCTAAGTCGGCTAGTCGAGGGGGTTCGGCTAGAGGTCGGTTTAAGGACACAAGGCGGTACAGACCGGGCAGATTTGTATCTCCTCCTAAAAGCCATTTTTTCCAGCGGACACAGGCCTTTTTGAGGGGGTTGTCGGAGGTCGGGACTCCTCCGGAGGTGCCGGAAATGGTAATAAGTCCTCCTTATGAAAGTGTGCGGGTCGGGGCGCGACTTCGTCTGTTTTATCAGGGGTGGACCCAAATTACTTCAGATTGGATGCTGGAGGTCGTTCGCGACGGTTATGCGCTCGAGTTCGAGCACCCGCTGCCGGATCTGTTTCTTCCCTCTCCTTGTCACTCTCGAGTCAAGTTAAAGGCTATTCAAGAGACGCTGGGTCGCTTAATCCAGTTGGGAGCTGTGGTACCCGTTCCTCGGCAGGAGCAGGGAATGGGTTGTTCCATTTACTTTGTGGTGCTGAAGGACTAGTTTTGACCCATTTTAGATCAAGAAGGGTCAATAGGGCGCTCAAGGTGCCATCCTTCCGCATGGAGACTTTGTGCTCGGTCATCGTGGCTGTTCGTCAGGGGGAATTTCTCACGTCACTGGATCTCACGGAAGCGTATCTGCACGTGCCGATTCGAGAGACCCATCGGCGTTTCCTTTGTTTTGCTGTTTTAGGGAGGCAATTTCAGTTCTGTGCGCTGCCTTTTGGTCTGGCAATGGCTCCATGCACCACCTCCAAGATAATGGTGGTGGTAGCAGCGGCTTTGCAGAGGCAGGGAATTCTGGTGCATCCGTATCTGGACGACTGGTTGATCCGGGCGAAGTCTCAGGCTCAGTGTTGCGGCGACGGCTCAGGTGGTCGCGTTTCTGGAATCGCTCGGATGGGTAGTGAATGTAGTCAAGCCAGTTGATCCCATCGCCGAGTCTAGAGTACTTGGGAGTGCGGTTCGACACGGCAGTGGGTCGTGTTTTTCTGCCGGAGTCTCGATCGCCTCTCTTCAGCAGCAGGTCCGGCTGTTAATGTCCATTCAGAGTCCGGTTCGAATGTACCCTTCGGGTTCTGGGCCTCATGGCAGCGACAGTAGAGGTAGTACCATGGGCCAGGGCACAAATGCGTCAGCTTCAGTCGGCTCTGTTGTCCCGGTGGTCTCCCCAGGTACACAGTTTGGAGTTGCGGTTGCCATTGAGGGGGGCTCCTTGCGCAGGTTGGAGGAAGTCAGGTCTTTGGACAGGTTATTTGTCCTTCATGGGGGGCCAAAGAAGGAAGCGGCTGCTTTTAAGGCATCTAGAGCTCGGTGGTTGAAGGATGCCATCTCTTCGGCTTACATATTGCATGGCTGTATGGTGCCGGTGGGGCTCAAGGCACATTCCGTTAGGGGGATGGCGGCTTCTTGGGCAGAGAGTAGTTTTGTTCCACCGGTGGACATTTGTAGAGCGGTGGTGTGTGGTCCTCCCGGCATTCTTATTGCATGGCCGTATGGTGCCGGTGGGGCTCAAGTCACATTCCACTAGGGGGATGGCGGCTTCTTGGGCAGAGAGTAGTTTTGTTCCACCGGTGGACATTTGTAGAGCGGCGGGGTGTGGTCTTCCCGGCATTCTTTTGTCAAACATTAGAGTGGATGTACAGGCAAGGGAGGATGCCAGTTTTGGAGCTACAGTTCTGTCCTCTGGGCTTCGCAGGTCCCACCCTTTGATGTGTTTACTGCTTTGGTACGTCCCAAGCGTCTTGAACGGTCTGGAGGATTGCTGAGGAAGGTGAAATTAGGCCTTGCCTGCTAATTTCCTTTCCTCTAGATCCTCCAGACCGTTCAAGAGCCCACCCAGTGTATCGGACAGTTCAGTATGATATTTTCTTTAGACTTCAGTTGCTGATATTTCTAGTAGCTCCTGTGATTTGGGCCTGGAGTTTTACTAAGGGCAGTTTGTGATACCGTTTGTGCCCATCTGCAGTTGAATTCCCCCGTCTTAAGGGGAGGAGATCTGAGTGTGGATTCAGTGGTTTTGTTTAGGTGGAGGTGTTTTGTACCTCTGCTTTGTTACTGTTTTACTGGTTAGTAGAAGGTCTGCACAGGCTACTCGTATAAGAAGTTTTAGTGTTATCAGTCTCCCTCTGCTGGTAGGAGTGCATAACCCAAGCATCTTGAATGGTCTGGAGGCTCTAGAGGAAAGAAAATTAGCAGATAAGGCCTACTTTCACCTTAATGCTACAACTTCTGAAATGTGCAATGTATACGGAAAAACTGCCACTAAATTGGAATCCTGAGTCCCTGATTTGTATTGCAGTAAATTTTCTCGCTGGCATATTTAGGGCCCTGTTTACTAAGCCGCATTAGTGTGAACTTTCTCCAGATGATCTAAATGAAGAATTAGGGGATGTCTTTCATTTTGGGGCCCTTTTACTAAGCGCATCCAAATAAGACTACCACCAGGCCAGTGGTAATTTCAGATTTGGCATGTGGCCAATAATGCCTGGACAAATTATTTCCTCATGTGCGCCATTTCTGGTGGTAATCGGCAGTTTGCGTGCACTGACCGGTCACAGCGTGTGTAGCATGGGAGCCCTTACTGCTATCAATGGGTGGTGGTAAGGGCTCAGGCTGGTTTTAGATGCATGCTGGTTTGTTTTATCGCATGTCTTTTAAACTGTCACATTAAAAAAAAAAAAAAAAAAATTTTGCAGACACGGTAAAAACTGGCCCAGCACACCTAATACAGGCACCTACACTGGCACAGGCCACTTTTTACCTCGGCTTAGTAAAAGGGCCCTTTAATTCTTTTACTTTTAGTTATGAGCTCCATGGTAGCATCATGTTTGATGTCATGTGGGGCATGTCCATTTATAGGTGGGTTGGAATGCCCCTGCTATTGGCCACTGGTGGATTTTAACCAAACTTTTGGTACTTTTTATTTGCTTGCTTGAAGATTTAAAAATGAATTATAGTAAGAGTATTGTATTCTCATGTGTTTGCTGTTTTTTTTCGGTGTCTTAACCCTGATGCAGACTATCGAAACATGAATCCATGTTGGGAGAGGTGGCCATGTATTTGAATTTGAATAAGCACACAAGATAAATGGAAATTAGTTTTGTGATTAATTTCAAATGGGAAAATTTAATATAAGAAAATAAAATTGATAAGATTTGACAGTTTCCACATTTGAATTGTGGAAAATGGTATATGTGCATATGCCCCCTTTTATAATCATAGGTCCTGAAAACCTAAGTGCAGATGAGTTAAAAGAAGCCATATACTTATGGGCCATCTAAGGCTACATTCAACGATTATTTAAAACTAGTAAAAGAGACCTGTTTCAGAGCAAATGAAACGGGCGCTAGTAAGGTGTTCGTCGCCAACACCCCTCCCTCCCTGGCTAACCCCTTAGTTATTCTTCCATTGCTCCGCCCCCAACATCATGATGTTTGATGTGAGGGCGGGGCCCGGAGCGATACCACACCTCCCTCCCAACCCCTTTGTTGTTCTGCCATTGCTCCGCCCTTGAGGGCGGGGCCCGGAGCGATTTCCCACCCTCCCTGCCTGCCAACCCCTTCAGTGTTCTGCCATTGCTTTGCCCTCGAGGGCGGGGCCCGGAGCGATTTTGGTGGCTTCACCACCACGAACCTTCGAACCTTTTTGAAGGAAGGCAGGGCTTGGCTTCACTGACATCAGTGTCCTCAGAACGTTGAGGGTGAGTTTTTTTTTTTTTTTTTTTTAATAGTAGATAGTTTATATGATGGTATTGCTTTGAATTGATTGCTGATGAGAACATGCACATCCCAGCTCAGACTGGCTGCTGATAGGGTATAAGGAAGAAAATGGCAGTAGAAGATGTGGAGGCATATGTTTCCTAAGCTTGGTGATGGTAGCCTCTGGAACACTGACAGCCCCAGCATGTTTATACATCCTGTTTCTGAACTCCGTTTTGAAACTTCATTTAAAAATGTTAAGACGGACTTCCGGTTGGGCTATGGAAGAGTGAGGACGCGTGGTCTTGCTGCTCTGAGGCACCTGAAAAATAACCATCCTGTCTCCCCCCCCCCCCCCCCCCCCAAACAAACTTAATAAGCCCAGGAAAAACGTGATCGCGGTGTGTAAAGTGCAACACCTCCCAGCATGGATAGCATACAAAACGGTGAGGAAAGAGAGCCATGAGTAGGGATGAGGAGCGGAGGCCAAGATGGCGGATAAGAGCCAACCGCCGTCTCCGAGCTCACAGTGGGCGGCAGAAAATATCCGGGGGGTGACGGAGGTAGTAGAGCAGTTGGACTGCAAGTTTCAACAAATTCTGGAGAAACTTGACGGTATGGAGGAGCGGTATGCTACTATGGTATCAGGTCTTAAGAGAAGTGCAACAGCGTATCGGGAACGTGGAAGACACAGTGCAGATGCTAGCAGACAAGAGCCCAGCACTGCAAAAGCGCCTCGCTTCTGGAGGAGAAGTTAGAAGACATCAAAAACCGCTCACGGCGGAACAATTTAAGACTGGTTGGGCTGCCAGAAGCACTTGGGGATAAGGACTTACGGAGTTTCTTGGAGAAATGGATCCCAGAGGCGGCCGAGCTTCCAGAATTGGCGGGAGAACTCCGTGTAGAATGGGCATACAGGCTAGGCCCGTGGCGTGAGGGAGAGACTCGCCCCAGAGTGACCATCCTCAAAATACTCGATGTGCACAAAATGAGGGTGCTGCAAGGGACCCGAGGAGGTAAACAATTAACGTTATCAGAACAGCAGAATCCTTGTGTTTCAAGACTATTCCACCAAAGTGGCGGCAGCCCGGAAGGCGTTTGTGCCAGTATGCGCCAAGCTTTTTGAGCAAAAGGTTTGTTTCACTCTGCTATTCCCTACGAAGCTAAAAATAATAGATCAGGATCGTGCACCTGCTATTCCCTGTGAAGCTAAAAATAATAGATCAGGATCGTGCACATTTTTTTGGACAAAGTGGAGGACGCAAAAAGTTTTATGGAACGGCTGAGGCGCAAGAGAGTGGGAGCTGAACCAGAATGAGAGTGCAGCTGAAAGACCTGACTGCAGGGAGTGGGATATCTGTGGATAAACGTTTGTAGCAGGAACAGGGTAATTAGCGTTGAGAGACGCTTTGTTGGCTGTAGCCCCGTGAAGTTGAGGCTACAAAGGCCAGTATGATTTTTTTGCTGACTTGAATTCATTGGCGAAGGCCGAGGAGACGCTGGATTATGGCACACAGTGAGATGAGCACCTGAGGAGACAGGGGAAGATGATGGACTAGAAGTTAACAGGATTTGTATATGTAATATTGAGGGGGGAGAGAAGGGAGGGGGGAATATTTGTTTAATGCTAATTTTGTTCACTGTTAAATGTGTAGATAGCACAATAGAAGTTAGTGAATGGAGAGTCTGGTGAGTTAAAGGGAGCATGAATCCGGGAGAGTATGCCTGGGCTGAAAGGTAGGAAGGAACATGAAGAAACAGAGTGACTGGAATGCGAGACAAGGCGAGTGAGAGAGTTGAGTGATTAAGAAGGTGGGGAAGGAATTATAGGTTTAGGTAGTAGGGGAGAACAAAGTTGAATGCTGGAGGGGTGGGGAACATGGGATTGTGAAGGGAGGATCCTGAGGGCTGTGAAATTCTCCCATGGGGGCAATGACCCCTATTTTTGTTAAAGGGGGGGAGGGGTTCAGAATATAGTATGCTATGAGGGGTTGAATATTCTAATAGGATTACAGCTATGGGGAAGAGAGGAGGAGGGGGGAGATAGGTGGTCAGTAGGTAGTCGGGAAGGGTGGCTTCAAGCTTAGGACTGGAAGGCTTCCGGGTAGTTTCCGGAACGGGAAGGGGGAGGGCAACGCTTGAAGTGCTAGAGGGAGTAAGCAAGGAAAACTATGGCCTAAGGACATTATGCTTCATGCCGGAGGGATGGCGGCTGGGACATTTCCTTGGGTATGGGGGTGATGGGAAAAGACACATTGGAAATTAGACTTCAATGGGGAAGGGAAGGAGTTGGTTGAAATGTTAGGACGGAGTGAAGTTCACAACCTAGAACGTGGGGGGTATACATTCGCCCATTAAAAGACAAAAATTGTTCAAGGTTCTATGGGACAGGGGGACCTTCGTTGCCTTTCTGCAGGAAACGTATCTTTCAACGGCGGAACATCAAAAAATTTAAAAAGTGGGTAGGAACTATTAGGCACCAGCGGAGGGAAGAAGGGGGCGGAGTGGTGATTCTAGTAAAGAAGGGCTTACACTTGGAAACATCATAGCAGACCCAAAAGGTCAGTATATCTTGGCATCTATAGTACTGGAACGGCAGCAGATGATATTGTGTAACATATATGCCCCAAATGTATTTGAGAGGGAGTTCTTTAAAGGAGTGATTAAGCAGATTTTGGGACTGGGAGATCTTCCGATAGTGATGGGAGGGGATATGAATGATGTAGCAGACCCAAAGTTGGGTTGTTCTGCTCCCACTGATAGAAAATTGGCTAGAACAGAATGAGGGGTGCTCTTATTAAAATCCGCGTTAGGAGTGATAGATGTATGGAGGACGCTTAACCCCCTAGCAAGAGACTACACACACATGTCTAGGGCCCATGATACAATGTCCCGGACTGATTATCTGTTGATCTCATAGGAACTATTAACACAGGTAGAAGAAACCAGGATAGGCCCCATAATGATTTCAGATCATGCCTGGGTTGAGGTGAAGTTTACTGGGGAGCCTGTCTCTGGGGGAGGTGGCTGGTGTTTTCCGTCTTTTCTTGATAGGGACAGTCATTTTTTGCCGTTTTTGGTCTCTAAATGGCAACTCTATGCAGAAGCCAATGCTCAACCGGGTCTGTATTGGGAGACAGCGAAAGCGGTTCTTCGAGGGGAGGTGATTTCGTATGTCAGCCATCAGAGAAAGGTGCGTAGTAGAGAGGTGGCACGCCTGGAACAGTGAGTGACTTCTTTTCATAGGCAATTTGGGGAGACACCGGCCCTACTGGTGAAAAAACAGTTATTGGAAGCGTAGCAAAATCTAAATGAATTGTTGCACGATCGGGCGAAACACTCGCAAGCTGCTTATAATATCAGCTATACTGGTTTGCGAATAAGAGCAGTGGCCTACTGGCCCGTCTGCCTAAAGGGAACAGGGGGCGAATGAAGGTGATCACATTAGTAGACTCCAATGGTCAAAGACACCATGCAGATAAGGCCATTAACGGGGTTTTTGCAGAATTTTTTGCCCAACTCTATGAAGCACAAAGCACATTTCAGGAGAATAGTGAGGTTTACCTGTCCAGTATGGACTTGCCCCATATAACAGACTCTGATCTGGCAAGATTAGATGCACTGGTGACGGTGGAAGAAGTGGAACTAGTAATACAGCAAGGGGCATTGGGGAAGGCCCCAGGACAGGACGGTTTTAGGAATGAATTTTATAAATTGTTGAAATCAGAGATTAGTCCGGTTCTGGTGGAGGTATTTAATAATATCATACAACAGGAAAAGTTACTTGGATATCTCAATGTAGCTCAAATAATAGTTATTCAAAAACCGGGTAAACCAGCAGATAGGCCACAATCTTACCGTCCGATCTCGCTGCTTAACACGGAAGTAAAGCTGCTTGCTAAAATTATGGCAAATAGGTTATCTAGAGTGCTGCCGTCGTTGATAGCTGACTCGCAGGTGAGGTTTATCCGGGGGGCGGGTAATAACGAAGAAGGTGAGGAGGATATTAGCAGCATTAGAAAGAGTTAAGAAGGAAGGGACCCTGGCCCTTTTAGTAAGCTTCGATGCTGAAAAAGCATTTGACCGGGTGGACTGGGGCTACATGTATGGGGTCTTGGAAGCGTATGGTATAGGAGGGGGGGGGGGGGGTTTGAAGGCAGAGCGCTATATACAGAACCGCGGGCACAGGTGTATGTGAATGGAGTCTTGTCGGATAGCTTCCCGATATGCAGGGGAACAAGACAAGGATGCCCACTGTATCCGCTACTTTTTGTTCTAATTTTGGACCCTTTACTGTGAGAGAGTCAATTTAATCAGGGCATAAAGGGGGTAACAATAGGGAAACATACATTTAAATTGGCAGCGTTCGCAAATGACTTATTAGTGCTTATTACAGAGCCTAAGACCTCATTGGGGAATCTTATGGAAAGTTTAGTGGAATTCGGGGACTTTTCCGGCTTTCAATTGAATTTACTGAAGTCAGAGGCGTTGGCAAGTTCAGAGGAAGTGAGAGGTATGTGGGAAGGGGATTTTCCTTTGACGTGGGCGATAGGGAAGTTCCGATATTTAGGAATACAGATAGCAATGGACACCTCAACGTTATATATAAGATCAATGTATCTCAAGCTATTACAGGAGTCGAAGACCCAACTGGCAAGTTGGTCGATCTTGCCGGTGTCCTTTTATGGTAGGGTACATCTACTAAAAATGATTGTTTTCCCCCGGTGGCTTTATGTACTGCAAGTACTGCTCCTGTGGCTAACTAGGCGAGACCTGGAGGCATTCTATAAATTAGCAGCCAGATTTTGTTTGGGGGAGGGGGGGTAGGAAGGCGAAAATGAAGTGGAAAATGGTAGTGGGCAATTCAAGATCTGGAGGATTGGGGTTCCCTGACCTTAGGAGATATAATCAAGCATGCTTACTTAGATGTCTGAGATTAGTTGTTGGGGACCAGTACTTATATAGATATAGGGTTGGAAAAGAGTTACTTTGACTCCTGAAACGTGGCCTCCTTGCTGCATGCCCCTAGAGGACAATTGCCAGAATAGTTTCGGGACAGTGTGCTGCTGCGCTCATTGTGGCAGTTGTGGAGAGCATTGCTGCCGTTATGGCGGCAGAATCCTGTGAGCAGTGTGTGGCTCCCCTTGCAGGGGAATCTAGATCTTGAGCCGGGAAGGGACTCAAGTGTTTCGTCATATGTTGGATAATGGAGTGATCAGGTTAGAAGATTTACTCCAACAGGATGGTTCTTTGGTGGATTACCAGACCTTCGCGGAGTTGGGAGGGCGGGGCCCATTAAGCATACTAGCATATATAGCAATTGACTCATTACGTGCGATCGCTGCCGTCGGATAGCCTGCCGACTGGTTTTTGTGAACAACTAAGGGCACTATTGGAAGGAGATGCAGTGGGTCAAGTATCGGTAATGTGGTTCCATAGAGAATTATGTAGTAGAGAGAAAGTTCGTGATTTACAGGTGGTAGCGGACAGATGGAGCGGGGAGGTGGGAAAGCCGGTATCCACGAAGATGCTATTAAAAGTGGTCCACAGTTAGTCCATAATGCAGAGCTCCAGGAGTGTCATTTTAGGTTGGTGCACAGGGCTTACGTTTCCCAGAGACAGGCTGTCCATATGGGAGTAACGGACTCACATCGCTGTCTTAAATGTACAACGGATGAGGTTACACTCTTTCATGGCCTATGGCAATGTAGATGTATCTCTAGATATTGGTCTGCAGTCTCCAGGTTTCTACAAAAAGTTCTGGGCAAAACATTTAGGCTAACATTTGAAAGAGCGATATTCAGTGAACTTGGATTGTGGAGCACGGGTACGTGAGGGGAGAAGCTGTTTTTAGGGAAGGCTTGCATTGTGGGGAAAAAATGTATACTCCTCTACTGGTTACAAGATCACCCTCCCTCCTTTTGGCATTGGAGGAATAAATTGCATGAACTAATGATCTGGGAAGCCAGAGGTGCGGGCCTGTTGCCGGGAAGGCAGCGGAGGTTCTTGGCAGTATTGGGGGGGGGGGGGGGGGGGGGGGGGGGGGGGGGGGTTATCTGAATATAATCTTGCGAGCACGTAGTCAAATCTTGAATAAACTCCCTTGGCAAAGGACATGGCACTTTGAGCGTTGCATGGGAGAAGGGATAATGGGGGGGGAGGGAGGGGGGAGGAGAGAGTGAAGGTGGGCTGGACAACAGTAAGCAACTGTGGGTAATGTCCACTATCTCGAATATAGGAGTGACAAGAGGGTGGGGGGGGTAGGGTGGATGGAGTTTACGTAGTGTTTGAGGTTAATTGGGGGGGGGGGGGGGGGGGGGTTTGGGGGGGCGGAAAAGGGGGGAGGGGTGACAATGTTTTTAAAAAAAAAAAGTGTGAGGATATGGGGCGAGAGGATGTATATGAAAAGACACCTGTTAATACTGGTTACTAATAACGTTTGTATCTGTGGAAGTTCGTAAAAACTGTTGAAATATAAAAGAGTGGGGGGGGGGGGATAAACGGTTAAAACATTGATGGACCGCAGTAATCTGGTTTCCTTGAGTATCAAACATATAAATGGCAAGAGGCGTACTCACTCGCAAATGCGCAGTAGAGACCCTCTCTGTCCTGCCCCGCGTCAATACGTGATGACAGGGGCGTGACAGAGAGGGAACCTGCGCACCTGCGAGTGAGGGAACCGCCGTCGCCACCCACCCCAGGTACCTGGCTTCACTATTCAAACCGCCGGAACGCAGCACACAGCTCATCTGAGCGGCCGTTGACCTTCCTTACCTGCCTGTGTCCCGCCCTCGCCGACGTTACGTCACATGAGGGCGGAACACACGCAGAGAAGAAGGAAGGCCGACGGCAGCTCAGATGAGCTGTGTGCTGCGTTCCGGCGGTTTGAATAGTGAAGCCAGGTACCCGGCCCGCGTGGAGGGGTGGCGGAGGGGACTCCGGGAGGTGGGGGGGTGGCGGTGGTGACCTATCCGGGGGGGGGGGGCTTTCAACCCCCCCCCCTTCCTTTACAAGCCTGTTTTTACGGGCTCAACGGCTAGTACTTTCATATTCGAACCTATGTATTCTCAGACTGTGGAAAATGTTTCTTTGAATTGTCATCAATAAAAATGTTGAACCATAATGGGGGGGGGGGGGAAGGGGGGTTAAAACGATAAAAGGTTGATGACTACAAGAAACATCTGGGTTTCAGTTTAACTGTTCAGAACCGAGCCTGCATATTTTAAAAGGTGAAATGTTAGTCTGTTTTAAAGTGTCATCAAAGAAACATAAAAATGTTAAGACACTTGAAGACCTACTTTCTCCCCCCCCCCCCCCCCCCCCCCCCCCCCCCCCCCCCCCAAAGTGTTTCCCTTTATTCCTTCCTGATTTATTGGATGACGCTGCTTCATGGTGGCAACATTCCACCTGGTAACATCTTCTTCCATATCATCATGCTGATCAATCCATAGACTGGTGGGTTGTGTCCATCTACCAGCAGGTGAAGATAGAGAGCAATCCTTTTGTCTCCCTATATGTGGTCATGTGCTGCCGGAAACTTCTCAGTATGTTCTCTATCTCAGCAGGTGGTGGTCACACACAGCAGCAGCTCTGGCTAGGTCTCCAAGCCTAATTTTTAGGTTTTGTTGAGTACCTGGGGTTGAGGGCTCTTGAGCAAGTGCAAACCTGGTGGCGCCAGGTCCCTCCTTTTCTCCCCCCTCCCGCTGGCTCCGTTAAAAAAAAAAAATTTTTGAACGTCCTTAAGGGCGTTTATTTCGACGTTTATTTAAATGTTTATTGCAGCTACTCACTGGGACACCAGGTCGTTACAGCTCGGAGCGAGAAGCAGGTAATTTTTACCTTTTTATAGCGGGCAGGGGGTTCCCCGATCGATCTCCACGTGGCCTATGGCGTCGGAGGGCGAGGGCGCGAAGAATCGCTCCCCGGACCGCGTGTGCGCTTCTAGCGGGGATGCGGGGGTCTTAAAGTCTGACTCGCCCTTGTTGGGTGTCAGTTCGGAGGCCGGTCAGTGTCCCGGGTCTTCCTCCGGTGCAGCGGTTTTTCCCGCCATAAACACCCATCCCCAGCTGCCCGCCTCCGCCATCTTGGCCAGCCACGCTGCTCGGACGGCTTCTTGGGCCGCCCTTGAGCTGGGAGACGTTAATGCCATGGCCGCCCTTGATTTGGGCGACGGCAAAAAAGCGGCTAAAGTTAAGCGCCGTTCTTCCCGCGCGGCTCCTTTGCGGAGTGTCGCGCCGGACGCCATCTTGGATGCGCAGCATGTTTCTCCCCCGCTCTTGCGAGCGCCGGTTGAGGGTGCGTCTAGGGCTGTGGCCCAGGCGGCTGAAGTGCACAGTCTGGGGGGTTTCTCCCCCGAGTTTATTTTGCTGCTGCAATCAGGCCTTCCTTATGCAGAACGCTGCCCCTTCTCCCTTGTCCGATAAAGGGGTTGAGGCCCCCGGAAGTAAACGCCCTCGGGTGGATTCCCAGGCCTTAGAGGACTTTGTCTCCTCTGATGTAGATGAGGGCAGCGTATCTGAGTTCTCCCAACGGTCCTTTGCGGATTCCTTGGAGGAGACGGATTCCCGCTCGGATGGAGCGGATGACCCCTCTGCAGCGCGGATCTTTCGCTCAGAGGATTTGCCCAACCTATTACTGCAGGCCATGAGCATTTTGAAGATTTTCTCTCCAGAGGACGTCTCTCCCTCAGCCCCTGTTGGCTCCGCCATTATGCTGGGGACGAAGCGCCTGCCTAGAACCTTCCACGTGCATGATGCCATGCACACCTTAATTTCGGCTCAATGGGATGTCCCGGAAGCGAGCCTCAAAGTGGCTAGGGCTATGTCCCGCCTCTATCCTTTGCCTGAAAGTGAACGGGAAGCCTTTCTTTGGCCTACCGTGGATTCTTTAATCACTGCGGTGACTAAGAAAACGGCGTTGCCGGTGGAAGGTGGCACGGCCCTAAAGGACGCCCAAGACAGAAGATTGGAGGCGGCCTTAAGGTCGTCCTTTGAGGCGGCTGCCTTAAGTTTGCAGGCCTCAGTTTGCGGCTCCTATATGGCCAGGGCGTGCCTGACGATTGTGCAGCGGGCTTCCCCCTCGGATCCTTCCTTGAGGGCTGATTGGCCGGCCCTGGAATCGGGCTTGGCTTATTTGGCAGACTTACTGTATGATGTCTTGAGAGCCTCGGCTAAAGGTATGGCTCAGACAGTCTCTGCGCGGCGGTGGCTTTTGGCTGAAACATTGGTCTGCTGACCACGCCTCTAAGTCCCGCCTGGCTAAGTTGCCTTTTAAAGGCAAGCTGCTTTTTGGGGTCGAGCTGGACAAAATTGTGACCGATCTCGGCACGTCTAGGGGCAAGAGGTTACCAGAGGTCAGGGCTCGGGCCAGTGCTCGCCCCGGTAACTCCAGAGGACGGTTTCAGGAAGCCTGTCGGTACCGCCCGGGCAAGTCGGGCTCCTCTGCCCCCTCTTCCTTCAAGAGGAACTTCTCCCCCAAGCAGCATTCCTTTCGCAGAGACCGCCGTCCCGGAGGTGCGCCCTCTGGTCCTCCCCCAGGGTCTCGTACCCAATGACGGGGTCCTGGTCCATGGCCCAGTGCAGATTGGAGGACGGCTGTCCTCGTTTCTGGGCGAGTGGACCAGGGTAACTTCAGATGCTTGGGTGCTGGAAGTCATCAGAGACGGCTACAAGCTAGAGTTCTGTCGACCCTTAAGAGACGGGTTTGTACTCTCTCCCTGCAAGTCTCTGGTCAAAGCTGTGGCAGTGCAGCAGACCTTGGACAATCTCATCCGCCTGGGTGCGGTCGTTCCGGTGCTAGAAAATCAGCTTGGCAAGGGACGTTACTCCATTTACTTTGTGGTACCAAAGAAAGGAGGTTCTGTACGGCCTATCCTCGACCTCAATCGGGCCTTGACAGTTCGGCACTTTTGCATGGAGACTCTCCGCTCTGTTATAGCGGCAGTGAAGGCAGGGGAGTTCCTGGCATCCTTGGACATCAAGGAAGCGTACTTGCATATTCCCATCTGGTCTCCTCATCAACGCTTTCTGCGTTTTGCAGTCCTGGGCCGACACTTCCAGTTCAGAGCCCTCCCGTTCGGGTTGGCTACTGCTCCGCGGACCTTCTCCAAAGTAATGGTGGTCATCGCGGCCTTCCTGCGAAAGGAAGGAGTACAAGTCCATCCTTATCTGGACGACTGGTTGATCCGAGCCCCCTCTTATGCAGAGTGCGGCAAAGCTGTGGACTGGGTGATTGCTCTTTTGAGCTCTCTGGGGTGGATCATCAACTGGGAGAAAAGCCAGCTGCGCCCGACTCAGTCCCTGGAGTATCTGGGAGTTCGATTCGACACCCAAGTGGGCAGAGTGTTCCTGCCGGACAATCGGATTGTCAAACTTCAGGCTCAGGTGGACCAGTTCCTAGTAGCCTCTCCGCTTCGGGCTTGGGACTATGTGCAGCTGTTGGGCTCTATGACGGCCACGATGGAAGTAGTGCCCTGGGCCAGGGCTCATATGAGACCACTACAACACTCTCTGCTGCAGCGCTGGACTCCGGTGTCAGAGGATTATGCTGTGCGCCAGGCGCTGAGCTGGTGGCTGAAGACAGACAAGTTGTCTGCAGGGATGCCTCTTGTGACCCTGGAGTGGATTGTTGTCACGACGGACGCCTCTTTGACGGGCTGGGGAGCCCACTGCTTGGGAAGGACAGCGCAGGGGCTCTGGTCTCCTGCAGAGGCAAAGTGGTCTATCAACCTCCTGGAACTCAGAGCCATTCGGTTGGCGCTTTTGGAGTTCCTCCCGGTACTGGCGTTGAAGCCAGTACGGGTCCTGTCGGACAATGCCACGGCTGTGGCCTATGTCAACCGCCAGGGAGGCACCAAGAGCGCCCCTCTAGCCAAGGAAGCCATGAATCTATGCCAGTGGGCGGAAGCGAACCTGGAACAGCTGTCGGCGGCCCACATTGCCGGAGTCATGAATGTCAAGGCGGACTTTCTCAGTCGCCATACCTTGGATCCCGGAGAGTGGCAGTTATCGGCTCAGGCGTTCTTGCACATCACGAAGCGCTGGGGCCAGCCGAGCCTAGATCTGATGGCGTCATCGGCCAATTGCCAAGTGCCGCGCTTTTTCAGCAGAGGACGGGACCCTCGATCTCTGGGAGTAGATGCTCTTCTCCAACAGTGGCCGACACAGGAGCTTCTCTATGTGTTCCCGCCCTGGCCCATGTTGGGCAGGGTACTAGACCGGGTGGCAAAGCATCCGGGCCGGATAATCCTGGTGGGTCCGGACTGGCCCAGACGTCCCTGGTATGCGGACTTGATCAGGCTCTCAGTGGACGACCCTCTGCGGCTGCCAGTGGAGCAGGGCCTGTTGCATCAGGGTCCCGTGGTGATGGAGGATCCCTCCCCCTTTGGTCTTACGGCCTGGCTATTGAGCAGCAGCGTCTGAGGAAGAAGGGCTTCTCAGACAAGGTCATCGCCACTATGCTGAGAGCGAGGAAGCGCTCTACTTCTACTGCTTATGCCAGGGTTTGGCGTACCTTTGCAGCGTGGTGTGAAGCAGGCTCACTTTCTCCCTTCACTGCTCCAATTTCTTCAGTGCTGGTGTTCCTGCAAGAAGGTCTGGAGAAAGGCCTGTCGCTCAGTTCCCTTAAAGTCCAGGTAGCGGCTCTGGCTTGCTTCAGGGGCCGCCTGAAGGGTGCTTCCCTGGCTTCGCAGCCAGATGTGGTACGCTTTCTCAAGGGAGTTAATCACCTGCGCCCTCCTCTGCACTCAGTGGTGCCTGCGTGGAATCTCAACCTGGTGCTCAGAGCCTTGCAGAAGCTGCCTTTTGAACCCTTGTCGAGGGCATCTCTGAAAGACCTGACGTTGAAAGCAGTCTTTTTGGTGGCTATCACTTCAGCCAGAAGAGTTTCCGAGCTCCAGGCACTCTCATGTCGAGAGCCTTTTCTGCAGTTCACTGACGCAGGAGTGACTATTCGCACAGTGCCTTCCTTCCTGCCCAAGATTGTTTCTCGCTTCCATGTGAATCAGCAGCTCTGTCTCCCTTCCTTTCGTAGGGAGGACTACCCAGAGGAATACTCTGCTCTCAAATTTCTGGATGTGAGACGAGTCATCATCAGATACTTGGAAGTGACCAATGATTTCCGGAAATCGGATCATCTGTTTGTCCTGTTTGCAGGTCCTCGTAAGGGTCTGCAGGCTGCTAAGCATACAGTGGCAAGATGGGTCAAGGAAGCCATTGCAGCAGCTTATGTGGCCGTGGGGAAGGTGCTGCCTATTCAGCTGAAGGCTCACTCCACTAGAGCTCAGGCGGCCTCGATGGCAGAGGCCGGGTCCGTCTCCTTGGAAGAGATATGCAAGGCGGCAACTTGGGCATCGGCCCATACCTTCTCCAGGCATTACCGCTTGACTGTGGCTGCTCGGGCGGAGGCCCGGTTTGGAGCTTCAGTGTTGCGGTCAGGGATTTCAATGTCCCGCCCTGGGTGAGTACTGCTTCGGTACATCCCACCAGTCTATGGATTGATCAGCATGATGATATGGAAGGTAAAATTATGTATCATACCTGATAATTTTCTTTCCATTAATCATAGCTGATCAATCCATAGCCCCTCCCAGATATCTGTACTGTTTATATTCTGGTTGCATTTCAGGTTCAAGTTTAGTCTTCAGTTCCTGTTCAGGAGGACTTCGTGTTCAAGTTTTTTCAATTGGATTCTTCAGGAGTTGAGACGAGTTTGTGTTACTGTGAGCTGCTGCATTCCTCTCCCCTCCGTTTTACGGGGCTGGATTGAGACATAAATTCTGCCGGCGCTCCCTCCCGCTTCGGCGGTGTTAGGGTCAGTCAGCTCCTCCCACGGTTGCGGTTGCAGGATAAGCCAGATCCCCCCGCATCGGCGGGGTGGTGTCCCTCCCCCGCTCCGCGGGGATGAGCTGGATGGATTCCCCTCCCCCACTTGTGTGGGGATGAGCTGGGTTAATTCCCCTCCCCCGTTTCGGCGGTGGTGAGCTGGGCAGAGTGTCCCTTTGTGGGTGTAATTCTCTAAGTGCTGAGTCCTGCGGATGGAGCTTGGATATCGACATACTGAGGAGTTTCCGGCAGCACATGACCACATATAGGGAGACAAAAGGATTGCTCTCTATCTCCACCTGCTGGTAGATGGACACAACCCACCAGTCTATGGATTGATCAGCTATGATTAATGAAAAGAAAATTATCAGGTATGATACATAATTTTACCTTTCTTTTCACACCTGCCCTTCCTTATGTCTCATAGAGTAATTAACTTTACATTTGTCATCTAGGCCGATATTTAGGGTTACCATATGGCTCCAGAAAAAGGAGGACGGATTGAGCCAGCCGGGTTTTACTTCCATTGCTTTCCATTGAAAGCAATGGAAGTAAAACCCGGCTGGCGCAATTGCTTTCCATTGAAAGCAATGGAAGTAAAACCCGGCTGGCTCAATCCGTCCTCCTTTTTCTGGAGCCATATGGTAACCCTACCGATATTTCCCAAACATCAGTCCACGGACCAGTACTGGTCCCAAAACTTTTTTTTGCTGGTCTGCGCAAAAGCTAACAATCTTCTCCACCTTCCTCCCCCTGCCATCATTACCGCTGCTGCTTCTTTTAACCTGCAGTAGCAAAACAATAACAAGCAGATACGAGGATGGATATAGAGGAGGAGAAAAAAAATGGCAAATGGACACGAAACCCTGGCTTGAGAGTTAAGAGAAGACAGATGAAAACAGAAAGCAGAAATTGGGATCAACATGATTATAAAAATTAAACGGCCAGCCAAAGGTAGAAAAAATAATTTTATTTTTAATATTCTATAAAGTGGTGTAATGGTCTGGCATGAAAAGCCTAGCCTACCCCATGGCCAATTTGAGGGTCTATCCCCAGCACAGCTCAGGTCCGCCTGCACCTGCCGCTTGTGCTCTACACTAGCACCCTCCTCCCACTGACTAGGTCTCAACTGCCTCTGGGTGAGTCTCCCGCTCTCAAACTATCCCCAGTGATTTCTAGGTTACTAGAGGCCACACTACCAGTGGTCCCACAGTTTCTAGAAAGCACTCACAGACCCAACACACAAACCACCAGGATTCTTCATCAGTCCAGACAAGCAGGGGCAATAAACTGAAAATGTTTATTGCCAAAGAACTTGAAAACAGAAAAAAAGTGCAATCAGAAGAACAATAACAGGTAACTGAAATATGGATCCATTATAACACTAACTAAACATTTGTATACTATCTGAACAGTACCTGGGGAGATCACGACATATAGCTGCTCAGAAGTTATAAAATATAACTGTTTACAGGGCTTCAGCAAAGAGATCTCTCTCTCTCCCAGGCTGAAACTGAAGCAAAAACCAGTAACTCCTAGGTAACTTCAAACTCCAGGCCAATCAGAGCCCAGAACAATAACATTTGAAAATAGCTGGCCATGTCACTGCAGGCACTTACTCTTTGTGCTTATGCTAAAGGAGGAATCATTCACTTTTCTGCAACAGCTTAAAACAACATGCACCACTCACTGCCCAAACTAGAGAAATACACTGCAGGAAAGTATCAAAACAATTATCTCAGGCTTTAAAAAAAAAAAACACTGCTCTGTCCCTTAGCCATGTTATTCTACACTAAACAAACCAAAGCAAACCCAAAACAAAGAATGGAAAACAAGGTGATCCCTTTTTATTGGACTAACTTAATACAATTTTTTTTTACTAGCTTTCAGAGCCCAAAACCTCCTTCCGCAAGTCAGGACAGTACACCATAACGGCAGCATATTGTCCTGAACTGAGGAAAGAGGTTTTGGGCTCTGAAAGCTAATTGAGAAATGTATTATGTTAGTCCAATAAAAAAATATCATTACATTTTCCATGTTTTGTTTTATTTGTTAATTTGTGATGTGAATGGAGTACGTCAGGTTTTGAAATTTTATACCTACTGTCTTTATATTCTGTACAATACAGGGGCCATGTATCACTGTTTTCTCTTTCTCTAGTGTGGCATCGTATGCAGCTTCTTGGGGGTTCTATTTAAGTTCAGACATTCTTAAAACTGTAATTGTGTATTTTTAAGAATATGGGTTGAATAAAATGTGATTTTAATACTTTATATTTGACTTTACATGCCTAGTTATATTGCTGTAATCCGCCTTGACCCCAAGCATGTGCCGATGTTCGTGGCTTAGGGAGCCTACTGCCAGGCACAATTTCACTTTATAAAAGCAAACACCATTAGCACTTTCAAGCTTTCACTTAAAAAAAAAAAAAAAAAAAAAAAAAAAAAAAAGATAGAATGCAGCTGTCTCTTAAACCATCCACCAGAAAAAAAGAGTGGGCAGGAACAAAACCAGAACAAAGTGAAAACACAGGTAGCAATTCACCTTATATCAACAGGCTGAGCTAACACAAAGCTCTTGAACAGGAAAGATTTTTTAAAAAACTAGGTTTGTAATCATGCACAACATAGGAAATCCAGCAAATGGTGGGAAAGCACAAAACACAGATCCCCATTCATTATGTAACAGAAGAGCAACAATTGAAGGCTCCATAAATGAGCAGAGAAGAAAGCAATACAACCATACCATTAACTGTCCAGCAAGAGGGGAAGCACAAAGTATAGACACTGGGTTCTCTTGTAAGAACAGACAATAGGAACAATTACTGCTCTGTGTTTTAACAGGAAGGAAAGAAATACACGTCTACCTGTACCCAGGAAGATTGACATAAAATATAAGGTATACGTAGTCATTCTGGTTTTGATATGGTACAATTACCTCATCAGTCAGTAGAGGTTGAATCGGCACTAAAAAGAGCTAAAAAAAAAATCAATGACTGACTCTAATGTTCTACCCACTAAAGATACCAGCATCTGAGATCATACAGAACATGTTTCAGTCAGCAATGCTAATCTCCCATATCACAGCCCATCAGGATTAGTTCTTCCTTTAAGCAGACAAGGCATCTGCCTAGAAAAGCAGAATTTGGGGGCTGTGGCACCAGCAAAGACAGCAGCAGAGCAGCACTTGAACGTTGCTGTCTGCACAGTGCAGGGCCTTTGAGCATAGGGTTACTATGCATCCTCTTTTAAGAGGACATGTCCTCCTTTTGGACTTCTTCAGATGTGTTCTCCAGGGTTTTTTTTATTTTTAGGAAAATATCTTCTTTTTCTTTTATGTGCCTATGACCAACACACCGACCCACATAATGAAAAAAAAAAAAAAAAATCTGTGGCCTATTAGCCAGTCTGGACACAGGGGGTGCTAAAGAGAGAGAAGGGCACTGCTGAACTCCTCTCTGTTTCCCTGCTGGTTGAATCTGTCAAAGGAATTTTGTTCGTGTAGCACAACTTTAAGCATTTATCATGCAAAGATTTATCTCAGAAGTTGTTGCTCAGAAGCTGATAAGTATGCTTGGGCTCAAACTCAGTCAAACTCAAATCTGGAAGCTTTTGAAAAGTAGATTATTGTCTACTGCTGTACTGTAAGTCAGTTACTGTTTGATATGGGGGGGGGAGCCAATCGGTCTGTCGAGTATGCGCAGAACAGCCAATCGCTCTGCTCATGCTACAGACAGCTTCCATACAAGCTGCGTATATCAAAGCAGTATGTAGCCTTTTTTGTTTTCCACAATTTCTGACCTACAAGGCGTTTGCAAAAGTCCAGAAACAGGCGGTAAGGACTCAGACAGTAAATAGCCGCTTGCTACTTTTAATTTTAGCACATGGCCATTTACTGCCCCTGTTAAAAAGAGCCCTTTTCCCAAGCCATGGTACACAGTGGCCCAGTGCCTGCTAAAATCATGCGTCCACACTACTGCAGGCCACTTTTTTACCGTGGCTTAGTAAAAGGACCACTTGGTTTCCACACACAAAAACCCACAGGAACACAAAAAAAATGTTCTGGGTGCCCATCCCTATTTTCCTACCATTTCACGTCTTTATCTGCCGTCACTTACTATGTTACTGTATTACCTGGTTATTAATACTACATAACTTGCACTGAGAAACAACATACAGTATGTGGAACCTAATATACCCCCCCTGCACTAGCGGCTGTCATGCGCTAATGCTGACACAGCTCATTTGCTTTGAATGGCTGTGTTGGCATTGCCGTGTGGCTTAGTAAACAGGGGGGGGGGGGGGATACTGATGCAGTCTCAAATATTTTCCTTGCTTTACAGTGGACTCTGAATCAATATAGATCACACAGGAGCTAAATAGCATGAGGGCTCCACAGGAGGATTTATATTTAAGAAGTGTCTCTACAGAGGATTCAGGCATAAATGTGAATGGAAGCATGTTATAAGGCAGTGATGGCAAACCTTTCAGAGACTGAGTGCCCAAATAGCAACCCAAAATCTAATTATTTATCGCAAAGTGGCAACAGGGCAATTTAACCTGAATAACAGGTGCTGGTACTCATTATGGGTGGGGTCACCACATATGACTCCACCCGTATGATAGCCACACCCCTTACACCAGCCATGGCGCATATAAACAGACATCATTGAAAATATTATACTAGTATAGGAGAAAAAAATAACATGATTTTTTTTCATTATAAATCATTTCTGTAAGCTGTTACAGCTCCAGTATACCCAGTGCAAAATAAGATAGCAGATGTAAATTCTCAAATTGGACATATTCCAAACACTAACATGAAAAAAAATGATTTTTTTCTACCTTTGTTGTCTGGTGATTTTGTTTTTCTATCCATATTGGTCCTAGTCTCTGATTCTGCTGCTCTCTATCTGTTCTCTTAACTCCGTTTCCAGGGCTTCCTTCCCTCCCTTCAGGCATCAGGCACCCCTCCCACCAAGCACCAGGCATCCCATGCATCCCACCCTCCCACCAAGCACCAGGCCTCCCTCCCTCCCATCAGGCATCCCTCCCTCCCACCCACCCAGCACCAGGGTCCTCCCTCCGAAATTTAAAAGTCATACCTGGTCGGGGTTAAGGCGGCAGTGGCAGTGAAAAGCGCTGGCTCGGCGAGCCTTCAGCCTTCACTTCTGTCTCTCAAGCGCTGGTCCCGCCCTTGCGGAAACAGGAAATGAGGGTGGGACCAGCGCTTGAGAGACAGAAGGGAAGGCTGAAGGCGCGCCGAGCCAGCGCTTTTCACTGCCGACGCCGCCTTAACCCCGACCAGGTATGACTTTTAAATTTCGGAGGGGGGGCCCTGGTGCTCGGAGGGAGGGCGAGCGGGCGACCTGGTGCTGGGTGGGAGGGAGGGAGGCCTGATTGGGTGAGGCGACGGCGCGTGCCAACAGAGAGGGTTCTGCGTGCCCTCTCTGGCACGCATGCCATAGGTTCGCCATCACTGTTATAAGGCATCTCAAGCAAAACATAGTATCTTTCCTAAGCATTTTCTTCTGTGACATGTGCGAGGTCAGGGAATTTCACTTGGCTAAGCACACATTAGTCTATTAGTCCTTTGTTAAATATTAACAAGTATTCAACTGATAGCAAAGAAATATTTAACACTCTTCAGCAAGTGTCCTTGTGTCAAAAGTCACAGTGTGAGACCTTTGGGTCACCTGTGCATGAATGACCACCCTGTGACAACTCGGCTTACTGATTGCGGTTCCTTTTTTTACACAGCTAATTTCTGCAAATGGAATGATGTGCTCTTTCAAGAGCTGATATCATTATACAAGCAGCTGGTATCACCATAGACCAGTGGTCTTCAATAATTTTTAATTCAGGGTCACTTTGGATCCAAACGAATCAAAGGAGAGCCATCAAACATCTTCCTATGTGGAACTGCAAGTCTGCTGACCAGTGTGTGTCAATGCAGGGCTGCTGAGAGGGGGGCAAAATTCCCCGGGCCTGGCCTCCAAGGGGAGGCCCGGGCCTGGTGCAGGCAAGCTTCTTCCTGCTTGCCTGCTTGTCTGTCTCTCTCAAGGAGGTTGGTCTCTCTCCTGCTCCTGCTATGTGCCACCCAGGACCCGGATCATTGTATTAATGCAATATCGCATTAATGCAATCATCCAGGTCCTGGGCAGCAAGGAGCAGGAAGGTAAAGGGGTTGGCAGCGCAATTTGGTGGGACAGTGGTGGCCCGAGTTGGGGGGGGGGCCACAGTGGTCCGGTCCTGCCCTGGGCCTGGCTGGGTCTCTCGGTGGCCTTGCGTCAATAACATCCATCCCTTCTACCCTGTCTTGAAACTTTTCATTGGGGGTATCCTTCAGGAGGTGGACATTTCCAAATGCTTTCTCTTCATCTCTTTGAGAAATGCCTTGCTCTTCAAGTATGTGGCCCTTCACCCCCATCCACTTCCACCTTTCTGTCATGAGCTTGGGTAGAGAGGTAGATAGTAGTGGAAACAACAAAAATCAGAATGCTGATGGGGGCCACCAGAGGTCTCCAGGGGCTGCCATTGGCCCCCAGACCTTGCATTGAAGAACACTGCTGTAGACTATGAATATTTATCATACTGTTTGCTGAGGGAGGGGGTGGAAGGACCCCTGAAACCCTTGTTAACAGTGTCAGACCCTTTAAAATGGTTCCTGGAAGCAATATGCCACATTTTAGTGATCTGATGCCCCCAGGTAGCAAAATAATGCCAGCTTTGAACAAGCTGCGCAATTATCCCACAGTACCTTAAACTAACATGTATTATAGTAAAATAGCACACAATTTTGTCATCTAACACGCCTTAAATAACAAACATTGAGTTATTCCATTAACTCAGGTTAGTAACTACCCTCTAAATGGAAGAAACTCTTTGATATGTCTGGTTCTAGGATTCTCCTATTATATAATAGCATCAGTTCCAAAATACTAGATCCACATTCCATTTTTCTTGAATAATCTGTTGAAAAAATTAAACTTTAGAAGCCACAGGAGTTACTTGCTGGCAACTCAAAGTTATTTTATAATGACATCAAAATGAAACAGTAAAAATGTTTGTATTGAAATTGAAAGTTACAAAAAAAAAAAAAAAAATTAGAACAAAGAACATAAGTGTTGCCATACTAGGACAGACCGAAGGTCCATCAAGCCCAGCACCCTGTTTCCAACAGTGGCCAATCCAGGTTACAAGTACCTGGTAAGATCCCAAAACAGTAAAATACATTTTATGCTGCTTATCCTAGAAATAAGCACTGGATTTTCCCCAAGTCCATCTTAATAATGGCTTATGGACTTTTCTTTTAGGAAGCTATCCAAACCTTTTTTAAACAACGATAAGCTAACTGCTTTTACTACATTCTCTGGCAACAAATTCCAGAGTTTAATTACACGTTGATTGAAGAAATATTTTCTCTGATTTGTTTTACATGTACTACTTTGTAACTTCATTACATGCCCCCTAATCGTAGTATTTTTGGAAGGAGTAAACAAGCGATTCATGTCTACCCATTCCACTCCACCCATTATTTTACAGACCTCTATCACAGTTCCTTTTATTTCTACATTTAAGATGCCACCCTTAGCTTCTCCTAAGTAAAATTACTGTGAGTTAATGCCTGTTCTATTAGGAGTAAGATGGGGATTTTTGTTGATCTAATTTCTTCACATCATCCCGATATTTGCTGTATCACTAAGTCCTGCTTTTGAACTCGGAATCATGATACTGAATCAACTATGTTCTTTTAATTATGTATGTTGCATTTATTAAGCCTAGAATGGGTAAAAGAGGTGGGAGTCTCCTGATTTTAGCTAGAAATAATTTTTGATTCTCTCAAAAAGAGTTTTTGATTAGTGATGGAAGGTGAAATTTTGTAAGAACATAAGAATAGCCATACTGGGTCAGACCAATGGTCCATCTAGCCCAGTATTCTGTTTCAAACATTGGCCAATCCAAGCCACAAGTATCTGGCAGAAATCCAAATACTAGCAAACTTCAATGCTACCAATCCCAGGGCAAGCAGTAGCTTCCCCATGTCTATCTCAAAGGCAGACTATGGATTTTTCCTCCAGGAACTTGTCGAAACCTTTTTTAAACCCAGATACGCTAACCGCTGTTACCACATCCTCCGACAATGAGTTCCAGAGTTTAACTATTCGTTGAGTGAAAACATATTTCCTCCTATTTGTTTTAAAAGTATTTCCATGTAACTTCCTTAAGTGTCCCCTAGCCTTTATACTTTTTGAAAGAATAAAAAAGTAAAGGAAGAGATAATACCCATTGGTTCAGAACAGTGGAGGTGATGCTAGGAAATGGCAATTATGCACGTTAAGTACTGTTATAGAATAGGCACACTATTCACTCAATTTTGGCACCTAAATGATGACTTCCTGTTATAGAATTGCTTCCCAGGTGCATAAATAACCAGAATACCAGCATATGTGTGCATTTAAATACCAATATTCCAGCTACACGCTATTCCATAAACTGGTGCTTAAATGTGCATGCATATGGGCAGAATACAATCAGAATACAAAATACCAGGAGCACAGTAACAATAAGATATTAAATGATGCTTATTAGGTTGGGGTAATCAAAGAGGGCAGAAATGGGAGCGAAGGCTTAAGAGGATAGGATTGGCAGCAGCAAAAACCACAATTGCTGCGTTTTGGAAACAGATGGGGGGGGGGGGGGGCAACGGTGAAGGCTTGGATTGGGAGAATTAAGGCAATTTCTATGTTGGAAGAACTAACAGATAAAAGAAGGGGAGGTATAATCCTGAAGCAGCAGAATGGAGTCATATAGAGCGGATGTTAAGGCAGGAGTAGAAGGGAAGGGGGGGGGGGGGTAAAGGGAATGACACGAAGGGGGGGGGGGGGGGGAGAGGGAGGCAGGGGGCAGGGGGTCCACAAGGGGAAAAAAAAGGGGGGGAACAGTTGGTTATAACTTCTTGTTTCTATGTACAATTCCCAAGGATGTGACTAGAGAATGTTAGAATGTTACTGTTGTATCAAGCTTGGATTTGTACTGATGTTTGTGGTATATTAAATAAACTTTACAAATTGAAAAAAAAAGATATTAAAATCAGCAGAAACTAATTATAAAACTGCCTATATTGGTAGGAGTGACCACTGAGCTTGTAGAACCATGATTAATGAGTTAATTATTAATCACTATTTAAAAAAATGTATTGCAATTAATAATTCATACTGCCTGCCTTTCTCCTGTGCCTCCCCCCCATACTCACCCCCACCCCCTCCCAGACCTGCCTGTAGATCTGCCACCCTCTCCCCGCACCTCCCTGATGCACCTTTCTAAACAGAAGTCTTTGGTCCTGTAAGCCAGTGGCAGCCATGCTCAAAGGCTGCCTGCGGCCATCATGGCTTTTCCCTCTGACCCAGCCTGCCCATTCTGACACAACTTCCTGTTTTCAGAAGAAGCCAACTGGTCAGAGGGAAAAGCCTGTGCAGGCCCCAGGCAGCCTTTGAGAACAGCTGCTGCTGGCTTGCAGAGCCAAAGACATCTGTTTTGAAAGGGGAGGGGTGCAGGTGTGGGGAGGGAGAGCCAGAGCTATGGGCAGGTCCAGGGGGTGCAGATGCATGGGGGGAGGGAAAGTGAGCTGGAGGTGGGTACAAGGTGGAGCGGGCTCGAGAAAGTTGCAGGGGGGTGCTTGGGAAACCCACTGGGGAGGGGGCCTGAGAGCTTTGGTGGAGGGGCCTGAAAGAGCCACAGGGGGAGGAGGGGGCCTGAGAGAACCATAGAGGGGCTTGAAAAAGCCACAGGGAAGAGGGGGCTTTGAGAAAGCTGCAGGGGCCTTGAGAGAACTGCAAGGGGCTTGAAACAGACACTGGGGGAGGGGTCTTTGAGAGCTGCAGGGGTCTTGAAAGAGGCACAGGGGGGTGGGGGCTTTGAGAGAGCTGCAAGGGACTTGAGAGAGCTGCAGCGGGCTTGCAAGAGTCACAGGAGGAGGGGGGCTGCCACAGGGTGGGGCAGTGGAGGGAGAAGGGAAAGGGAAATGGGACTTGATATACCGCCTTTCTGAGGTTTTTGCAACTACATTCAAAGCGGTTTACATATATTCAGGTACTTAATTTGTACCAGGGGCAATGGAAGGTTAAGTGACTTGCCCAGAGTCACAAGGAGCTGCAGTGGGAATTGAACTCAGTTCCCCAGGATCAAAGTCCACTGCACTAACCACTAGGCTACTCCTCCACTAGAAGAGAGAGAGGGCAAGATGTTGGGCTCACGGGGAGGGAGAGCAGGGAGAGAGAGAAAGATAATAGACCTGGGGTGGAGACAGTAAAGGGAAGGAGAGAGTGTGAAGGGAAAGAAGAAAAAGAGAGGACAGGAGAGGGGTGTTGGAGAGAGGAGGGGCTGGAGGAAGATAGAGAATGCACCTGAGGTAGGGCAGTGGAGGGAGAAGAGAAAGAGAGAAAAAAAAAGAGGAAGGGAGAGGAGAGAGAAAGATAATGGGAGACAGTGGGGTGCCTCCAGCTGCCACTCCCTGACAGGGCCACCGAGAGGCTGAGCTGGGCCTTGGGCAGGGCCACCACCACCAGGCCCAGGGCAGAGCCTCCGCCACCCGGACCCAGCTCAGTCTTTCAGCGGCCATGTTGGGGAGTGGCAGCTGGAGACACCCCACTGACTTCCTCACTCCTGGGCAGTACAAGGAGGAAGGCTCCACCTTGGCAGTGCATTTCTTCAACTGGTGGGGCTTTGGCATCCTCACCAGGAAAGATATGATACCTAATGGAGGGGGAGGAAATGGACTCTGGCAATGCCCCGGCCTTAATCACGATTAAAAGTTTTAATCACACAATTTATTGTGATGAAAAGTTTCAATCGAAAGGCAGCCCTAATTTGAACATTTTGGCAAGCAAAACATCCAAATGCCACTTTATGCCACTTTTTAAGCGTTTTTCTCTTTCGAAAATGAGCCCCAAAACATGTTAAATGAAGGCAACTAAAATGGAAAATATGTTTAGAAATGAAAACTACCAAATTACGAGCCGATAGCAGCAATTTGAAAAACTAAAAAATGCAAATATAAAAAATGGCCTCATAAACAATATAAATTTGATCCCAAAACTATTTCTGAAGTCTCTGAAGAACTAAAGCAAAGGATGGTCACAATAGCAGAAAAGAAATAAAAATTATGGTGTCCAAATTGAACAATATATGCAAAAATCATCAATTTCTAATAAATCATAAATTCTACAAGAGCATTGATTGAAATTATGAAAATCATCCGAACAGTTTGAGCTCTTATAAAGACAAAATGCTAGAGTTATAGCCAGTGGTGTGCTGGAGCCGGCTGTTAAATTTTTAAAGTTCTTGTGAGCCGGTTGTTGTGGCAGGTGAGCCGGCTCCCAGGGGCGGCGCAACCTAGTGGTGAGGTAAGCATGGCAGGAGGGCGCCACAAGCCATGCTTACCTTATCCCCCGCCGCTCTGGGGGGGGGGGGTTAAATTGTTGATTTACCTCCATCGCAGCAGCCACAGTGAAAGCCCGTCTCTAGCCTTCCCTTCATTCCCGTCAGTGTCCCGCCTTCTTCTGATGTCATTTCCACTTTCCGCGAGGGCGGGACACTGACAGGAAACGAAGGGAAGGCTAGAGACGGGCTTTCACTGCGGCTGCTGCAACGGAGGCAGGGAGCGAGGAGAATTGTTGGGTGGGTATGGAGGGGGGGCAGGGGAGCAAAGAGAATCGCTGGGTGGGTATGGATGGCTGCAGGGGGGGCAGTGGAGCAAAGAGAATCGCTGGGTGGGTATGGATGGCTGCAGGGGGGCAGGGGAGCGAAGAGAATCGCTGTGTGGGTATGGATGGCTGGAGAGGGGGCAGGGGAGAGAGGAGGATCACTGGGTGGGTGTGGAAGGCTGGAGGGGGGCAGGGGAGAGGAGAGAATCGCTGGGTGGGTATGGATGGCTGGAGAGGGGCAGGGGAGGAGAGAATTGCAGGGTGGGTATGGATGGCTGGAGGGGGGCAGGGGAGCGAAGAAAATCGCTGGGTGGGTATGGATGGCTGCAGGGGGGGCAGGGGAGTGAAGAGAATCGCTGGGTGGGTGTGGATGGCTGGAGGGGGGCAGGAGAGAGAGGAGAATCTCTGGGTGGGTGGGTGTGGATGGCTGGAGAGGGGGGGCAGGGGAGAGGAGAGAATCACTGGGTGGGTGTGGATGGCTGGAGGGGGGTCAGGGGAGAGGAGAGAATTGCTGGATGGGTATGGATGGCTGGATGGGTATGGATGGCTGGAGGGGGGCAGGGGAGAGGAGAGAATCGCTGGGTGGGTATAGATGGCTGGAGGGGGCAGGGGAGAGGAGAGAATCGCTGGGTGGGTATGGATGGCTGGAGGGGGGCAGGGGAGAGGAGAGAATCGCTGGGTGGGTATGGATGGCTGGAGGGGGGCAGGGGAGAGGAGAGAATCGCTGGGTGGGTATGGATGGCTGGAGGGGGGGCAGGGGAGAGGAGAGAATCGCTGGGTGGGTATGGATGGCTGGAGGGGGGCAGGGGAGAGGAGAGTTGCTGGACATGGATGGAGGAGAGGGAAGGGAGAGAGAGAAGAAATGCTGGAAGTGAAGAATGAAGAGTGAGGAAGGAGAGGAGATGAGGGAAAAGGAAGAGAGAAGAAAAACTGCACATGGGTAAAGAAAATAGGCAGAAGCTGGATCCACTGGACAGTCAAGTCTGCGGAGGACCCAGCTTTTATTTACAGATGTAGGACAAGAAATTAAGAAGAAAGGCAGATACTGGGCCAGCATGATCAGAAAAACAAAGTCACCAGACAACAAAGGTAGAAAAAAAATAATTTTATTTTCATTATAGTGTTTGGAATATGTCCACTTTGAGAATCAGGTGCTCAAGAATAAAAGTTTATATTTATTTACTTTTTTATGGCATTTTATCCCACATTAAACATGAATTAGATTGGAACCTGGGATCATTGCCCCCCCCCCCCCCCCAGGCTCTCTCCCCAGCTATAGCCAGCTCTGCAATTTGGGGGGGCACAGAAGTGGACGGGGGGGGGGGGGGGGGGGCGCAGAGGTGGACCGGGGAGAGAGCCTGTTGTTAAACATTTACCAGCACACCACTGGTTATAGCATAAATTATACATAAAACAACTCTTAGGGCCCTGGTGTGCTAGCGTTTTTAGCGTGTCCTAAAAATTAGCGCACGCTAATCAGTGCACGCTAAAAATGCTAGTGCTCCTCTAGGGGAGCTTAGTAAGCACTAGCATTTTTAGCGTGCACTGATTAGCGTGCGCTAATCAGGGCCCTTAATGTTTAGATGTATGATGTCCAGGCATGTATTTTTACAGGATCACTGTTAAGTTTCATTAACAAATCTTGCCTAGGGACATCCCGAGACACAGAAACATAACATAACATTTTTATAGGAAGGAGAAACCGCAAAAGCGGAAGACAGAAGTCCACTACGTATAAAGGTATATATAGAGAGAGGAGTAGTGTGACCAGAAAGGCTCTCCAAAAACACCAGGAAGACGGATATATGTAAAGACGACTTTATTCTTGTGATACCCAACAGGGCACTGTGTTTCAGCTAAGTGCCTGCCTCAGGGGTACTCTGCTCAATAAGTTGAAATGTATGCGCTTGAAAATTTATAGCACTGGCTATCTTTAAAAAGGCGCGAAATGCAGCTCAAGGCAGATCACAATGAAGGTGATCGCCGTGAAAACGGGATACACTATGAGGGGCGTTTTCGAAAGAAACGTCTACGTTTGGATTTGGACGTCTTTGTGAAACGTCCAAATCCAGAGGTGGGGAAAATCGTATTTTCGAAAAAAGATGGATGTCCATCTTTCATTTCGAAAATACTGTCAACGGTGTCCAAATCCAGGGACATCCTTAAATTTGGACATCCCTAGATTTGGACGTCTTCAACTTTCAGCCATTTTTGAACACAAAGACGTCCAAATGCAAGACATCCAAAACAGAGGAGGAGTTGCTTAATGGTTATATTTTATTTTATTGTTACATTTGTACCCCGCGCTTTCCCACTCATGGCAGGCTCAATGCGGCAGGCAATGGAGGGTTAAGTGACTTGCCCAGAGTCACAAGGAGCTGCCTGTGCCGGGAATTGAACTCAGTTCCTCAGTTCCCCAGGACCAAAGTCCACCACCCTAACCACTAGGCCACTCCTCCACATAAGTATATAAGCACTGCCACGCTGGGAAAAGACCAAAGGTCCATCAAGCCCAGCACTCCATCTCCAACAGCGGCCAATCCAGGCCCCAAGAACCTGGCAAAACCCCCAAATTGAATAACGATCAATGGACTTTTCCTTCAGGAATCTGTCCAGACCCCCTTTAAACAGCAAGGCCAGCTGCCGTCACTACCTTCTCCGGCAATGAGTTCCAGAGTCTAACCACGCGCTGAGTAAATAAAAACTTTCTCCAATTTGTTTTAAACCTACCACATTCTAATTTCATCTTGTGTCCCCTGGTTCTATTGTTGTTAGAAAGCGTAAACAAACGCTTCACATCTGTCCGCTCTACCCCACTCATTATTTTGTACACCTCTATCATATCACCCGTCAGCCGCCTTTTCTCCAGGCTAAAGAGTCCTAGCCTTTTTAACCTCTCCTCATAAGGTAGTTGTCCCATCCCTTTTATCATTTTCATCGCCCTGATGGGATATACAAAAGCGCTCCTTAGTTAGGGCGGGAACAGGCAACTCCGCAAGCAAGCACCTGTGCTCCAAAATGCGCATCCCGCTGCGCTGCAACATCCAGTCTGTAATGCCAGACAAAAGAGAGCTTAGAAGCCCAAGTAGCCGCACTACAGATCTCTTGAAGAGAGAGTGCCCCCGTTTCAGCCCACGAGGAGGAAATCGCTCTTGTGGAGTGCGCCTTGAGTGCCTGACGCGCTCAAGTAGACATGCAGAAAAAATGACTTCCTTGAGCCAACGGGCTATAGTGGCCTTAGACTCTAGAGACCCTCTTCGAGGACCTGATAACACAAAACTGAAGCATTTGACATCTTCAGATATTGCACCAGAGCCCTGCGGACATCCAAAAGATGCAACTGCCCAAATGATTCCGGAAACTCCTCTCTAGAAAAGCAGGGCAGATAAATGGGCTGGTTCAGGTGAAACGCTGAAACCACCTTAGGCAGGAAGGAAGGCACAGTACGTACCGTTACTCCGGACTCTGAGAACTGCAGAAAGAGGTCTCGACAGGACAGCGCCTGGAGCTCAGACACACGTCTCGCCGAGGTCATGGCCACCAAAAAGACCGTCTTTAGAGTCACATCCTTCTCCAAAGCTCACCTCAGCGGCTCGAAGGACGAACACTGGAGAGCCTTCAACACCAGCCCCAGGTTCCAAGCTGGACACGGCAGCCACACTGGCGGGCGGAGCCGGAGTGCCCCTCTTAGAGATCGGGCAACGTCTGGATGATCGGCCAGGGAAAACCCAGAGACCTTCCCTCGAAAGCATGCCAATGCTGCCACTTGCACTCGCAGGGAATTGTAGGCCAAGCATTTTTGTAATCCATCCTGCAAAAAGTCCAGTATCGGCAAGACTGTAGCCCGCGTGGGTGTGATCGCCTTTGAAACACCATGCCTCAAAGTGGCGCCAGATCCGAGCATAAGCAATGGAGGTGGACCGCTTGTGGGCCTGCAAGAGAGTGGAGATGACTTTGTTAGAATAGCCCTTGTCTCTCAATTGCGCCCTCTCAAGAGCCATGCCGTAAGACCAAATCGGCAGGGATCCTCCATGGTCACTGGTCCCTGCATCAACAGGTCTGGCACCAGAGGCAAAGGAAGAGGGGCTTCCACCAGCATCCGCCGGAGGTCCGCGTACCACGGACGCCTGGGCCAATCCGGGGCAATGAGAATCACCGCTCCTCGATGTAGCCGAATTCGCAGGAGGACTCGCCTAATCAAGGGCCAAGGAGGGAACACATACAGGAGGCCCGAGGGCCAGGGTTGAGCCAGAGCATCCAACCCTGCCAAGCGAGGATCTCTCCGTCTACTGAAAAAGCATGGGACTTTGGCATTTGCGCTTGTCGCCATTAGATCCGCTACGGGCGTTCCCCATTTGGCACAGAGCTGAAGAAACACTTCATCTGCCAGTTCCCACTCCGCTGGGTCGATTTGATGCCTGCTTAGAAAATCAGCTTGCACGTTGCTCTGACCTGCTATATGCGCTGCAGAAAGAAGCTGCAGGTGTAGCTTGGCCCAGTGGCAAATCTGAGCGGCCTCCGCGGCCAGTGCTCTGCAGTGAGTGCCACCCTGGCGATTTATGTAGGCCACCGCTGTCGTGTTGTCCAACAGAACTCTGACAGCCAGCCCCTCCAGAGTCTTGTGAAAGGCCAGAAGAACCTGGAATATCGCTCTCAGTTTCAAGCGACTGATGGACCACCCCGTTTCCGCGGGTGTCCACAGACCCTGGGCATAGCTTCCCTGGCAATGTTCTCCCCAGCCGACCAGACTGGCATCGGTTATCACCAGGCACCAAGAGGGAAGCGCTAGCGGCATTCCTCGCCGCAGCATGCTGTCGGAGAGCCACCACTCCATACTGAGCCGGGCCGCAGGGAGCCACGTTAGTCTGCGTTGATAATCCTGGGACATTGGAGACCATCGTTGAAGCAGGGCAATTTGCAGTGGTCTCAAGTGCGCTGTCGACCTAGGCACTACCTCCAAAGTGGCTGTCATTGACCCCAGCAGCTGGACAAAGTCCTAAGCTCACGGGTGAGGCATCCGCAGGAGCAGACGGACCTGATTCTGAAGCTTGCACCGCCTTTGGTCGGGCAGAAAGACAAACAAATCCTGAGGCCGTGTCGAACCGCACCCCCAAATATTTGAGAGACTGAGAGGGGGTCAGGTGACTTTTGGGTATATTGATGACCTAGCCTAGAGACTGCAGTACTGAGACCACTCTGGCTGTGGCCAGACGACTTTCGTCTGCCGAATCCGCTCTGATGAACCAGTCGTCGAGGTACGGGTGAACCCTGATACACTCTTGCCTGAGAAAGGCAGCTACTACCACCACTACCTTGGAAAAGGTGCGGGGAACTGTGGCATGGCCAAAAGGCAAGGCCCTAAAAGCGTCCACTTTAGGCATCCTCAAAGGGGCCAAGTGCTCCTCACTCAGAGGGTAAAGCTGACCCATAGCCCTGGCCACTTTCAAAGGCCCATTGGGTTCAGACCATTGAGCTGAAATAAGCTCTTGGATGGCGTCATGCACAGGAAAGGCTCGAGCAGGCTTTTTAGTACTCGCCATCCTAGGATTACCAGAGGAGGCATAGCCCTGGCAGGATCATCAATAGAAAGGGCCTGCAAGGCGTCAGAAATGAGCGCTGGTAGCTCATCATGGTGGAAAATCCGAACCGCATTGGGATCATCCAGATCCGGTGGCAAACCGGCACCTTCCTCTGGCTCATCAGACCATGAGGCCCTGCCAGAACCCTCAGAATCCCCACAGCCCGACCACGGGGAGAAAAGGGGAGTGCGCCACTCTCCGACGAGGAAGTTACCCATCTATGTTTAGTGTCCTTCCAACACTCAGGAGAAGTAGCCAGCCCCGGGCCATCAACACCCGGGAGAAAACCAGGTAGCAGCGCAGTGACAGACACCTGCGGCAGAGCTCTTTTCAGCATGAAGGCTTTATGCATTAACAGCACAAACTCAGGAGAGAAAAACTCACCCTGACCCTCCGCCTCCGAATTAGGAGTAACGGGAATAGGAGCTCCTCTGGTGGCCTCTGACTGAGGCGTCCCCCTGCACTCAGACTCCTCCGCAACAGTGAGGGTCGAGACATGCAGCGCTTCCAAAATGGCGCCCGCTGCCAGCTCCATTGAGCGGGAAGAATCATCGCTCACCATGCTCGTACTAGCTCTAGCGTCTAAAGAGCACGTCTTACAGAGCCCCACTGCTGATCTGCGTTTACCACAACGGGAGCAGCGTTTAACTCCCTCAGCAGCCATCACCCAACCGGACGGAATTATATAAGTAAAATGGCGGCTTCACGCCATCGCCGTCCGCGGGACCTCCCCGGAGGAGCTGGGCATCACTCTCACCTCAAAAGACCGAGTCAAACGAGCTCCAGTCAAGCTGCACGCTGAAAATAGCCTCACAATCAATGCGTACTCATTTTTATTTTAAATGCTGTGAGGAAAGTTGGAGGCAGGCAGCAACAGAGGTACTCCGGTAGGCAGGGGGATGGGTAAGGCAGGGAAAGGGTGAACCTATATGCCTTCAAAGTGGGCACCACCAGCCACAACACCCCAGCTTCAACTGGCAAAGCACAGGAGCCACCCCAGGCAGAATTTTTCCAGGAGGTGATCAAGCTATGTCCACACCTGCTGGGAGACAGAGAAATACTGAAGGCAGATGGAGCTAGCTGTCCAAGAGGGCACTATGGTTTTTCAGTGTTCTCTATCTCCACCTGCTGGTAGGCGGATACAACACATCAGTTAATGGATTCATCTGCTGCTGATGACAAGGAAACATCTGCTTTGACCACCATGGCACTCTCTGATTACTGTCAGGGTAGTCTGGATGTGGAATCAGGAGTTAACCGGGCACCACTGATATTCAATGTCAGTACCTGGATAATAACGGGAGATGTTGAAATGCATAACAAACAGTCCTATGTTCAGTTAGATATGCGAGAATGGCACTGAATATCAACCATAACCGGAAAGCTTCCAGGTACAGAGAAGGGCAATGAAAACAATAAAGGGGATGGGATTACTTCCCTATGAAGAAGGATAAAGAAGCTAGGGCTCTTCAGCTTGGAGCAGAGACAACTGAGGAGTGAAATATGATAGAGGTCTATAAAATACTGAGGGGGTCTTTTACTAAAGATTAGCTCAAGTTATCTGCAGCAGGGCCCATAGGAATAAAATGCTGCAGATAACTCGAGCTAATCTTTCGTAAAAGACCCCCTGAGTGGAACAGGTAGACGCAAATTGCTTGTTTACTCTTTCCAAAATTACTAGGACTAGGGGGTACACAATGAAGTTACTAAGTAGTAAATTTAAAACAAACTGGAGAAAATATTTCTTCATTCAACGTGTAATTAAAACTCTGGAATTCATTGCCAGAGAATGTGGTAAAAGCAGCTAGCAGGGTTTTTAAAAGGTTTGGGTAATTTTCTACAAGAAAAGTCCAAAAGCCATTATTAAGATGGACTTGGGAAAATCCACTGCTTATTTCTAGGATAAGCAGCATAAAATCTGTTTTGCTGTTCTGGGATCTTGCCAGGTACTTGTGACCTGGATTAGCCACTGTTGGAAACAGAATACTGGGCTTCATGGACTTTCGGTCTGTTAGTGCAGCGGACTTTGATCCTGGGGAACTGGGTTCAATTCCCACTGCAGCTCCTTGTGACTCTGGACAAGTCACTTAACCCTCCATTGCCCCAGGTACAAATAAGTACCTGTATATACTATGTAAACCACTATGAATGTAGTTGCAAAAACCACAGAAAGGTGGTATATCAAATCCCATTTCCCTTTCCCAGTATAGCAACACTTATGTTCTCACTGCCAAACACCTGGATATTCAGCGTCAGTGCCTGGATATAGCCCAGCATCGAATATCCAGGTCTAATTTAGCCATAAAGTGCAGTTTTCACTGAGGTCTTTTCCATTTATTAAATTACTTTTTATGGAACTGTTTGTAGGTTTTGGTGATGTCAAATTATTTTGTCTTTGTGCATTTTTGCATTTGCCTGAAACTGATGAAGATATTGTGGGGTATTTTTCGATATGTTGTCTAAGTTGGACTTTGGATGTTTTGTGCTAAATGTCCCAAATCCGAATAGCAAATATAGCAATTTTCGAAACAGCAAAACATCTATCTTTTTTTGGTTTTCGAAGATGGCTATTTGCTAAAAGTTTTGGTGCTTTGTGCGTTTATCTTTTTGGTCCAGTTTTGAAAAAAAATAACATGTCCAAGTGAAAAACGCAAAAATCAAGCCATTGGGATGTAGGAGGAGCCAGCAATCTTAGGAGACTGGGCACACAGAAATCCCAGAACAATGGGGCACTGCAGTGGATTTTAAATAAATGCTCCCAGCTACACATCTCATTGTTGCTCCCTTATCTTGTCTGCTGAGCCCCCCAAAACCCACTGCCCCCAACTGTACACCACTATAATAGCCCTTATAGGTGAAGGGGTCACCTATATGTAGGTACATTAGGTTTTCCATGGACAGGATCTTCTAGCCACACCTTCTAATATTCGTCACGGTGACGTGCGAGACCCGGAATCCAATAGGAATGCTTTAAAAGTAAAACACATTAGCATTAGCGCATTCCCGCCCAGACCGGTAATATAAATACCTTTGACAGCTCAGAATAGTCAGTTTTAATTTTTCCGCGTTGACGGAACAACCCGCAATTAAATTATCAGATTCAGTCAGTCAGTCAGTCAGTCAGTCATCTAGTTTTACTTCATTTCTGTTATGTCTCAAAGAAAAACGGGGTTTAAACCGTGTGCGACTTGTACTCGTAAACTTTCCCTTACAGATCCTCATTTTAGATGTGTGCGCTGTTTAGGGGAGTCTCACGATACCAAAAATTGTTTTGCTTGTAGAAGTATGTCCCAAAAGTCTTTGGACATCAGAGCATTTAAGCTGCAACAATATTTAACTTCAGCAGTACAATCGGAATCGTCTTCCGTAAGTTCTCATAAAAATTCTGTGTCGGATGCCCCAGCTCCGGTGGAAGAGAATATTACCCCTGCTCTCCCCCTTGCCTTGGTGCCCGGGGATCAGGTGCCTTCCACTCCTGCTCTCCCCCTTGCCTTACGGCCTGGGGATCAGGTTAAAGCTGTGTCTAATGGGCAACAAACAGAGTATGATGCTCGTCAGAACGATGTCAGGTCTGGACCTCGACGTCGATATCGACGTTCTTCGAGATCAGCTGATCATCAAAGTCGAAGGGGGAGGAGCCGATCCCGCTCACATTCTTCTGACTCGACTTCGAGCAGGGACTCGATCGGCATCGAGGATTTTCTCGGCATGGCCGATCCTCCCGATGCCGTCATGATTCCAAACACAGCAATTTATCAAGGCATAGTCGTTCTTCTTGTAAAAGTCGTCGTAAGAGGTCACCTTCCAGTTCATCATCGGATGTGCCTTTGAGAAAACGTTCTAAATTACATTCTCATTCAGATCACAGCTCTTTAAAGCATAGAGCTTCTCGTCATTCAGTCTCTCATACTTCTTCAAGGGCTCAGTCAACCTCTTCTTCTTCTGCACAGTTGAAGATTTTGGAGTTACTTACAAAACTCTTACATAATCAGCAGACAGTACATGAAAATAACCAGGTGCAGTCACCTCAGATAGCACCAGTTCAAACAAATTCGATGACTCATACAGATCACAGACAACGTATATGGTCTGTGTCTCCATCTAGTTCAGTACAAGAGTGTGCTTCAAATAAATCTTGTATAAATTCTCCAGTACCTTCTTTGTCTCACTCATTACATGTTGTTAATCAGACTCAGTTAGACCAGGAATTACCTTCTACTTCTGACTTTCCACCTGTAAATCAGGAAGAAAATTTATCTGTACAAGATGAGTCTTACCATAAATTTTTACAAAAGTTGGTAACAGTTTTGAACATAACTGTCTCTCCTCAGACTGATACTGCTGTGGACAAACGTTCAGTCACGAAATATTTGAATTTATCTAAACAATTGGTAGCATTACCAATACCTCCAGTGCTTCAAGAACATCACAAATTAATTTGGAACACCCCTTATTCTATTAGATCTACGCAAAGGTCATTAGAAAATAAGTACAGGGTGCAGGAAATGTTGGGTCATGGTATGACTCAGCTTCCGCATGCATCTTTAGTGGTAAAATCGGCAATGCGACGACATAAGTTGCAGAAAGATATTACCAATCATCCACCAACTAAAGATTTAAAATTCATGGACTTATTAGCAAGAAAGAACTTTCAGTCCTCAATGCTCTCAATTCGTATAGCAATCCATATGTTTCATCAAATGGAGTATTTGTATACCATCTTGGATGATTTGTCTAAATTACAGGCAGTATTTCCTCAGCAAGAGATTGCAAATTTTCAACAGATTCTTACCAAATTGGAAGAGAGTTCTAAACAAATGATTCGTACTACACACGACCAATTTGATACATCACTTAGAAACGCAGCAACTGCAATTGCATCTAGGCGTTTCTCATGGTTAAGGGCATCTGCATTAGGTGAAGATATTCACGAAAAGGTGGCTGATGCTCCTTGTGTGGGTGACTCTTTATTTGGAGATCGAGTAAAACAGCTTATTGAAGGTCTTAAAGAGGACTGTACAACTTTGGACACTCTAGAGCAGGATAAGCAGCAGCCTCCAAAATTGAATTATAAAAGATTACCATATTTTAATGCAAGGAATAGATTTCAACAACGAAAATCTTTTGGCCATCAGCGGTCTAATTTTCCATTTAAATCTCAGCCTCAACGTTACAATTTTCAGGCTAGAGCAGGTAGAGACCGGCGGTCACAACGACCTGCTCAAACAAACCAGCAGCAAAAACTCAATCCGTCTTTTTGACCACTCCTTGTCTCCGATTCCGGTGGGGGGCAGAGTTCAACATTTTTTCAGCTCTTGGATGTCTATAACAACAGACAAATGGATTTTAGACATCATTCAACATGGATATTTTCTCAGATTTTCACAGCCCCCACCTATTCGATCACCTACACGTCTTCATGTTCCAAGATCGCAGCTCCCATTTTTGCAACAGGAGGTCTCCAGACTCCTCAATCTCAATGTTTTAGAGATTGTACCTGCTCACGACATAAACAAGGGGTTTTATTCCCGATTTTTTCTAATAACCAAAAAGGATGGGGGTTACAGGGCAATCCTGGATTTAAGACAACTCAACAAATTTCTTCCCAAACAACGTTTTTGAATGTCATCTATACAAACAATTCTTCCTCTGCTAAAACAAGGAGTATGGTTTTCAGCCATAGATCTGCAGGATGCATACCTGCATATTCCTATTCATCAATCATCAAGACGATTTCTTCGATTTGTGTGCCAAGATCGTCATTATCAATTCAAGGTTCTGCCTTTTGGACTAACATCAGCTCCCAGAATATTCTCCAAGTGTGTCATAGCTCCTGTGGCACATTTACATCGTCAGGGTATAATACTTTTCCCATATCTCAACGATTGGTTGATTGTAGCACACTCTCATCAGCAAAATCTTCTTCATTTGCACAAGACCATGCTTCTTCTCGGAGAGTTAGGTTTAGTGATCAATTACAAGAAATCTCATTTGACCCCCACTCAGAGATTGACGTTTATAGGAGCAGATCTGGTCTCCTATCAAGCTTTAGCAAAACTGCCACTCAATCGGACCCAAGTTCTGATTCAATTAATGCAGAATTTTCTGTCAGCAAAGATCATCTCTGCTCGCCAAATTCTAATACTTTTAGGCCATATGGCTTCAACGGTCGCTGTTCTACCTCTTGCACGTCTACATATGCGACCCCTGCAGTGGTATTTAAAGAGACGATGGAGTCCTGTTCGACATCCACTTTCTTCAAGGATATATCTATCAAATCGGATCAAACTACAGATGTTGTGGTGGACACATCAACAACATCTGTTGGTGGGAGCTCCATTCAATTTACCAAGTCCAACCAAGATACTTACCACGGATGCATCCAAGATTGGTTGGGGAGCCCATTTAGATCAGTTCTCAATGCAAGGCCAGTGGACCATTCAAGAGAGTTGTTCTTCCATAAATCTTCTGGAATTGAGGGCAGTCAGATTAGCTGTTCAGGCTTTCCAACATCTCCTTCATTCTCAGGTGATTCAAGTTTGTGTGGACAACCAAGTGGCAATGTTTTACATCAACAAACAGGGAGGTATGGGTTCTCTAAGTCTGTGTCGAGAAGCAGTCAGACTCTGGGCACTAGTTCTGTCTCTACATTCGGTGATTCGAGCAGTGTATCTCCCAGGTCGACAAAATCACATTGCAGATGTCTTGAGCAGACAGCTTCAACCTCACGAATGGTCTCTCAAGATCACAGTTACTCACGCTCTTTTTCGAAGATGGGGTTGGCCTCAGATAGATCTATTCACATCCCCACAGAACAACAAATGTCAGAAATACTGCTCAAGGTGGCCTTCAACTCAAAGGATAGCGGCAGATGCGTTTGCCCTTCCTTGGACAAATGATCTGTTTTACGCTTTTCCTCCAATTCCTCTAATTCCAAGAGTTTTGCAGAAAATCATTCAGGACAGAGCGGCTGTGATACTAGTAACACCTTATTGGCCAAGACAAACCTGGTTTCCGGTGCTCACACAGTTAGCTCTGTTCCAGCCTCATTTCCTTCCTCTCATTCCAGATCTCATATCTCAAAACAATGGTCAACTACTGCATCCAAATCTCAACAAACTTCATCTCAAGGCTTGGTTTATTCAAGTAATCCATTAGATTCTTCCTTTTTTTCTCAACCAGTTTTAGATGTATTATTATCTTCCAGAAAGCACTCAACTAGATTGGTTTATGCAGCTAAATGGAAAAGATTTCAATGTTGGTGTAGATCACATCATGTGAATCCCATTTCTTGTCCTATTTCGGTATTATTGGAGTATTTTCTTCATTTGTCTGCATCAGGCATGGCCGTATCTTCAGTTAAAGTTCATATGGCAGCGATTACTGCTTTTCATGATCCAATTGATGAATGTACAGTGATGGCACATCCTATCACTAAAAGATTTTTGAAAGGTTTAATGAATCTTCACCCTCCTATTCACATACCTCCAGTAGCGTGGGATTTGAACCTGGTTCTGGAAAAACTTATGGATCCTCCATTTGAACCACTTACGTCAGTTTCTTTACAATTTCTGACTTGGAAAACTTTGTTCCTTATTTCAATTGCATCAGCTAGAAGAATTGGAGAACTGCAAGCATTGGTTTATTATTCTCCGTATACTCAAATTTTACATGATAAAGCAATATTACGACCTCATCCAAAATTTCTTCCAAAGGTTGTGTCGTCTTTCCATGTCAATCAATCCATTATTTTACCAGTCTTTTTTTCCACCTCCACATCAATCTACTCTGCATAGCAGGTTACATACATTAGATTGTACCAGAGCACTATCAATCTATTTACAGAGAACGTCAACTAGTCATAGACCATCACAGCTGTTCCTCTCTTATTCTACGAAGGACAGACAACCAGTATCTAAGAGAACACTTTCTTCTTATGTTACTCACTGTATAAATTTTTGCTATCAGCAGCAGGAGTCACATCCTCATGTGACAGCCCACAATTTAAGAGCAAAAGCTTCTTCAACTGCATTTTTGCATAGTGCACCTCTTTTAGATATTTGCAGAGCGGCTACTTGGTCATCTCTACACACTTTTTCTAAGCATTACTGTCTTGATACAGCATCTAGAGCAGATTCGCTGTTTGGGCTATCGATCCTACAAGAGGCTATGTAAGCGACAACCTTCCTCCTCCTCACAGGTAACATGTTATGAAATCAGGCTTGTGGGTGCTTCATATTATAATGTCTTATGTGAGGTTACCTGTGTATGCTTGGGAGTCTTCAGAAGGTGTGGCTAGAAGATCCTGTCCATGGAAAAATCATAGTTTCTTACCTGTAACGGTAGTTTTCCGTGGACAAAGGATCTTCTAGCCACACAATCCCTCCCTACCCTCCCTGGTTGTCGTAGCTATTTTAATGAACTGACTATTCTGAGCTGTCAAAGGTATTTATACTACCGGTCTGGGCGGGAATGCGCTAATGCTAATGTGTTTTACTTTTAAAGCATTCCTATTGGATTCCGGGTCTCGCACGTCACCGTGACGAATATTAGAAGGTGTGGCTAGAAGATCCTTTGTCCACGGAAAACTACCGTTACAGGTAAGAAACTATGATTTTCTGGTGAGTTTAACAAGTAGAGTGGGAGATAGGCCTGAGCACTCCTCTCTATAGTGCACTGCACCGACCCCTAAAATACTCCAGGGACCTGCTTGCTGCACTAATAGGACTGCTTATAACACCTGAGGCTGGTATGTATTGAGGCATATTTTCAAAGCACTTAGCCTTCCAAAGTTCCATAGGTTTCTATGGAACTTTGGAAGGCTAAGTGCTTTGAAAATATGCCTCATTGTCATTTACATCTTTGGGAGATGGGAGAGGGTCAGTGACTACTGGGGGAGTAAGGGGGAGTCATTCGTGTTTCCCTCCAGTGGTCATTTAGAGCACTTTTTACTGCCTTATTCTTTCTAAATGAATCTTACTGCTTAGATGTTTTTACCTATTATTGTTTTGTATTATAGTTCTCTTATTGTAATTTGCTTTAAAAGTTTGATGTAGGCCACATTGAATCCGAACTTGTTTGGGATGTGGGGTACAAATGCCATAAATAAAGAAATAAAAACAGGTTTAAACCAAAACATTGAAGTTGTAGCTCTAGACAATTTTGTTTTGTTCCATTATGGATGTAAAAATTCAAAATGTTAGGAACACTCTAAGCCTGTCCAAACACACCCACTTGTGATTTGGACACATTGCAGATGAATTGCATAAACGTCTGCAAAATAGGCTTAGAAAACACAGGTGGAAGTTTTGTGAAGAAATATGTCCAAATGCTGTTTCATGACACTTCTTGTATGTTTTTCTCTTTCGAAAATGAGCCCCATTGTCTGCTAGTAGGTTTTGTAGACCCTCTCAAATCTCTGTCCTGGCCCTCAGCCATGTCTTACAATGGCCCTAGGAGATGTGGAGGGGCATTTTCGAAAGGAACGTCCAAGTTGCGATTTGGATGTCTTTGCAAAACGGCAAAATCCAGGGGCGGGGAAACCTGTATTTTCGAAACAAGATGGATATCCATCTTTCATTTTGAAAATACCGTCAGAGTCATCCAAATCCTTAAATTTGGACGTCCCTAGACATGGACGTTTCTGACTTTCGACAATTTTCAAAACCAAAGACGCCCATGTCAAAAATGTCCTAATGCAAGCCATTTGGGCATGGGAGGAGCCAGCATTTATAGTGCACTGGTCCCCCTGACATGCCAGGACAACAACCAGGCACCCTAGGGGGCACTGCAGTGGACGTCATAAAATGCTCCCAGGAACATAGCTCCCTTATCTTGTGTGCTGAGCCCCCCAAAACCCACTACCCCTAACTGTACACCACTACCATAGCCTTTACGGGTGAAGGGGGGGCACCTATATATGTGTTCAGTGGGTTTGTGGTGGGTTTTGGAGAGCTCACTGTTTCCTCCACAAATGTAACAGGTGGGGGGGGGGGGGGGTATAGGCCTGGGTCCACCTGTCTGAAGTGCACTGCAGTACCCACTAAAACTGCTCCTGGGACCTGCAGGCGCTGTCCTGGACCTGAGTATGACATCTGAGGCTGGCACGACATATTTTTTAAAGATGTTTTTTGAGGGTGGAAGGGGGTTAGTAACCACTGGAGGAGTAACAGGAGGTCATCCCCAATTCTCTCTGGTGGTCATGCGGTCATTTTGGGCACCTTTTTATGCCTTATTCGTAAGAAAAACACGTCCAGGTGAAAACGTCCAAGTGTTCGTCAGGGACATCCTTGTTTTTTTCGATTATGGGTCAAAGACGTCCAAGTGTTAGGCACACCCAAGTCCCCCTTCGCTATGCCTCTGACACGCCCCCTTGAACTTTGGACGTCCTTGCGACAGACTGCAGTTGGAGACGTCCAAAATCGGGTTTCGATTATACTGATTTGGACGTCCCTGGGAGAAGGACATCCATCTTCCAATTTATGTCAAAAGATGGACGTCCTTCTCTTTTGAAAATGAGCCCCATAATTTCCCAAAACTGACATATTCAAATTACTAAATAGAAAATAAAATGTGTTTGTTCTGCCTTTGCTGCCTGACCATTTTATATTTCTAATTTTGTTGTCCCAGGCTCTGGTTTCTTCTTTCTGTTTTTTAACTCTATTTGTAGGATTGTCTGTACGTTGGCCATTTCTCTCTCCTATCTTCACTTCCTCCCCTATATCCATCTCTAATATTGATCATGTCCTTTCAGTTTTCTTCCATTCATTTTTCTGCTTCTGTAACAAGATTACACTCCTTTTCCTCACCAATCAGTCCCCAATCTCCCTCTTTTCACTGCATCTATCTATAGCTTTCCATCTCTTTTTTTTTCACCCCTTGCTCCCACTTCTCATTGATCTCACCTTCCCCAGTCTCTCATTAACTTCTTCTTCTCTCTCCTCTCCCTTCCCCATGCTCAGCATCTCTCCTCTGTCCTCCTCCACAGGTCTAACACCTGCTTTCTCTCTCCTCTCCCATCTCCTTAGCCCTCTACCTCATGTCCAACATTCCCTCTCAGTCTCTCCACCGCATATCCAGCATCCCAGCTGTCTTGCTATCCTACTGCTCAGGTGGTCCAGCACCTCCCCATCTGTGTCCCTATTCTCCCTTGCACAGCTCCATCATGTTCAGCTGGTTCCCTCCTCTCAAAGTCCAGCATCTCCTCATGTGTCCCTATTCTCCACTTCTCCAAAATCCAGCATCTCCCTTCCATTACCCTGTCACATCCAGCACACCCTTCCAACCACTCTCCTCCCAAAGTTCAGCATCTCCCTTTCCCACTAATGGTAACTTGTCCCAACATTCAGCAGCTTCCATATATTTTGAAAAAACAAACATGTGGGGACTGCCTTCAATGCCTGTGCTGTGAAAACAATGCCAGACTTCCTACATCAGAAGGGACAGGACTGGTGTGAACAAGGCAGTCCACCTGCAACGTTTCAAGTCTAAAGTGGCTGCTGAAGATTGGACTGGGATATTGGTGCATGAAGGGGGACCACATTGGTGGGCTGGCAGGCAGCAACAGCTGCCAGTTTGGTGGTGGTTAGCAGAAAACCAGACACTGGTCAGTTTTCTATTCTGCCCATTGCCTTCCATTGAGAAAACTGGCTGGGCCACAGGGCTAGCTCAACCATTATGCATGACTAGGCGCTTGCCTGGGGCAGTAGTTGGGGTCAGCAAAGAGCAGTTGCAGTCAACACAAAACAATAGATCTTAACAGCCTCACTAACTCAACAAATCATCAACACATAACCTGCCTTTTTATAGGATGTTTGTGTAATGATCATGACTGTTAAGTTTAATTAGGGCTTAATTTTGGGGGAAGTGCTTGGCACACATTTCCACCTGTTATTTTCAGACTCCAGATAAGCAGGGGTGTTGTGCTCTACCCCCTCTTCCAGCCAGGCAGCCTACAAAAGAAAGATGTGGAGTCTGCTTCCTAATCCCGATCCCCCCCACCCCTCCCCACTTCCTTTTTTGATACACAGCTCAAGCGAGCCTCGGCATATAGGCACGGAGTGGTTCATACATACCAAATATCTGTGCAGGTACTTTCTGTCCCAAATGGGCTCACAATCTAGGTATTATTTGTACCTGTGGCAGTAGAAGTTTAAGTGGCTGCCCAAGGTCACAAGGAGCTACAATGGGAATCAAATCCAGTTCCCCAGCAGCAAGAACCTGTAGGTCGGCAATCCGCTGTTCCTAAGCACTAGGCCACTCCTCCAAGTCTTGGGAAAGCTGAAGGCCCAGAGGCCTGAAGGTTAACTGGGGAGGGGATCCAAGACCAAGCCCAAGCCCAGCACCAGGCCCCTGGGCGCTCGAGACCCCCCACGTGCCAAATATGCACATACCAACAGATACCCAATACAACCCAAGAACTTCTAGCGATGGGTATTCAAACATTAATGTTTAAAAAAACGTTTTTAAAATAGGTTATAGGCAGTGACGCATAAACTAGTTCAAGGTATGGTTTGTCCCTCTTAAGTTTGAAAACTTCAACCCTCTACTTTAGCCCGTGGCCCTTGAAAAGCTATGATTTAGGAAGTTTTTAATTACAAAGCAACGACAACAACAAAAATCATGCTTCATCCCCGTCATTCTTTTTCCGTTCTTGAGGAAAGGCGTCAGCTGCATATAAAATTCTGTTTGACACATTCTCTTTTTCCACTGGGGGGAAAAAAAACCCAAGTCAGAATGAATTGCATACATTATCTCACAGTCCATTTCCTAGCTCCACTGGCCTCGTTCGCACGCTCGCCAGTACCCGACACAAGTTCAGCCGCCCGCTGCCGAAGACAGTCGCCCCTAGCAACAACAAAAAAAAGCGTTTGCCTTTCATCAGCAGCCAATTGAAGAGGGAGACAGGGAAACCGCGTGCGAACCCCGGAGGAAACGTCACTTCCGGCAAAGATTGGGCTCGGCTCTTAGGACCAAGGACCCATCAAAGAGGAAGCGGGTCGGCCATCTTGGATGGTACAGGAGGGACTAGGGGAGAGTCCGGAGTGGTTAGGAGTAAATAGGTTAACACCCATGGTGAACCGTAACTGGCCTGGCGACGAAGGCTTGCAACGTCGGGAGACCTCTCTGGCTCCGGGGTTTTCTGCGGAAGGCAACTTGGCGCGTGAGACGAGTCCCCGGTGGTACAGTAGCAGACTGAAGTACTTAGAAGTGGAGGGGCCTGGGTGTGATTGAGTGAATTGTTTCGGAGCTGGAGACGTTCGCTGCAGCACTACATTTTCCCGGCCCCTTTGTTTGCACTTTAATTTATATACAATGAAACCCGTTATTTAAGAATCCTGTGCGATTCCCTAGGAAGCACATAAGCTATTTGTATATAATGGGAGCTGAAGATTTCAAACCAAGGTTGTATTTGCTCGGTTAAAGGACTGGAAGATTGTGTACATTAAGAAAACTCTTTGGTCACACTTTATAACCACTAATCAAGTAGTATCTGATTTTGTTTTACTTTCTTGTATTGTAAACGGTGCTCAAAATAAGTTGAGTTAATATGTCTGCTAGAACTCCATTGCCCACGGTGATTGAACGAGATACAGAAAATGTAAGTAATGTGAACAAATGTTAAATAAGCCTTGTTTGTCTTGGCAGATGCTATAATTTGTAATGATCTGTGGTGTGGCAAAAAGATGATCAGCATTTGGTGTTTCTGTAGAATGTTTAGTATCCGTAATGTTAGGGGTGAAGTCTTCAAAACTACTGGAAAGTTTCAAATTTGAGTACGTTCAGCCGATTTCCTGTCTGTGCAGGAATGCTTTACATTTAGCAGATGCATTCCTCTCCGTTTGTCACTAAATGACAGGCTAATGTTTCTGTTAAGATTGAGACTATCTAGAATCTTGTAGGGATGGAATTAAAGATGGTTAGTTTAAAATCAGTGGCGTGAAGGAATGTATTACTTTTTTTTAAAGCAGGGTTTCTAAGTACTGGGACTAAATGTTTGTTGAAAGGTACATAGTGAAAATAAAGCCTGGCTTGTGGGTTCCCTAATTGTATACTTTAATATGTATTTCTAGACTACTGTTGATCAGAGAAACAGTTAAAAATTGTGTACAACAAATACAATAAATAAAACACAATGTATTTGCATCCATTGATCCATGGTGTAACTGTAGTTTGAATATTGTTTACAGTTCTGGTCACTCTATCTCAAGAAAGTGGAATTAGAAAAAAAATATAGAGGTCTTTGAAAATGAAAAGGAACTAGAATGGCACTTCTAATTAGGGCATTTCAGATTAAAAGAGATAGCTGAGAGGGGTTATGGTGGGAAATATGTAAACAGGGAATAGTTTAACCTTTTAAAATAGCTTCTTGGAGTAACCTCTTCCTCACTAATAAGCGGTAGGTCTAAAACACATCATAGAAGTAATTTTTCACTCAACAGCTGAACTGTGGCATTCGTTGCCAGAACATATGGTCAAAGCACCTAGCGTAGTTGGACACCTTTTTGAAGAAAAAATCCATAAGACATTGAGCCAGGTGGCCTTGGGAAAACCACTGCTTATACATACAGTGAGCAACAAGAAATGGATCTACTCTGGGATCCTTCTTGCTGCATGTAACACATGTTGACCACTGAACGGAATACTAGGCTCTGTAGATCTTTGGTCTCACTCAGCATGGTTCTTATCTTGACTACATTAAATATAATAAAGGAAAATATCTAGAAAAGTAAAACTTGTCCATAATCTACTGTCATTAGGGATAGGCAAAGCTACAAATCTAACAACTCGGTAAATATATTAATACTGGTTGGGCCTGCTTCTTGTGTTAATTTGGTAAGATCTTCAATATCCTACCAATGCCCATAAGCCACTGACTAAAACCCTGGTGACCAGGGTCACATCTGATACTGGAATTGGGGGTTCTTAAGGCAAACTGTGATTCCATTTATTTATTTTTCTTGTATGCCACGTGCAAGTCCAAAAGCTATCGAAGCAGTATAGTTCAAGTAGATTTCAGTCGCAATCCAGTAAACCTCGAGTGGGGGGAGATTGTGTTTGCTGTTTTTTGGCACATCTCTAGAAATCCCCGCAACCTAAAAATGCACTTGTGTATTATAGAGTTACCTGCTCTGTTGTGCTTCTTTACTAGGGGTTCAAATCTTACTGATGCTCCTTGTGCAAGCCATTTAACCACAAACTTAGGGGCCCTTTTACTAAGGTATGGTAGGCCTAACATGGGGCTCATTGTGTGATAAAAGGACACTACTCTGTTAAACCCTAAGATATCCCACGGTAGTTTGGCCATCAGCACGCAGTACTCCTGCGTAAAAAAATATATATATTTTTTTTTTGGTGTGGGAGGTGTGCCTATGCTGATCAGGTAGCACAGGCACATTAATGGGGAGCCCATACTGCCTCCTAAATAGGTAGTGGTAAGAGCTCCCGGCAGTGATAGCCACGTGTTATTAAGGAAATCAACACTTGGCCATTTAAAAAAAAAAAAAAAAGTCGAGCATGGCCATTTTTTACTGCAGCACGCTGGCCACTTTTTAGCGTGGCTTAGTAAGAGGAACCTTACCCCCATCCCCATTTACAAAGCCGCGCTAGTGGCTGCCAGTGCAGTAATGCCGACACAGCCCATTCACTTTGAATAGGCCATGTCAGCATTATTGCGCAGTTTTGTAAATGGGGGGTTAGATTGTAAGCTCTCTGACGGGGAAATAGCCTACTGTATTTAAATGTAAGTCAGATTGAGCTACTACTGAAAATGGTGCAAGCTAAATCAAATTCATGTTGATTATCGCAGAATTTATTATTTCACTTTGTTTTATTGTGTTGTGATCCTAGTAAAGAGATCATTTTCTTAAAATTAGAAGCTTCTCTGAATGAGAGATACAGAATTACCTTATAGTTTGGAGAGAGATCTGTGAGATGGCAGCAATATATTAAGGCAGAAGTTCTAGTCAAGTTGGTTATTTTTATATATTGTGTCTAGTGGCACATTTTGCTTGGATGCTATATTATGTTAAAAGGACTATAGGGTAAGAGAACATTTCTCATTGTTTTAAGTTCCCTATGCATTCTGCAAGATAAGTTTATTCACCATAAATCTATGAACGCTAGGCTACAAGGCCTATATATATATATATATATATATATATATATATATATATATATATATATATACATACACACACACACACACACACGGGGGAAAAAAGGAAGCAGTGCCAATCGAAGTATTTCTAGAAAAGGTGGCTTAGAAATAGTGCTGCATACTGCCATGTGGATATCATGGGTTCAGTTTTCTGGTCATATCTTCTGTTCTCTAGCTTGGTCATGGCTGAAGCCTGCAAAGGCAGCTTTCTCAATCCCTTGGTGGGTGATGGAATCCCTGTAACTACTCACTGGTGTCAGAAAGATACCGAAAATTGCCCCGTGCCACTGGCTTGATATTTTCCCCATAGAAATTACAAATCATGTGTTCTGAGAAAAATATTAGCAGTAAATCTGAGAGCATGAGGTTATCTCCAGCATTCTCTTGGATTTATGTCATGGTATATAGGACATTTTGAGACATTACATTGTGGGCCTTTTGGAAGGAGCCTTGCTGAATGGCACATGGCTGAGTACTATCACTTCAGTCACTAGATTTGGGTTGGTGGTGGGAAAGCACATACACCCCAGGCACAGGGAATCACAGCCCAGCGGAGACCAACACAAATGGAGCTGGAAGTCCAGGGTGCAGGAAGAAACTCCTGGGCCAGAAAGAGGCCAGAGTACTCCTATGGTCCATATCGAATATTCCTTAGCAAATCTGGTTTAAACTGTTTAAAACTTGCCACTAGGCTTGAGGCTAATTGTGTGTGTTACAGACAACCAAGAAATGATTATATGATAGAGACATTTAAATAACTCAAGGGCATTAATGTGCAGGAAGTGAGCCTTTTTTTTTAACTGAAGGAAAGCTCTGGAATTAGGGGGAATATGATGAAGTTAAGAGGGAATAGGTTTAGGAATAATCTAAGAAAGTATTATTATACAGAAAGGGTGGTGGAAGCGTGGAATGGCTTCCCGGTGGAGTTTGTGGAGTCGAGGACTGTCAGAATTTAAAAAGGCATGGGATAAGCATGTGGGATCGCTTAGGAAAATGAAGAGTTAGGGGTTACAGAGGATGGGCAGACTGGATGGGCCATTTGGCCTTTATCTGCCATCATGTTTCTCTGTTTCTATACATTCTGAAGCGGGGATATTGGTGATGTATGTACTTTTGGTTACGTTCTTATGAGTAGTGTCAGAAATATTCCAGAAGGAACAGTGTTGTATTTCAATTTTATAAGGGTGCTTTTTAATTATTCCAACATTTCCTCAAATATTCTTGTATTGTGGCAACAGCAGGAAAGCTCTTGGAAGTTTGTTTTTGTTCTCCATACTTGCCAGAAGTGTTAGAAAAAGGTTAAAGCAAGGAGCTGGACTAAAATCTTGGAGGTTAAACTAAAGGGAAGGAATAGTAAGTTCTCCCTAATATTGAGCTGCCTGATTTCTTTTACGACTGCTGATTTCAAAAGATTACACTGAGTGAGTGTTTTTCTTGTGTAAGAATACTTATCACTCTATAACACTACTGAACATACACAGCACCCTACGATGTGAATGGGTTCCTAAGGCAGTGGGAGATAGTGACTTGGTTGAGGTCACAAAGTGGTTCTTTACAAAGACCCTAACATTTTTAGTACAGCTAAATGCTAGAAACAAATATATGGGCGTCTCTTTAACGTTTAGTGTGTGCTTATTTTTAGCACATGCTAAAAATAGTAGCGTGCCTTTGTAAAAGGACCCCAAAGTGTTTTAGTAGCAGAGTGGGATCTGAACACTGACTTCCCAGGTTCTTAACCCATTGCTTTAACCACTAGGCTACTTCCTCTTCTATTGCAGTTGAGTGCAGTTCTTCTGATTTGTTTTTGAGGCTGTTATCCAAAACCTGCAGTTTTATAGTGGCTATAAAACTAAGGCTAGCTAGAAAGTGGCCAGTGCTTTAAGACTTATAAAGAGAGAAGTTCCCTATGTTATTTCAGTTTGTGGCTAGTCATTTACTTCTATTGTGTTAGTTTTTCTTCATTGTACTGATGTATTGCTTTCAATTTCAATAAACATTTCTGTTACTTTAAAAAGAAAAAGAAAGTGGCCAGCTCTGCAATTAGCGTGTGGGTTTGCCACATACTCCAGCCACTTTCTAACCTGGCTCAATGTCTGCGGTCAGGTTTTTGTAATGGCTGTGTGTTAATTTCCCCATTAGTGTGTGGCCCTTAACCGCCACCCATTTAGGAGACAGTAAATTCTAATCAGGTAGTGTGCAGTAATGTGCCTGCGCTACCTGATTAGTGCAGGCATGCCTACTTTCTGCCCCCCTCCCCCCAACACACCACCTGCAGTAAAAAATGTAAAAATATTTTTTACCGTAGGAGTAGCATGTGCAGCTAGTATTACTACTTATCATTTCTAAAGCGCTACTAGACATATGCAGCGCTGTACACTTGAACATGAAGAGAGAGTCCCTGCTCAACAGAGCTTACAATCTAATTAGGACAGACAAACAAGAGATAAGGGAATAAAGTGAGGATGATAAAATAAGGGTTCTGAACAAGTGAATAAGGGTTAGGAGTTAAAAGCAGCATCAAAAAGGTGGGCTTTTAGCTTAGGTTTGAAGACGGCCAGAGATGGAGCTTGACATACCGGCTCAGGAAGTCTATTCTAAGCATATGGTGCAGCAAGATAAAAGGAACACAGAGTCTGGAGTTAGCAGTGGAAGAGAAGGGTGCAGATAAGAGAGATTTACCCAGCGAACGGAGTTGCCGGGGAGGAATGTAGGGAGAGATGAGAGTGGAGAGGTACTGAGGAGCTGCAGAGTGAATGCACTTATAGGTCAATAAGAGAAGTTTGAACTGTATGCGGAAATGGATAGGAAGCCAGTGAAGTGACTTGAGGAGAGGGCTAATATGAGCATAACGACACTGGCGGAATATTAGTTGTGCAGCAGAATTTTGAACAGATTGAAGAGGAGAGAGATGGCTAAGTGGGAGACCTGAGAGACGCAAGTTGCAATAGTCTAAGCGAGAGGTGATAAGAGTGTGGATGAGGGTTCTGGTAGTGTGCTCAGAAAGGAAAAGGCGAATTTTAGTGATAATATAGAGAAAGAAATGACAGGTTTTAGCAGTCTGCTGAATATGTGCAGAGAAGGAGAGGGAGGAGTCGAAGATGACCCCAAGGTTACGAGCTGATGAGACAGGAAGGATGGGAGTGTTATCCACAGAAATAGAGAATGGGGGAGGAGGAGAGGTTGGTTTAGGGGGAAAGATAAGAATCTCAGTCGTGGTTATGTTTAGTTTCAGATGGTGCTGAGACATCTAGGCAGCAATGTCAGACAGGCAGGCTGATACTTTGGCCTGGATTTCGGCTGAGATTTCTGGTGTGGAGAGATAGATCTGGGAGTCGTCAGCATAAAGATGATACTGAAAACCATGGGATGAGATCAGAATACCGAGGGAAGAAGTATAGATGGAGAAAAGAATAGGTCCCAGGACAGATCCCTGCGGTACACCAACTGATAGTGGGATAGAAGTAGAGGAGGATCCACTAGAGTATACACTAAAGGTACGCTGGGAGAGATAAGAAGAAAACCAGGAAAGAACAGAGCCCTGAAATCCAAGTGAGGATAGCGTATCAAGGAGTAGGCTGTGATCAACAGTGTCAAAAGCAGCAGATCGAGAAGGATGAGGATAGAATAGAGACCTTTTGGATCTGGCCAGGAACAGATCATTGAAGACTTTAGCAAGCGCTGTTTCAGTTGACTGAAGGGGGCGAAAGCCAGATTGAAGTGGATCAAGAATAGCTTGAGATGAAAGAAAGTCAAGGCAACGGTGGTGAACAGCACGTTCAAGTACCTTGGATAGGAAAGGGAGGAGAGAGATGGGGCGATAGTTGGAAGGACAGGTAGGGTCCAATGAAGTTTTTTTTAAGGAGTGGTGTGACTACGGCATGTTTGAAGGCATCAGGAACAGTCACTGGACAGTGAAAGATTGGGAATATGACAGGTAAAGGGATGACAGTAGGAGATATAGTGTTAAGTAGATGGGTGGGAATAGGATCATAGGAACATGTAGTTAGTTTCGAGGAGGAAAGAAGATGTGTAGTTTCCTCTTCAGTGATGTCAGAAAAGGAGGCAGGGGTTGGAGGGTTAAGAGAATGGACTAAGGGAAGAAGAGGTGGAGTTGACCTGTTTGAGAATTCAAGTTTAATCTTGTGAGCCTTATCATGAAAGTACTCAGCCAGAGTCTGGGGGGAAAGTGAAGGGGGGGTTGGAGGTGAAGGCACTTTGAGGAGAGAGTTCAGTGTGGCAAAGAGACGTCGAGGGTTTGAGCCAAGAGAATTTGTCAACTGGATGTAATAGTCCTGTTTGGCAAGTAAAAGAACAGACTGGCAGGAGGTCAGCAAGAATTTGAAATGTTTGAAGTCAGCATGGGCACGGGATTTCAGCCAAAGGCGTTCGGCAGAGCGGGCACAGGAACGTAGCAGATTCTAGAGGTCAGCCAATGCTGGGGTTTGGTATGTTTTACAAAACGGGGAATGCGAGGAGCGAGAGTATCCAGACAGAGGAGAGAATAGTATTATAGGAAGAGACAGCCTCATTGACCGTCTTGAATAACATAGTGGTACAGAAGAGATTTGAAACACTGGAGGACAGAGTAGAAGGGTCAATAGCCTAAAGATTGCTAAATGTATTGGTTAAGATTGGACGGGACTGGGGAGGAGGGTGTTTAAGTGTGAAAGTTATCAGATGATAGAGAGGGGAAGAGTTGAGGCACAGAAACTGGAGAGTGAGCAGTTTGAGGAGAGGATAAGATCAAGACAGTGGCCATTCTGGTGAGTGGGGGCAGTGGAGTACAGTTGAAGATTGAAAGAGGATGTTAAAGCAAGAAATTGAGAAGCATAAGAGTCAGGGATCATTAGCATGAATGTTAAAATCCCCAAGAATGAGGGAAGGAGATGAAGGTTCAAGAAAGAAGGAAAGCCAGGCATCAAAGTCAGTGAGAAATGAAGAAAGGGACTTATCAGGGTGTCAATAAATGACTGCTACTCGGAGAGGCAGAGGAGCAAATAGACGGATGGAGTGGACTTTGAAGGAAGAAAAACAGTGAGACTGAGGTGGAAGAAGAGGTTGAAATCTACAAGAGGGTGAAAATGGTAGCCCGACACCACCTCCGCGGCCAACCGGGTGAGGTGTATGGGAGAAAAGAGAACCTCCGTGGCATAGGGCCTCGACTGAAGCAGAGTCTTCAGGGTAAAGCCAAGTTTCAGTTAGGGCAAGCAGATGGAGAGTATGAGAGATCAAGAGGTCATGGATGTAGGAAAGTTTGTTACAGACACAGCGGGCATTCCACAGAGCGCAAGAGAAAGGCAGGGAAGAATGGGGGGAGGAGAGGAACAGAAATTAGATTGGAGATATCACTGTGTGACCTGCAAAAATAGGATGAGAGCTGAAGTGGAGGACCAGGATTGGGATTAATGTCCCCAGCGGGGAGCAAGAGAGTAAGTACGGAGAAGAGTAGAAGAGGTATGATGACAGCGACGAAGGCAAGATGTACTCAGAAAGGATATGGATGACTGGAAGGAAGGAAATGTTGAAGGTTGAGAGCTGAGAAAAAGGAAGAGGAAAAAAGAGATGGTGAGATGATGAATACAGAGGGTGGACAATATGTTCCTGCAGTATACAGTGGTTTCAGATGGAGAAACAGATTAGGAAGGGACAGTATCAAGAAGAAAAAGTGTACTGGAGCCATAAGTAGTAACTGGGAGAAAAATAAATGTAAAGAGAAAATGGCCCGGCGCATGGCACCTAGAGCAGAGGCCCTGAGTGGATCGGAGTGGACCTGGGAGTCACCCCAGAGAAGGCTGTAAAGGATATGCATATGAGCTGCAAGTCCTCCACAGCACCTGAAAGGCAGCCGGTGGTAGAGCTGGGCACCTCTCAGCTGAGGAAAGGCTTACCAGGGGTTAGGCCAAAGCCAGCATTCCTCCCCCTGAGGGTAGCCAAATTACCGCGGGACACCTAAGCACGTTCTGTAGTAGTGCCCTTTTACTGTGCAGTAGGCCCACATTAAGCCCACTGCGCCTTAGTAAAAGGACCCCTAAATCTAGTGGAATTGCAGGGCGAGTCTCTGGAAGATGCGGTGTATTACTAAAAATGTTACCAATTATTTGTATTTTTGAAATAGAAGGGTACTTTTTCTTTTTAAACTGTTTCATTTTCATCCTTACAGAAGTACATAAGTACATAAGTGTTGTCATACTGGGACAGACCGAAGGTCCATCGAGCCCTGTGTGCAGAATGCTGCTTTTTTTTTTTTATTATTTCTAGTTTTATGTTTTGTTTAATTTCTTAACCTAACCGTTCAAACACAGCAGCAGAATTGGTCCAAGGATGGAGGAGCAACCAATGATCCATAAAAGAGTTTATTGAAGAAGGACCCTGGGTCTTTCATGTATGTGTTGTTCCTCCTCCTTTGGTTTGTTGTTCCCGCAGAGGTTACTCTCCTGTCTTCCTGTTTTATGTTAAGAAATGATCAACAAATTTAAAATCTAAATGGCATTGGACGCTGACAATACATAAGCTATAGAATAAGAGTAGGCAAACTGCTTGGTCCAAGGACCACATTGGGAAGACCCTCCTAAACCTTGAATGAGGAGTTTGGGAAGGAAAGTTACTGGTTCCTCTGGAGGTCCCACGGCCCAGTGAGGTCACTTCCATCTGTAAGTTAAAATCCTTTAGCTACGATAATGTGGCCATAGCTGAGGCAGTAGTGTTTCATAAACATGACTTCATTTTAATGCTGTATTTTTTTTTTTAATTATGTAGTTCTGTTGGTGTGAACTACTATTTTTTGGATCCTTCAGTTTTTGACTCTAGTAATTCAGATATTGAGCAATTTTGGACTATTGACTAAGCTATGCTAGTATTTAACGTTGCTTTTAACACATGGTAATTGCCACATTAAATACCTAACATGTAAATTCCTATTGAGGGTGCGACATGGTCGAAACTGCACCTTTGCCATTAACTGCTAATATAGCAGATAATGTAGTGCAGTTAGCTATATCTCTAGAGGCATAGCAGATAATGTAGTGCAGTTAGCTATATCTCTAGAGGCATAGCAGACTGTTCTATTGGTCATGCTGTAATCACAGCTCAGTGCTGCATGGCCACCTTCTCCAAAGAACTAGGGATATACCAGACAGCTATCACAGAGGTTTTATAGGTACTGTGAAGTGACTTTGGTGGTTAACAACATTCATTATCTGCAGAACTTTCATCAAATATAAATAAACAAACAAGGTAGTAAATAAGCCTTACTATACTGGGAATCTGCAAGAGCTGATTATCATTTCTATTTAAATTTATCGCACAGATCTTTTCCGACTACTTCACAAAATTATACTCTTCCTCAGTTGAGGAGTTTGGGCCATCGATTCGGGACTACTTGGAGGACTCTGGTCTACCGAGGCTCTCTGAGGATGCATGCATCCAGCTTAATGGCCCTCTTTGTGTCCTTGAGGTGCAGAAGGCAATAAAGGCACTGCCCCAGGGCCTGATAGGTTCCCAAATGAATATTATCAAATACTGTCTCCCCAAATATGTGCACCATTGACTTGTTATTACGACACAATGGTTGCTCAGGAGACATTCCTGGCGTTTGCCTACGAGGCCCTAATATGCTTAATTCCTAAGCCAGGTAAGCCCCTAGATCATCCATGTTGCTATCAGTTTATTTCATTATTGATTGTTGATATCAAAATATCACAAATATTAGCTGACAGGCTGGCCTCTCATTTTCTGGCTATAGGTGCTCAGGAGATGGGATTTGTGTGTGGCCAGCTTGCGATACTAACATACGGAAGGCTCTACTAGCTCTAGCCCAGAGTATGGCCACAAACGTCCCCCACTTGTTTGTCAACTTGGATGCTGAAAAAGCATTCGACCAAGGCAAATGGTCATATCTGATGGTAGTGCTCCGGTATGTAGGACTAGGAGTGTGGCTTGGAAATGTGATCCAGGCCTTCTACACTAACCTCGGGCCAGATTGTTGGTGAACGGGACTCTCACAGTGGCTTTTACAATCCAGAGAGGAATGTGTCAGGTATGTCCACTCTCCCCTTTGATCTTTTTACTATACTTGGAGCCACTTTGCCGTACAATTCACTTAGATCCAGAGGTGACTAGTGTGTAGCAACCAAATCTTATGGTTAAGGCATTTGCAGATGACATATTGCTATCCTTGACTTGCCTTCAACGTGCTTTGCCACGTCTCTTAGAGGTATTGGAGGAATTTAGCTTTTACTCTGGATTTCGGCTTAATTTACTCAAGTCTATGGTGCTCCCTATTCCACCCTCTCTTACGGACCAGTGGAATGGTGGGTTCCCGTTTCAGTGGGCCACCGAAAAAAATTAAATACCTAGGGGTTTTCCTGATTGCAGATCTCTCAAAGTTGTACTCTACTAATTTGACACCCTTGCTCGCCTCTACACAACAGACTCTAAAAAGCTGGAAGTCATTACCATTAGCTCTTTTGGGCAGAGTGGCTCTCAACAATATGATCTTGGTCCCCAAGTGGGTGTATATGTTACAAGTCTTGCCCATTTTTCTACAGCATCAGGATGAACTTCTACTTAGGAAAGCAGTTTCTTCTTTCCTTTGTCAGGTTAAGAGAGTGGGTTGCCCTCTGGCCTGTCTACATCTGCTCAGTGCAAAGGGAGGCCTGGGTCTCTTAGAAGTGAAATTGTTCTCTGTGGCATATTGTATGAGACACATTTCAGACTGGTTCCGTGGCAGTACCTACTTCTCATGCACCAGAACAGAACTAGCTCTTATGAAGCCTCATCACTTTTTGTATTGTCTTCAAGCAGCACCGGGCAAACTTTGCACGCCCCACCCCTTTGGCTTTTTGTTCCTACTGCTGCGTAGGGCTTGGCGCTGGCTTTGTGGCCTGCACTGGCTGTCAAGGGTGATATCCCCCTACAGAAAGATATAAACAGGATGGAGTCGGTCCAGAGGGCGGCTACAAAATTAGTAAGTGGTCTTGAACACAAAAATTATAGGGACAGGCTTATGAACCTCAACATGTATACGCTGGGAGAGAGGAGACATGATAGACGTTTAAATATCTCAAGGGCATTTATGTACAGGAAGAGAGCCTTTTTCAAATGAAGGAGAGCTCTGGAATGAGGGGGCATATGACAAAGTTAAGAGGGAATAGACTTAGGAGTAATCTAAGGAAGTACTATTTCACAGAAAGGGTGGTGGAGGCATGGAATGGCCTCCCGGTGAAGGTTGTGGAGTTGAGGACTGTTCCAGAATTTTAAAAGGCATGGGATAAGCATGTGGGGTCGCTTAGGAACAGGAAGAATTAGGGGTTACAGAGGATGGGCAGACTGGATGGGTCATGTTGCCTTTATCTGCTGTCATGTTTCTGTTGCCACTTGCGGGTAATTTGGATTTCCTGGAGGGGGGGACTCCAGCTATATTCAAACAGTGAGTGATTCGGAGATTCAACATTTGTCATATTCTGATTGAGGAGGGAACCTTGAAGCCCATAGCAGACTTTCCTGGAGGCATGCTAACAATACAGGAGCAATTTGCGTACGTGTAGTTGCAGCACTATGAGGTTAATTTTCGAAAAAGGACGACGCCCATATTTCGACAAAAATTGGAAGATGGGCGTCCTTCTCACAGGGTCGCCCAAATCGGCATAATCGAAAGCCAATTTTGGGCGTCCTCAACTGCTTTCCGTCGTGGGGACAACCAAAGTTCACGGGGGCATGTTGGAGGTGTAGCGAAGGCGGAACTTGGGCGTGCCTAACACATGGGCGTCTTCGACCCATAATGGAAAAGAAAAGGGCGTCCCTGACGAGCACTTGGATGACTTTACCTGGTCCTGTTTTTATTACGACCAAGCCACAAAAAGGTGCCCAAACTGACCAGATGACCACCGGAGAGAATCGGGGGTCACTTCCTCTTACTCCCCCAGTGGTCACTATCCCCCTCCCACCCTCAAACATCTCCAAAATTATTTTTTGCCAGCCTCAAATGTCATACTCGGGTCCATCACAGCAGTATGCAGGTCCCTGGAGCAGTTTTAGTGGGTGCAGTGCGCTTCAGGCAGGCGGACCCAGGCCCATCACCCCCTACCTGTTAAACCTGTGGTGGTAAATGTGAGCCCTCCAAAACTCACCACAAACCCACTGTACCCACATCTAGGTGCCCCCTAAGGGCTATGGTAGTGATATTCAGTTGTGGGTAGTGGGTTTTGGGGGGCTCAGCACACAAGGTAAGGGAGCTATGTACCTGGGAGCAATTTGTGAAGTCCACTGCAGTGCCCCCTAGGGTACCCGGTTGGTGTCCTGGCATGTCAGGGGGACCAGTGCACTACGAATGCTGGCTCCTCCCACGACAAAAGGGCTTGGATTTGGTCGTTTCTGAGATGGTCGTCCTTGGTTTCCATTATCACTGAAATCAGAAACGACCAAGTCTAGGGATGACCATCTCTAAGGGACGACCTAAATGTCAAGATTTCGGCATCCCCGCCCTTATTATCGAAACAAAAGATGGATGTCCATCTTGTTTCGATAATACAGGTTTCCCTGCCCCTCCATTGGGACGTTTTGTGAGGACGTCCTCAACAAAACTTGGGCGTCCCTTTCGATTATGCCCCTCCATGTGCACTTACTACCTAGATAGGCCTTGCCTAATGAAATGTGGGAATGCTTCAACACTGTGTTGGGCCTAGACACTCGCTTATCAATTCCAGCAAAGTTATTACCATGCCTATCTGAGGAAACAGTTTGCAGAACCCGATTGAGTCACTCACACAGAAGTGGTCAGCGGATTTACCTACATCGGTGGGGGTGACTCCTTTGACTTAAGTGAATGCCCTAGTGGAAAGTGTACATCTTTGTGAGGTACAATTTAAATTTATCCATAGGGTATACATCTCTCCACATAGAACCTTTTGGGTGACCTCGAGGGCAGATGATTGTTGCCTGAAATGTGCTCAGGAGGCTGCCCATCTGGGGACACACATTCTGGACTTGTCCCTTAATTTTGGAATTCTAGAATCAAGTAGCCAGACATGTCTTCTAGCTTGGCACATATGCTGGATCGCATCGCCCCTTCAACTTTTTGATACCTTTGCTATACATAAGCCGTACGGTGCTGATTGCCAAAAAGATTATTCTTAGTTTGTGGCTCCAGCTAGAGATGCCTAAAATTCATCACTGACGGTCATTGATGATACAGCTTAGTGCATTGGAGCGTAGAGGTATCTTGGACTTTGCCTGTCTGGCAGGAGATAGCTTTTTGTATGCCTGGTCCCCGTTTTGGGAGTCCCGTAGCCGTATTCTTAATGCTTAAGGGAGTGCTGAACAATAGTTAAGATGTGGTCTGGACTAAGGGTTGGGAGAAGATTGGGAGGGTTTAGTTAGATTTCAACTATAGAGATGCTGGCTTTGTTCTTGACAGTCATATGGTTTTCATCCTGTGTGGCTGTTTATGAAACTTTAATAAAAACGATGTTAAAAAAATGTAATTGTTTATATACAAAAATGCGAGTTGGTTAGAATTGTGGGTTAAAATATCTATTGTGAAACACACAAGCACTTGTATGTTAAATGAGAAGTAACCCCTGGATGAAACACACTACAAACTGACCAAATATATATATGTATTTTATGTAGGTTTTGAATATTTGTAGTTATTTGCTTACTAAGAGACCCTTTTACCAAACTGTTTAAGCACTAATGCGTGCCTAACGCAGGACAAACATGGTGGGGGGGCATGTCAGGGGTAGAGAATGTGTATGGATGCACAAATTGGCTAGTGTGGCAAGTGCACCTGCGGTACTTTTTTTTTTTTTTTTAAATGGCTGTGCACTAATGCTGACATTAGCGTGCGGCCATAAACGAAATGAATAGAAAGCACATTCGGATGGCCGTGTTAGAAATGGACTTAGCATGTGGGAAAGGCCTGTGTAAGTACATGCAAAGTTCTTAGTGTAGCTTAGTAAAAAGAGAAGAAAAAAAAACCCTGAAAAATGTGAGCAGCTGTTATCGGTTATTTATTTTGCATTTGATATTCCTTATGTATTTAATACACACAAAAATATTAGAATATTGTAAGAGCAGTGCTTTAAAGGCTTGGGAAAACCATCTTATGTACACTTTTAATGCAATCTTTCACTTGTATTTGTAGCACACATCCCATGCAGAAGGGCGGCAAGAAGTTTCTTCTCGATCTGGGCGTTCAGGATCTCGCTGTGTTAACTCGGTAGCATCTTGTGCAGATGAACAACCTCATATTGGAAATTACAGGCTTCTTAAAACAATTGGCAAGGGCAACTTTGCAAAAGTCAAACTGGCTAGACATATCCTTACAGGCAGAGAGGTAAAACCTTAAATTAGTTTTACAAAGGTTTATAATGTTGCCAATGTTTTGCAGTTGATGTGATTTTTCTGTAGTTGTCTGGAATGTCACCCTTGAAGTTTAATACTAAAGTGTAAAAATTGGGAAGATGAGTCAAACCTTACTGGAGTTCTCAAAATAAAATTTAGCTGAAAATGATCTTTCAGGGGCTGATAGTGTAAAGTATCATCATAAAGTCTAATGCTTTTTTGCTGTTTAACAAAGTTCATACAAATACTTTGCAGGCTATACGATCAGAGAGCAGGTCATGTAAAAAAAAAAACCCTCTGGAAATCTTATTTTTAGACTTGCTTACCTATAAAGGGTTAAAAAAAAAAGTACGTATTAGTCTAATTTTTTCAGACAAAACTTCACATAAGTTGGTAAACAGTATATGATTGATGTGAGGAGGAAAATGTGTGTATAATTTTTAAGCTGGGGTCAGACTTGGTACTTTTTACCACCTCTACCCAAAATTGCTTTTGACTCCACAGCCCTATGGATAATGGAGGGGGGTCATAAAGCCTAATGCTTTTATATGTAAAATTTTTGTTTTACGTTATATTTATCAGTACTTTAGATCCAGGACAAAAAATATGAAGCCTAATAGTTGGCGGTTTGGTGTACCAACTCCACTTTATCGGACCTAAAAAATGTTCTCTTTATAACTGACCTTGAACGCTTTCTGAATCCTCCATGCTACCATTTTTTTCCTTCCTAATAGAGTAGTTGGATTTTCATGTGTATACATAGCTAGACAGTCTCACAGTTAAATGAAACTGTAATGTCAAAGTTTCCAGCTACAGCAAATGTTAGTTACTGAGTTTGAATCGCTTAACCCTCCATTGCCCCAGGTACAGAAACAGATTGTGAGCTCAGTAGGGACAGAAAGCAATAGAGCTGCACGGGAACGGATTTAGCGGGAATCCCCTCCAGGTCCTGCAGGGTTCCCATGGAGTGTAATGCCAGGCCAGCCTACCAATCCTTGTGCCATGGCAATTATAATAGCACTAAAAATGGATATGGTTGCTAGCATTGAAATCCCCGTAAGCATTGAGGGTGGAAGTTATCGACATGGTAAAATAACCCAACTTAACAGTAGCTTAAGTCGGGTTATTTTAGCATGGGGATGGAGGAGATTCCGGCGGGAACTGGTGAAATTTCTGTCCCAGTGCAAGACTCTAGAAAGTACCTGCATAGAATGTGGAAATCACTGGCGTACCACAGAGAGGCAATATATCAAGTCCGTGACCTTGACTTTGCCAAGAATGTGGATATCATCTTTGTTGTATATATTCATAGTTGTCACAAAACTATTTCTCTCTGCACATAAACCCCTGGATTCTATAAAGGGTGCCCATATTTGCATGACAAAATTTGACCATGATCTTGAGATGTGTGTGCAACTTAATTGGTTAAGCCAGTTAATAGCAATAATTGGATGCTAGCAATCAATTATTGATATTAGCATGAATTAGGATTTGCACGTGCCACTAGCTGTCTGCTATTCTTTAACACTGGTTGCCCAAATCCCAAAATGCAGAACCCAGAAGGGGGGGCATTGCCATGGGCAGGTCAGGGGTGTTCCAAAGATTTGCTTCCATTGTTTATAGAATACCAGGGACATATGCCCAAATAGGGTATCCTCAGTTGTATGTCCTGGCGCCCAAATTTGGATGCGAGAATTGGCGCTATGTGCTATTCTATAAAGGACGCTCAGCCCGCAGTTACCCTTATAGAATAGCACTGAGCACCAATTGTATTTATTTTTTTCCCCCAGTTCCTTTTTGAGCACCATCTGGCCCAAAATATATTTACATATTGGCCCTCCTAAGTGAGTCCACACCATTAGATTATGCCCTTTTCTTATCAATAGATGGAGGTAGGGATACTGCAGTGATATCCCCAGTGTAAGGGCTGGGTCCTGCTGAAATTCTCCACTATTTCTCAACCTTGCAAATGTTAAGGATGATCTGGGCTGGTGCATTAGGCCAGAGGTCTAGCTCTCCTCAGCACAGGATGCAGCTTGCCCTTTAAGATTTATACTTTAGGCTTGCAACTGGGGTTCAGTCCATGGACCTTACCCCAGAAGATCATGAAGGTGTTCAGTCACTTCAGCTGTCCTAAGCCTGAGCCAGTAGCCCATGAGCTTTAGCTTGGAGAGGCTTCTGGCTCGTACCCTCTGCAGGGCCCTTGCCAGTAAAGGGGGAGGGGGGATCTGCCATTCTTTGGTCATTGGGACATCTCCCTTTGGGCTCCTACAGCACTGGTTTAAAAAGGAAAAAAAAAAAGCAGAACATACCTCAGCGACAGAGCTGAGAAGGGGAGGGGCGGGGTGCCAGGGAGTCTGATTCCTGGAAACAAAGGACCATGAGGTGAGGATGTTCTTTCATGAACCAGCCCCATGATAGGTATGCCTGCTATCCAGCACTGTACTGAATGCAGGAGCAATGGCCTAGTGCAGTTGCTGGTTCTCTGTGCCCCTCATGTCATGGGCCATTTCTGATCTTGTGAAATGGCTGCAGGAAAGCTCAGGGAGCCAGATTGGGTGTCTCCTTACTTGGTCATCATTACTGCTGCAATTCCCATAGTCCTTGCCACTTTGATGGGAACAGTGGCCATTTTGCCACCACTACCACCCCCCCCCCCCCCCCCATGCCTTTTGAACAGCACTCCTCCAGCTTCAGAACTTGTCTACCCCCATGTCTTGGGGCAAAGAGCTAGGTAAGGCCTCCATAGAGCCCTGTGGTCCCTCGGACCATATTGGGTGAAAGCAATGTTTTTGGGCCCCTCCCCCCACCAGAAGGTCGTAGATTGTTTGGAGCAGGACCTGTGCAGTTAGGGTCCCATGGGGTTCTTGAGGCTTTGCCTGTGAGGTCCAAGTACAGAAAATGCATGGTGGTTTGGGATGAGCCTGGAATGATTTGGGAGATGCTCATGCAGAAGGACAAGAGTTCTCTGTTGACCTGCTTGTTTTAGTGTGAGGAGTTGCCTCATCTCATTGATGCTTTATCATGAAGGTGTTACGGAGTCTGAGGAATGGGACCTTTGGAGGGCTCAAGGGCCCCACCAGTGAAAAGCCTTTCCCTTGAACAAGAGTGCTCACTTGCATGATGATGGTGGAGTGGGAGGTTCCCGATGGGGTTCTCTGGGGATCTGAGCTAATGGATAAGCTCTATCCCCTTCCATATGAGGAGGTAGAAGTTCTGTCAGCTGCCCAAGGGTGATGTTTTGGTCATGGCGGTTGAAGGCAGTTTTTACCACAAGTGGGCCTGCGTCTCAGACCAGTGAGTGTTAGAAGTGATAGGTCACAAATAAGCCCAGGCTTTTGCAGAGCCAGTTTCAGACTTCTTTACGATGTTCTCTTGTGAACATTGGGCAAACTGGATGAACCGTGCAGGTCTTTATTTGTATCTGAATTCAAGAAAGCATAGGACAGGTATGTAGGATCTCTTAGTGGGGAGGAAGAGATAGCAGATGATATGGATGAGCAGACTGAATGGGCCTTATGGCCTTTATATGTTGTCATTTTCTATGTTGCTATGTAAGACAAGCAGTGGAGGCCAGGCTCCAATGCCTACTTCTGGGTGCTGTAGAACCGATCCCTAACACAGAAGAGGGGTGGAGGGGCAGTTCCTTCAGGCTCATACATGATTTAAAAGGGGATCAATGCTTCCCTCCATGTTCCTTGCTTCAGGATAGAAAATCTTATGCTCTGGATGCCTCTAGACCTGGCGGAGGCTTAGCTCCACATTTCTAGAAGACAAAAACATTCATTGGACAAAATTAATTTTTCATCTTGTAGTACTTTAAAGGTGTTCATGAAACACTCACCGCTACATGCTTCATTTCAAACAAAATGGCGCCATTACGTCAGACTCCTTTACGTTTTAAAATAAAACAGGTGACATTCCTGTTAATGTCGAACCATCTTGTACTTAATAAAAAGCATGCCAATCAATCAAACCATTCAAGCCCAATGGTTCAAGGTTGTTTAATTTAAAAATCTGCATTAGCTTTTGTTGCAATTTTAACTTGGGTATCCACCTCTCTTCTGTGGGGTCACTCTATCAATAATAATGGAATATTAATGTCAGTGGAAAGAGCAGAAGAGGGGTGGATGGGCAGTTCCTTCAGGCCCCAAACTTGATTTAAAAGGGGAGTCAATGCTTTGCTACAGGATGGAAAATCTTGCGCTCTAATTGCCTCCGATTGCCCATGTGGTTTCTTGACACCTCTCGACCTGGAGGAGGCCATCCTACAAGTGTTTCCTTTGCTTCTGCATCCTGGGTAGGCATTTGCAGTTCTGAGCTGTCCATTTGGCCTGGTGATGGTGCTTCATACTAGAGAATGACACAGTGATAAAGTTTGTTCCCGCTCCTGCCCCATCCTCGCAGGCTCTGTCCTCTTCTGCACTAGCTTCGAACACTTGTGATTTTATATTTAAATCTTTTTTAATAGAGTATAAAAAGGAACAATATTCTGTACAACAATTTATGCATCACAAATAGAAAACAATAATAATAAGCAACTGAAATGACCCCACCCTCTACCCTTCCAACCCTTACAGTATCTGTCTTTGTCTACCCCAAGGAACCCTAATCCACCCTGTCAAAATGTCCAGGGAAACAAAATGTACTACTAGATTTCTCAGCAGCTTTTAACACTGGATCATGATACAATGCTAGCACGACTGACAGAAACAGGTATCGATGGAACAGTACTTGCTTGGTTCAGATCCTATCAGACAGGCAACAGTCCATAATGTTTGGCAGCAACTCATCACCACCATGGGCACTTACCTGTAGGGTACCACAAGGATCGGTACTGTCACCTATTCAGTTCAATATCTAACTCAAGTCACAAGCTGAGCTGATTCGGTCAGTGGACACTCAGTTCTACATCTACGCAGATGATGTGCAGCTACTCATACCCATTGAACCTGACTTACCTACAGCCCTGAATAAACTGATTACCTGTCTAACTTCAGTTCAAGAATGGGCTAAACACAGCAAACGTTGCCTGAACCCAAGTAAAACCGAGCTTCTCTGGGTCCCTAACACGTTGGTACCTACCTGACGTCAAAATCTCTTTTGGGAAGTACGAGCTCTTCCTCAAATCACAAGTCATGAATCTTGAAATACAGTTAGATTCAACACTTAGTCTGACTCCCCAAATCCAAGCAACCTTCAAGAGCTGTTTCAACTATTTGTGACATCTACGCTACCTCTATCTTTACATTGAGAAGGTAAATCTTATCCCAGTAGTGCATGCCATGATAACATTAAGGCTGGATTACTATAATGCACTACAATGATCTGACTACAAAGGGCCTGTTCCAGCGCCAATTGATTCAGAATGCTGCAGCAAGACTAATAGAAGGTTGCAAGCAACGTGAGCACATTGCACCATTTTTGCAAAACCTTCACTGGCTACCAGTACAATACAGAGCTAAATTTAAAACAGTCTGTTCTTCAAGGCCTTTAAAGGAAATGGCCCAGAGTACCTGAAGAATAGGATGATCCTCTGCACACCTCCAAGGACACTAAGATCCTCTCAAGGACTATTGCTAACCACACCCTCTCCAAAAGACATTACACGATGTGATACCCTTCTCCTGAATAGCCCCAACACTGTGGAATGCACTCCCTGAAAGGCTCCGCTTTAACACAAGTCTATCTCTACTTCAGGAAGCAGGTGAAAGCTGGGCTCTTCAACTAGGCCTTTAATGAAAGAAGTAACTAACTTATTAGTCTCAATCACACACACACAAGGAGTGATTCAGACCGCACATAATGCAGCAGCACATGTTTATGAGATGTCCTGTTGAAATATCCAGCCTCTTCCAGTTTTCCGTTTCTTCAGTGACTAGTACATAAGCTTCAAAGACATGTTTGAAATTTAGGAGTCTATTCTTCCTCCCCCTATACAGTGCAAAACATTTTCTGTGCCACTGACTGTTACACAACCCCAAAAGTATTATAGATCTACCTCATTTCTCCAAGTGTACCTTGTGTGGTTGTGGCTGAGCTATTAAAATTGATTAATTTTTATCAGTCCAGAGCACTTTTGTTCCAAAATGTTTCAGGCTTATCAAGTTTATTTTGCATACCTTAGATAAGGACCTTTCTGATGAGGTCATAGAGAAAAAAGAATTCTAACAGCTTTCCCATGCAGATCATTGTTTTCCAAGAAATGCTAGACCACGGATATATGAACAGCAACTTCATTGTCTGCTATACTTTTTTTTTTAAGCAGGTCCCTTACCTGTGGGATGTATTTTGCAGATCTGATCAGTTTTGCTACAGTTCTCCTATTTTTCTTGGTCTTTTAGATCTTCCCTCAACTTCATCAGTTCCATGAAATTTCAGTTTGAAAGTTGAAATTGCCAACTGTAACTGTGTTAAAAATTGGTTGTTTTTAATAGTTCTATTGCAAAACAGAGGAAGGTTAGGTTATCTCCATTTCCTTGTCATCAACAGCAGATGAATCCAGAGACTTGTGGGATATGACCATCTATCTACCAGCAGGTGACGATAAGAGGACACTGAGCTGAACTCTTTCTTATAGGACGGTATGCTCTTTGGTCAGCCAGTATTTCCTCAATCTCCAGTAGGCGGCGGAAGGTTTCTCCCCAGCTTCTGGTTTCATTTGCTTGTAGCTCCTGTGCTGGTTTTTCTAGTCCAGTTGAGCAGGGGGTTGTTTGGGTTGCTATTGGTGCCTACACTTGGGGTATACCTGATGGTGCCACTTCTCTCCCCTGTCTTGCCACGTCTCCTTTCTTTTCCTTCCTTTCGGGATTAAAAAAAAAAAAAGTTTGAGAGCAAGCAGTTTAAGGCTGCTGTAGCTTTGTTTAGGAGGGGATTCTGCCTGTAGTGCTTCCTCTGTGCAGGGATTCATTGCTGACAGATTCTGACATACCAGGTGTAGGCAACAATATGGAAGTGAGTACTGCTTAAATTTTCCTGTCACATCGGGTTTTAGTGGCTCATGGTTTTATTTTTAGTTCTTTGTTAATGGTGGCTAAAGCGGTAAAGCACTGCTCTTGCTGTGGGGTGTGAAGAGCAGCATCGGAGTCATGTGTTTGGTGTGTTTTGGCTCCCTCCGAGTCAGTGCATCGGGACTCATGGGGCCATTGGGTTCCCGCGTGGCAGATTCAGCCCCAGGGTCTTGGGATTCTGGTGCTTCTGCCTCCACAGCAATGGTGGGCGTTTCAGTTTCTCACGAATTCCTCTAATGGTAGTTTGAGTGCGACCCTTGCTGCTGGTACAGAGGCCAGTGCTCTGTTGTCTGCTGCGGAGTGGTCTTCTCAGGAGCCTTTTTCATCTGATTTTGTCATGCTGTTGTACCAAGCTTCATGCCCGCATGTAACTTTGCCAGTCTTATGGACACCTGGACAGTGTCCTTATGAAGTGCAGAGGGCAAGTCGATGCTTTATAGAAGAGGAAGCAATGCCATCTTTTTAAGAGTAGTGGCAGCTTTTTCGCGACCAGACCGCACAGTCCGAATCTACATACCTGTAAATCTCATCAGTACTGAGCTACACCAAAATCCTCTGCTCACCTGGAAGATATTACTCCGATGGACTTTGAGGCTATTTCATAAAGAAACTCAAGAAAAACTGCAGCAACTGTAAGGGGAGAGGAGCTGAGCTTCTAGATAGCCGCTCAGGCTACTGCCATCGCGTGACCCCTCTGCAGCAAGCTTATTTTTCTTTTTTTTTTATTTTTTTTTTTATTTGAAGTCAATATTAACAAATGATACATGTTTCAAACAAGGCAAACAAAAATCTGGTGACAATGCAGAGCAATACATATAACTTCAAATTTTATAGAACTTTTACTTTAGAAATCAAATTTACCCCCCTCGGACTGGCTTTATCACAACCCGGTTCGTCATCGAAATTATGTATGAAGGAGAAAGGGGTCCCAAATCAAGTGCCATCTATTTGTACGGTTACTCCGCTCAGCTATGAGCCGTTCCATCTCACAGACATATCCCAATTTTCGAAGCCACCTAGTTAATGGCGGAATCGTAGTCCGTTTCCAACAAGCCGCTATAACTATTCGAGCTGCACAGGTGGCATAGCGCACCAAAGTCTGTTGAGTAGGTGTGAGGCCCGCTGCTTTTGTTGAAAACAGAAAAATAGTGGGATTCCATGGAATCTGAGTTCCCAGCCATACCTGCAGTCTGCTACGAACTGCTTTCCAATAAGCTCTGATTTTCCTACATTTCCACCAGATATGTCCCATGGATCCCTTCACACCACATCCCCTCCAACACTGCCCAGGCATGGTGGGATAAATTCGTTGTAAACGCTCTGGTGTCATGTACCACCTAAATAGGACTTTAATGGCATTTTCTTTGAACGGGACATGAGACGACACCCCGGCCGCCGCTCGTTCCATCCTCTCCCATACCGTATCCTCCAATTCAATCCCCAGGTCCCTCTGCCAACCCTTCCTGTGAAGTGTGTAACAAGGTGTTTGTTGAGTAATAATACGATGTAAACGAGATATCAGCCCTGTGGTCGTAGCCTGTCCCTCACATATTTGCTCAAGAGTTAATTGCTGTCTGTGTAGTACTTCCTGAATTGCTTTCGTCTTAAGGAAATGCGAGAGCTGGAGAAATGCATACTTATCAGTCACTACTGTTGGAAACTGTTGTTGAATTTCTGTATAAGACAAAAGGGACTCTCCCGCCAGTAGTTGCCCCCAGGTTCTCAGCCCTCCTTCATACCATCTAGTAAATATGCCTCTCTCTGTCCCCGGAATAAATAAGGGATTATATGCTATGGGGGATAAACGCGACAATAAGCATTGACGATGCGGGAAAAGACTATCCCAGTTAGACAGAGTAACGTATATGGAGGGGCACAAACCCTCTTCCAATGACCTAAGGGACCTTGGTAGCCACATTAGTGCCCCCAACGGCCTTGTGCCCAATGTGAACTGCTCCAGGCCCACCCATTGCCGATCAGGGTAGTCCTGGAACCATTCCACAGCCGCACGTGCCTGAGCTGCTCTGTAGTACCAACCCAAGTTGGGGACCCCCAGCCCTCCCCTCCTCCTATCCTGGTACAAGAAGGCTCGTGCTAGCCGCGGACGTTTGCCAGCCCAAATAAAACGCACAATACGATCTTGCAGTGCAGCAAGAAATTTACGAGGCAGCGGGACCGGAAGAGCCTGGAACAGGTACAGTAAACGTGGTAATATGTTTAGCTTAACTGCGGCAATACGGCCAAACCAGGAGAGTGCAATGTCTCCCCTTCTCTCCATATCTGCAGTGAGGACACGGCCCAGGCCTTTATAGTTTGCTGTGAAAAGATCAGAGAGCCTAGCAGTAATGTTCACCCCCAGGTAGCGGATACTCCCACTAGCCCACCGAAAAGCATACGTCGATTTTAAGGTTTCCACCAGATCCGCATCGAGGGTCACGTTTAGGGCTTCAGATTTGGACATATTTACTCTAAATCCTGAGAGTGCTGAGTATTGTTCAATGTCCTGCAAAAGCTCAGGGAAAGATGTTAGAGGGCGAGTGATGAACAATAACACGTCATCTGCAAAGAGGGCCAATTTATGTGCTCTCCCTGCTATTGTAACGCCAGTGATCCCCGGGTTGGATCTAACCCTAGACGCAAAAGGTTCCATGACCATAGCAAACAACAGCGGGGAGAGAGGGCATCCCTGCCTGGTGCCCCTGTGCAGAGTGAAGAGTTCAGAGTAGCCCCCATTCAAGCTGATACATGCTTTAGGCGAGGTATAGAATGCTTGAATCCACCTACAGAATTGGGGTCCTATCCCAAAAGTCTCCATCACTTTGTACATGAATGGCCAATGCACCCTGTCAAAGGCCTTTTCAGCGTCTAGACTAAGGAGACACATAGGCCTTCGCATTTTTTTCACCAAATACATTAAATCTACTACTCTCCTCGTGTTATCCATTGCTTTCCTATAGGAAACGAAACCCACTTGATCTGGGTGAATAATCGCTGGGAGCATAGGGGCTAGTCTATTAGCTAAGACTTTGGCTAAAATTTTGACGTCAGCGTTTAGAACAGATATAGGACGATAAGACCCACAGTCCGCTTGGTCTTTGTCTGGTTTTGGTAATACTGCTATCCATGCCTCTAACATGGAGGCCGGTAAAGACTCCCCCCGCCCTATTTGGTTGAACATGTCAGCCAAAAGTGGGGCCAGGTCAGAAGCAGATTGCTTATAAAACTCATTAGGTAGTCCATCCAGCCCCGAGGACTTACCAGATGGTAAATGCTGAATAGCTTTGTGTATTTCAAGCGGGGTGACCGGCTCATCCAGAGTGGCACGTTGCTGGTATGTCAGAGAGGCTAAATCAGTCTCCGCTATGTAATCTGCAATAGAGTCAGCAGGGGGGTTTATTTCACGAGCATATAACTCCTTGTAGAAGTCACCAAACCGCCTTCTAATAGCTTCCGATGTATTCAGCATGCCCCCTCCTCTTTCCCGGATATGGGTTACCGCCCTTTCCACCTTTTTCCTACGTAGCCTCAGGGCTAGGAGGCGTCCCGCTTTGTTAGAAAATTCATAAGAATAAACCTTTGATCGGGATTGTAATTGGCTTAAGTGTTCAGAATAAATAGAGTCCAGCTGAAGGCGCTGGGCTCGCAGCTCCTCCAATGTGGTCAGAGAGCCACCGGCCTTATGCTGAGCTTCTAAACTCTTGATCCTATCTAAGCATTGAGCCACTTGTTTTCTGCGAATCCTAGCCCTCCTACTAGCCAGCTGCAAAAAGTAGCCTCTCGACACTGCCTTCATGGCGTCCCACACAATGCTAAGGGGTGGCCCCGATGCCTTATTGATCTCCAGATACTCTTTCAGCACTTTTTTACAGCCCTCCACCACCTCGCTCTCTTGTAACACACTGGCATTAAGTGCCCATCTTTTGTCTTTAATCTCTGCCTGGATTGTTGGCAGTACGACCCAAACCGGGGCATGATCAGACAGGGTCGCACTGCCAATACCTGCACTGGGCCCCTGCTCTGATAGAGCTACATCGAGAAAAATATAATCGATACGTGAGTATGATGCATGCACTGCTGAGTAATATGTATAATCTCTCATTCGCGCATGACTCAATCGCCACACATCCAGAGTCCCCAGAGAAGTGGCCATTGATCCCAACGCTAAGGCATCCCGGGTGCCTACAGGCTGCCCCGGCCCAGACCGGTCTAAAACCGGATCCATTACTCCATTGAAGTCGCCTCCCAGTATTATAGATCCTTGTGCAAATGTAGCTAAAAGATTCCTTGTTTTAATGTAGAAAGCCTGCTGGTGATCATTCGGGGTGTATATACAGGCTAGGGTTATGTCCATGTGATCTAGTGTTATGTGCAAGAACAGAAACTGCACGCCTGGATCCCGTTTGACCTTTACTATTTGGGCCTGTACTGACTCATGAAATAACACCGCCACCCCACGTTTTTTGGATCCCTCGTTGGAGGAGGCAAAAAAGGACCTGGGGTATTTAGGATGGGAGAGGAGTCTTTCGTGCTTCTGGCGGAGGTGCGTTTCCTGCAACAGAACTATATGAGCCCCCAGCTGCTGGAGCTCTTTAAATAATTTCTGCCTTTTTTGTGGCATATTCAATCCTTTCACGTTGTAAGATAAGATCTTAAGATTTATACTCATAACTAAAACATAAAACCAAGCAGAACGAGCAGAGCATACCAACCCACTGTCCTCACTTTCACCTCCATCCTCCTACAATGTGCCAGTCCGAGCCCACCCTCCCCTTCCCTCCCCTTAAACCCATTATTTAACCCCCCTCCCCCCTTCTCCAGTCACCAACCCGAAGGTACATGCCCCCCGAGTGGGATGTGAGAAAGTAACCCACTGTGTTTCAGGCCGATCCAACTCCCTCCCGCCCCCCCCCCCTTGACTTTTGCCATGCTACCATCAGATGCCAAATCCCATTTAAACAGATCAAAAAAACTGTAACTTATATACATGCCACAGCTCTCCATGAATTACCCCTTTCCCAGTACTAATACAAAACCTCACTCCTTTTAGGTGCCTCACTGTTGAGAGCATCCCTCCTCCCACTAAAGGAAAAGAAGAAGAGGAGATGAAAAGAAAAGAAAATGAGTAAAATGTATATATATACATACAGACCCCCCCAATAACCATAGTACTTCAAAATAAACTCAGAACAAAGCAGACTGGGAGACTCTATGAGCAGTGTCCCCCTGATACCACATATGTGTCCATCTGCTCTTCATCATCCACAGACGCAAGGAACTCAGGTGACAGGCCCCGATTAGGCCAGCGTATCAGCATTTAGATTCCCTCCACCGTCGCTCTCCGCTTCGGATTGCTGCGCTTGTTGGATGCGAGGACCCGCTGCCATTTTTGTAGCTTTGCTTTCGTCGTAGGTGCCAGCTCTCCCAGAGGCGCCTTCGAGCTCACCAGTCCCACCGCATACAAAGACGCCCAAGCTTCGGTTAGGGAGCAAACCCTATATCTGGTCCCCTTAATCGTGAAGTTCAGCGAAAAAGGGAAGCCCCACCGGTAGGTGAGCCTCTCTTTGATTAGGACATCCAGGGCCGGCTTCAGGAGTCGCCTCTGCTGCAGCGTGAACTGGGAAAGATCTTGGTATACCGTTATCTTGGCTCCTGAGCCTACGATACCTAACAATAGCTTGTGGAGTCAGGCATTTAAATGACTGGTTCAGAGAGACAAGTGACTATTCAGCCACGCAGATGGAACTGCGACTGTTTGACCCAGACAAGCATTTTACAGGGTACTTACATGGAAGTAAACGGAACAGTCTAGAGGTTTTACAGAAAGCGCACATCCTGCCTACTATGATAGCGGTGTGGAGGAGGATATGTCGGATGCATGGTTTCTCACATAGTTACCTCCTATTTATCAGTTTGTGGAAACCCAGGGTTTGAACCTGGGAATAGTTATGTAGCATTTAGAAAATGGAAAAACAAGAGGATGGAATATCTATATCAAGTGTTTACAGACGAAGAGCACATTAAAACATTTCAAGAGCTAAGACAGCAATTTGAGATAAACCCTGCAGATTTCTCTCACTACTATCAACTGCGACATTACATGGCAGGCCTACCGTGGACAGGACCTCACAGAAGATGTGAGGGAGGAACTGGCCTCAGCCGTGTTAGGCACTCAGCAGAAAGTACCAATGGCCTTTCACCACCGCCAAATTCGAGACACAATACAGGAATTGAATTACACAGGATACGCCACGGAGTGGAGCCAGGACCTACAAATATCATTGCCAGCAACGATGTTTAAAGAACATCTGCTATCCATCTGGCGGACATCAAAGCTGGCAGAGCACTGGGAAACACGATATAAATTTGCATTGAGAATTTATGTGGCACCCAGGAGAGCGTTTCATATGGGGGCATCACTGGATGGAGCATGTGGGAAATGCCACCAAGAAGGGGCTACACTGGTCCACATGTTTTGGAAGTGCTCGAGGGTGGCCCAGTTTTGAAAAAAATGTTATCGGACAGGTGTCATCACTGTGGTCTCAAACATGGAGCTATGGCCTACACCGAAAGGGTTTACAGACTTTTTGTAAAAAGAGCCACTGTGGTGGCGAAGAAAGCAATATTGCAGGAGTGGTTGGGAAGCAGGCCACCCTCGCTGCAGTATTGGCGAACTCAAATGCTACTGACTTTACGAACTGAGCATTTGGATGTGAGGCATCAATCACAGGCGATAAAACAGCAATTTGAGAACAGATGGGCACCATTTTGGGAAACTCTAATACCAACAGCCCGGAGTCAGATATTGAATTTATAAACTAAGTGCGATTCTCCTTCTGCCTGAGAGACTGATCAGTATTGTGGGGAGGGAAAGGGGGGGGGGGGGGGGGGGGGTGGGGGGGGGGGGAAGGGAATAGGTTTGGAGGAAGAGAAATTAAAATTGTGATTGGTTGAAAAGTTGGAAGCAGGGTATGGAAAGTGTTAAAAAAATTGTGAAACTTGTGATAGACAGAACCTGTTTGTGAATGAGACATTAATAATACAAATAATAAAAATGATCGAAACATAACTGTTCAGGTTCAAGTTGTGGCTTTGGCTTGCCACCTCATCACAAATCTGATGTGTACTTTCTGAAGAGTCACTCGAGCCTCCTCTTCGGCCCTCTTGTCAGGAATGGAATCTTAGTTTGGTCCTTACTTCTTTGCAGAAGGTGCCCTTTGAGCCCCTTCAGAAGCCAATTCTGAAAGATCTTTCCTTGAAGGCATTTTTCTAGTGGCAATTTTCTTCTGCTCAGCGAATTTTGGAGCATTGGGACCTATTTTTCCTCTTCACTGAGGCAAGTGTGTCAATTCACATTGTTCCTTCCTTTCTGCATAAGATAGTGTCATCTGAATCAACCTCTGTTTCTTCCCTCTTTTAGGAAGGACTATGGTAAAGAATCTTTGGTTTATTGCATCTGCTGGGTATTCGGTGTGTATTCCTAGGTTACCGATGAGTTTTGTTACTCTGATCGCCTCTTTATCTTGCAGGCTGGCCCAAATCGGGGAGGTGCGGCATCACAGGCGACAATTGCTTGATGGATTAGAGAAGCTATTGCTTCAGCTTATCTGTTGTCGGAGAAGCAGTTTCTGATTTCTCTCAAAGCTCATTCCACCTGGGTGGAATCTAAAGCTTATTCTTTTGAAGAAATTTATAGATTAGCTACATGGCCCCCTTTGCATACCTTCTTCAAACATTATTGTTTGGATGTCATGGCTTGATCATAGTAATCGTTCAGGTCATCGGTGCTTTCCGTGGGGGCTTCAGATTCCCACCGTATTTGAGGACTGCTTTGCTACATCATACAAGGCTCTGATTTCATCTACTGCTGGTGATGGTGAAGGGAAAATTATATCTTACCTGGTGGTGATTTTCCTTCCTTCAGTCGCAGCAGATAAATCAGAACATCGCCCTCATTATGCTTCTTTCACGTCTTCTCAGTCCGTTTCTGTTTTGAGCTTATGGTATAGGTTCATGAGTTTTATGAGATCAATGGTTATTGTTCGTCTCTATTCTGTGAGGAAGGAGCATTGTATATATCTTATCTGATTCTTCTGCTTTGGTACCTAGAATTGTTGAAAATGCACAGCAGTAATCAAAAGTGAAGAGGTTTTGTTTGTATGTATTTATTGGGATTTGTTATCCGCCTTTATGAAGAGATTCACCCAAGGTGGTGATTAAAAGTATTTGTTCAATTGTGGAATTAACTTCTGACCAAAGAGATGTCTAAACAGTTGCTAAAGTTTTTGTGGGGCTTTATTAACAACTTAAAAAAAAAAAAAAAAAAAAAGGGTAGTAATGGATCAACTGGGTGTCCAGACATTTGCTCTTGCCATGTTTTTATTTCAATGTTTAAAATTAACAAACTAGTAAATAATGTATAAAAATTTTCAGAAGGATATCGTTCATATGATCTGTTCTCTCCAGCATTCAATGAAACATACTGTATATACTTGAATATAAACTGAGAGAACATTTATCCCCTGAAAAAAAGAGGGGAATGTTAACTCTAATAAACTGAGGGTTTACATTTAAATGTTTCTCCGCCCCCCCCCCCCCCCCCACCTCAGTCGACTATACAGTCCTGATGACCTAGTGGAAGTCAAGGCAGGAGTGATCCTCACTTGATCCTGCTCATGCTGTCTTCCTCCGTCAAAATGGCTGCCATGACTTCCAGCAGCAGTCTTGTGAGATTGCTGCTGGAAGTCACGGTAATCGTTTTTTATATTGGAGCCAGCATGAGCAGGAACAAGTGAGGATTGCTCCTACCACAACTTGCCACTAGACCACCAGAACTATACGATAGGTTGAGAGGGAGGGAAAGAGAAAGTGGGTGCTCTTTTGTTTCTGAGGGGGGGGGGGGGGGCAGCCCAGAGGAAGAGGGACACCAGGAGGAAGGGGAGGAGGAATGTGAGACACCACAGGAAAAATGCCTCTTGTCGAAGAAATTTGTTTGTTTATATTCAAGTAGATATGGTAATTTGACCAGTGAGGGTTTTTTTTGTTTGTTTTTGTTTTTTTGCATAAAACTGTATATAAAGCATCTTTATGTAGCAGAATTAAATATGTGGAATTGGTGTCTTTCTGAATACAGCAGTTTTGAAATAATTTGCAGATAGCAGAAAGTATTTTAAAATAATTTGATATAATTGGATGTTTTTTTAATTTAAAATTTTGCAATTTTATTCCAAAGGTTTGTCAGAGATTTTGTTGTATAGTCCATAATAACCTAAAATTTGAGGATCTTTTTAATTTTTTATATCCTTTTTTTTTTTTTTTGTTTAGGTGGCAATAAAAATAATTGACAAAACACAATTGAATCCAACCAGCCTTCAAAAGGTAGGCGTGTTCAAAATTTATTTGTTTTAAAGATAGGGGGTTATTGTTAATGAAGGTAAATTAGATGATCAAAAGTGCCCTGATACAGAAAATGACCCTGAGTTATTAATAATATCGTATATTAAAGTCAGAATGGTTTTAAGCACTTGAGGATTTTATTAAGAGCAGTATAGTATGGTGTGCTTACATAAGTTATATCAAACTTTGAAGTCCCTCTAGCAAAGAGAGATACAGAGCTGGTGCAGTAACATACCCAGAAAAGATATCTGAATTAACTTGTGAGCTGTACCTCTAATTAGCAAGACTCCAAAATATTCACTATGTACCATTCACACATTTTCCAAAAATGCTCAAATCACTCACTACCTTAATTGTGAATATTTATGAAAAGTGTACAAATGGTCATTAACACAAACTCTGACAACTGATAGCTGTTCAGAAGTGCTACTTCAACTAAAAATAAAGTTTATAAAAATGAATTTGATGCAAAAAAAAGTTCCACAAATTAGTAAATCCTAGTGAGAAAATAAGCCTGATGAAGTAGTAAGACACATTCCGGGGAGAACCCCAGAGGCCCCAAGGCATCTTGGCGACATAGTGCAGGTGGGCTCCCCGCCGAGTACTGGCCTAACATTACCACATCTTGCAGCTCCCCGCTGGAGAGAAGAGCAGCCTCAGAGTCTCCTTGAACAGCCATGGACTCCTCCATTGGTCTCCCTAATGACGACAGTCATCCCAGGAAAACCCTCTCCAGGTGACTCAGCCTCTGCAGAAGCCTTTCCCGATGTCAACCTTTGATGAGTGCATCTGGGCCATGCTCTAAGAGCACTTGGCGGGGATTCTGCAGCAGAGTACATTGGTATCTGGGGTGCTTGTGCCAGCCATGTCTCTACCTACTGCCTTGCAGGGCCCTCGGCCTGTAGTGCAGTCCCAGTATCAACAGCCGCCCATGTAGGTACCCCATTGATGTCAAGGGTGGAGCTGGCATGTCTACATCATTCCGTTCAAGGACCCAGTTCCTCATACTCAAAGCAGGCTTGGTCTCAGCACTATTGTGAGCAGTTCATTGCTGACACCAGTCCAGAGTACTCGTGGACATCTGAATATCCTAGGTACTTCTTGGAGGGAAGAGTCCTGTGGCATCCCATCGGACCCCTCACCCGAGAGCCTTTCTTTCCCAGCTTTGGAGACAGGGCGTGCCTAGGTCTGAGATGTTCGAGGTCCTGGACTAGGACTTCCTAGAGAGACTGTGACTGTCCCACTTCACAAGATCTTGCATGATCTTCAGGTGAAGAACTGGGAGTCCCTTCTGTCAACCCCAAGAAAATTGATACCACGTATTGGATCCAGAGTTCCCCTGGGTTTGATGGTTTGCTTTGCAATTGCCTCATCATTCCCTGGTGAAAGAATCCGCACTTGATAAAGCTAGAAGTTCCAGAGACTTTGGTTCGGCACCCCAAGGTAGAGCAGCTCGAACTCTGAACTCCTTTTGGGCGGAAGATGTATCAGGCTTTAATGGTCATCTCCGTATACAGTTATACCAGCTCTACAGAAGTCTCTACTTGTGGAACCTGGTGCACAGTATGACTGATTTGACGGATTCTCTTCCACTGGAGCAGGCCGAATATCTTTGCCAGCTGGCCAAACAGCAGAAGGTGTGTCATAAATTCCTGGCCAGCGGCGCTTATGATACTTTTTATGTGATATCCAGGATTTCTGCCCAAAGTATAGGGATGCGGAGACTCACATGGCTGCATTTCTGACTTTGACTTGGTAGTCCAGCAAAGGTTGGCGGATGCCACATGCCGGGGGGATAATTTTTTTTTTTGTTACATTTGTACCCCGCGCATTCCCACTCATGGCAGGCTCAATGCGGCTTACATGGGGCAATGGAGGGTTAAGTGACTTGCCCAGAGTCACAAGGAGCTACGTGTGCCTGAAGTGGGAATTGAACTCAGTTCCCCAGGACCAAAGTCCACCACCCTAACCACTAGGCCACTTGGAGAGAAGGTTGAGGATCTAGTACTGATACCATGGATACTGTCTTCTGCACCCTTCTCATCCAAGAGGTTTTTGGGCAAGTTGAAGAGAGGTTTCTACTGCTCACAGAGGTGTAGGTACAATTCTCACCCTCCTCAGCAGACTCGTCCCCAGTGCACTTTTTCTCGTCAACAGTGTGTGCCTAAGGCCCAGCCAGCTCCCCAGTCAAAACAGGGGACGAGTTTTTGACTGGCTCCAGTAGAGCATAGCTGCTAAAACACTAACTGTTCTGGATGGCCTATCGGTGGGAGGGAAGCTGAATTTTTTCAAAAAAAGGTACCCCTTGTAACCTTTGACCGGTGGGTTCTCCAAATAGTCTGTCTTGGTTACACCCTGCATTGGCATCAAAGGCCACCAAATTGCCCTCGGAGAGCATCTTGCTTCAGTTCTTGCCACAAGGAGGTACTTGCAGAAGAACTCTCCGCCTTTTAAAGGGCCCATGTGATCAAGCCGATTCCACCAGGGGAAGAATGGAAGAAATTCTATTCCAGGTACTTCCTTGTCCCAAAGAAGATGGGGGAGGGGGGTGCATCCCATCCTAGACCTAAGAGCCCTGAACAAATTCCTAATCAAAAGTTCAGGATGGTTTCCCTGAGAACCTTTCTCACAATGATTCAGGCTCATGATTGGCTATGCTCTCCGGACTTAAAGGATTCCTACTTGTATATCCTGATACTTCTAGGCCACAGGAAGTATCTCAGATTTTGGGTGGAAACACATCACTTCATTACTGAGTGTTGCTATTTGTCCTTGCGTCAGCTCCCAGGGTTTTCACAGAATGTCTAGCAGTAGTCATAGCGTCGCTATGCAGACTGGAAGTCCATGTGTTTCCCTACCTGGGCAATTGACTTGTGAAGAACACGTTGAAGGGTGGTTCTCAGCAGTCCATGCGGAGATCTATTAGAGTGCTAGAGCTACTAGGGTTTGTTTTAAACTATCCCAAGTCCCATCTGCTCCCGGTTGAGGAATTGGAGTTCATTGGAGCCCTGCTAGACATGCAGCAGGTGCGTACCTTTCTCCCTGTGCCAAAGGCGGATGCTCTAGTTGCATTTGCTACTCGGGTTCGTGCCAGTTAGCAGATCACAGCTCGGCACATGTTGAGGTTGCTACACCACATGGCCTTACACTGTGAATGTCACTCCCTTGTCATGTCTTCTCATGAGAACTGCCCAGTGGACCCTAGCTTTCTAGTGGTGGTGAGCCTCTGGGAACCTAGTGGATGTCATTCAGGTAACACCAGAGTTAGTTCAGTCCCTCCTCTGGTGGACAACCAATCCAATTTGACCATGGGACTTCAGTTCCATATTCCTTAGCCCCAAAAGATGCTGATGACGGATGCATGCCATCTGGGGTGGGGAGCTCACTTGGTCAGCTCAGGCGACAGAGATCCTCTTTTCTATCTTCTGGAATGCTCTAAAAACTTTCAGAGATTGGCTGTTCAACCAGACAGGTTGCGATGTGTTACACAAACAGGGAGGGGTACTGGCTCATACCCTCTGTGTTAGGAAGTTGTCTGGATGTGACAATAGGCTGTCTACAATTGTTCTCGGAGCCACATACCTGCAAGCAAATACCCAACAGCCTGGCCGACAGACTGAGCAGGCTCATGCAACCACACAAGTAGTCTCTCAGTATGGGCGTTGGCTGTGAGATTTTCGGAGTGTGGGGCACCCCCTCAATGGATCTCTGTCAGTCTGTACAGTCACAAAGTCCCTCAGTACTGTTCCAGGCTCAGGGCACACAACAGACTAGCGTTGTATGCATTCCTCCTCCATTGGGGGAACAGCCTTCTGTATTTGTATCCTTCCACCCCTCTTGTGGGGAAGACTTTGATGAAACTCGGGCAAGACCAAGGAGCCATGATCTTGATCGCCCCATATTGGCCCATGCAGATCTGCTTTCCTCTTCTGGAGTTATCCTCCAAAGAACCATGGAAACTGGAGTGTTTTCTGACCCTCATAATGCAGAATGGTCTCTTCTACATCCCAACCTCCAGTCTCTGGCCATCATAGCATGGATGTTGAGAGCTTAGAATATGCTTCCTTGCATCTTCCTGAGGGTGTCTCAAGGGTCTTGCTATCTTCCAGGAAAGATTCCACTAAGAGTTGTTACTGTTTCTTTTAAATGGAGGAGGTTTGCCATTTAGTATGAGAGCAAGGCCCTAGATCTTTCTTGCTCTACACAGACCCTGCTTGAATACCTTCTACACCTCTCCGAGTCTGATCTTAAGACCAACTCTGTAAGGGTTCACCTTAGTGCCATTAGTGCTTACCATCACTGTGTAGAAGGTAAACCCCCATCTCTGGACAGCCTCCAGTTATTCGCTTCATGAGAGGTTTGCTTTTGTCAGTCTCCTGTCGAACCTCTACCTGTGTCATGAGACCTCAACGCCTTCCTCACCCAGCTAACGAAAGATCCTTTTGAGCCACTCGATTCGTGTCCTCCGAAGTACTCGACCTGGAAGGTCTTGTTCTTGGTGGCTGTTACTTCAGCTCGCATGGTCAGTGAGCTTCAAGCCTTAGTAGCACATCCATCTTACACAAAATTTTAATCACAACAGAGTAGTTCTCCTCACGCACCCTAAGTTCCTGCCTAAGGTTGTGTCGACATTCCATCTGAATCAGTCTATCATTCTTTCAACATTTATTTTCTCAAACCTCTCGCACATCCTGGGGAAATGTACTGTACAACTTGGACTGCAAGCAAGCATTGGCCTTTTACATGAAGCAGATTAGGCTCTACAGACAGTCCACCCAGCTTTTTTTTTCTTTTGATCCCAAGAGGATGGGGGTTGCAATTGGGGAAATACACAATCTCCAATTGGCTAGAAGATTGTATTTCTTTCACTTATACCCAAGCTGGGCTGACTCTTGAGGGTCATGTCAGAGCCACGGTTGCATTGGTAGCCCACAAGATCAGCCTTTATAGAAGAGATTTGGTGGGTGTTCCTAAAACTTGGTCCATGTCAAGATAGTGATTTTTGATATGTTTGCTCACAATCTATGAATACAAAGCACATTTTTTACCTATTCTTGGATTCGAAAACATTTTACTTTTTTTTTTCTTTGAGCCCAATGATTATGGTGGATATACTGTAACTATCATAGAAGCAGAGCATATGATGGCAAATAGGGATCTTAAAAGTCCATCTGGTTGGCCCACTTTTCATGCTAGTGCATTGCCATTGACTGCAATTGATTTCTAGCTTTCTTTTCACCTCTTTGTAACTAGGGAGCAATTGTACTTATTCCATGGGTTTTTGTTTCTTTTTAAATTCTGTTTTTTTTTTTAATGTCATAATTTTTTTCTTTCCTCATCCTGTTTGGTCTATTTAAACTGCGTGCATAAAACTGCTTGATGGTTTTGGGGGGAGTGGTTTGTGGAAGACTGGAGGTGTAATTGGGTGTACTTCATTTTCTTCTAATGGAAGAAGGTACAAAATGTATTTAATCATAAGTAGCTGAAATTTTTAGCATTGGTAATTTCAATCTCGAGGGGAAAGTAATCTTAACTGACGACAAAGCCATCTCTCTTTTCCAACTTTGGTCTGTAATACTTGATCTTTTTCTGATGCCCCTTTTGCCAAAAATGTAAACTTGAAAAAGTAAAGATTAGTGACAGGAGGACAGCCATGTGTGTCTTCAGAGCACTGATTTCCCATAGTTCAAGTGCTGTAAAGCCATGCTGTGGCATCACCACCAGCACTGCAAGACAGACGCAGTGAAAGAACACTAGTGCAGTAGTTGATATTGAAAATGCTGAAGTTATGTAAGAAAATTAACAGGAACTGGCAGCTAAAAACCATCTGCAAAGCTTCATGTTATATACATGATTCTTCTTTTACCAAGCAAGTTCTATATAACCATGAAACATGAGCAGTTGGCAGTCTGAACTCCTCTAGTACATAGTACTCTTCTCAAGGTGAGGAGCCAGTGCACTAAACTGCACTACCTGTTAGTGCAGCAGTTTATTCTTTCTTTTCCTGCATTAATCTTCTGATGCAGAAAGAGATTACCGTGGGAAGATCATCGTAAAACTACTAAAGAGTAGCTCGGTGGGTACGCAAACCACATTCAAATTTCTGCATGAAGATGCAGCAAGAGAGCAGAGTTGAAGTACAACATTTCACCTTCCTTATCAGCAGCAGATGAATCCATTACGAATAGGTTGTGTCCACCTACCAGCAGGGGGAGATAGAGAACACTGAAAACCATAGTGCCTCTAGGACGGCTAGCTCCCTCTGCCTCTCAGTATTTATCTATCTCCCAGCAGGGTTGGACGCAGCGTGTTCAGCTCCTTGAAGATTCTGCCTGGGGTGGCTCCTGTGCTTTTGCCAGTTGTAGCAGGGGTGTTGTGGCTAAGTGGAGCCCACTTTAAAGGCACATAAGTTCTCCCTTTCCCTGCCTTACCCTTCCCCCTGTGTGGATGCAGGCATATAGGTTTGCCCTTTCCCTGCCTTTCCCACCTGCTTCTGCCCCTGGAGTACCTCTGTAGCTGTTTGCCTCCAGCCTTCCTCACAGTGTTTAAAAAAAAAAAACACGCCTTGACAGCGCTGCTATTTCTGAGGCTTTTCCTGACTGTGCAGCGTGACCGGAGCTCGTGGACTCGGTCCTTTGAGGTAAGAGCAGTACTCAGCTCCTCCAGGGAGGCCTGCGGACGGCGTTCCAATCGGGGTGCTTTTGGCGTCAAGCCGCCATTTTGAATTTTATTCCGCTGTTTTTCAGCGATGGCTGCTGAGGGAGTTAAGCGCTGTTCCCGTTGTGGCAAGCGGGGCTCTGTAAAACGTGCTGTTTAGATGGTAGAGCCAGTACGAGCATGGCGAGCGATGATTCTTCCTGCTCAGTGGAGCTGGCAGCGGACGCCATCTTGAGGCGCTGCATGGCTTGACCCCTGCGGTTGCGGAGGAGTCTGAGAGCAGAGGGGCGCCTCGGGCCGAGGCTACCAGAGGAGCTCCGTTCCCCGTGGCTCCTAATTTCCCCCCCCCCCCCCCCCCCCCCCCCCCCCCCCCCCCCCCCCCCCCCCCCCCACCCCATGGTCGGGCTGTGGGGGACTCTGAGGGATCTGGTAGGCCTTCGTGGTCTGAGGAGCCAGAGGAAGGTGCCGGTTTGCCACTGGATCTGAATGATCCCACTACGGTTCGGATTTTCCACTGCAATGAGCTGCCAGCACTTATCTCTGATGCCTTACAGGCCCTCTCTATTGATGATCCTGTTAAAAGCGAGGCCTCCTCTGGTAATCCGAGGATGGCGAGTACTAAGAAGCCTGCTCGAGTCTTTCCTTTGCATGACTCCATCCAAGAGCTTATTTCTACTCAATGGGCTGACCCTGAGGGACCCTTGAAAGTGGCCAGGGCGATGGGACATCTTTACCCTCTGAGTGAGGAGCACTTGGCCCGTTTTGGGATACCTAAAGTGGATGCCTTAGTCACAGCAGTGACAAAAAAGACCACCCTCTCAGTAGAGGGAGGGGTCGCCTTGAAGGACATTCAGGACTGGCGGCTGGAATCAGTGCTAAAACGGCCCTTTGAGATTTCGGGCCTAGCCTTAAGGGCGTCTGTTTGCAGTTCTTATGCTGCTCGAGCCTGCCTCTCTTGGTTACAACAGGCAGTGGAACAGCCCGTGGATGGTGCAGAGTCCCTCGCTGAGGTTGCACCGCGAATGGAGTCGACCTTGTCATTTTTAGCTGACTCCCTCTATGATCTGGTCAGAGCTTCAGCTAAACAGATGTCTGTTGCGGTGTCCACCCGCCGCCTTCTATGGCTGCGGCATTGGGCGGCTGACAAGGTCTCTAAGCAAAGCTGGTGAAGTTGCCCTTTCGGGGCCTTCTGTTATTTGGAGAGGAGTTGGAGAAGATTGTTAAAGACCTGGGGGATGCTAAACCCCAGAGGTTACCTGAGGATAGGCCGCGGCCTTCTTCCGAGGGTCAGGTGGTTCCCTCCTCCTCCAGACCTCGCTTCCGGGAAGCTCGAAGGTATTGCCCGGGGCGCTCTGCTGGGTTTACTCCACGTGCCCGTTTTCAGCAGAGAAACTCCTTTCGCTCAGACAAACGCTCCGCAGCGGCAGGCTCAAGGCCAGGAGTTCAGGGTCATCCTTCACAATGATGGGATGCCAGTCCACTCCTCCTTTACAGCTGTAGGAGGACGCCTTTCCCTCTTTCTCGAGGAGTAGACCAAGATTACCTCAGATCAGTGGGTCCTTGACCTGATCAGAGAAGGATACTGATTGGAATTCGGTGCCCCCGTGAGAGACGTGTTTGTGGAGTCCCGATGCGGCACTGCCGTCAAACGGGCAGCAGTAGAGGAGACCTTACAAGTCTTGTTGCACCTTGGAGCGGTGATCCCTGGGCCTCCCGTCGCACGGCTGCAGTCGTTACTCCATTTATTTTGTGGTCCCACGAAAAGGCGGGTCTTATTGGCCCATTCTCGACTTAAAGTCAACGAGTCACTAAGAGTGCGGCATTTTCACATGGAAACCCTGCGCTCCGTCATTGCGGCAGTTCAGCCAGGAGAGTGCCTCACGTCTCTGGACATGAAAGAAGCTTACTTGCACATTCCTATATGGCCCCCAAACCAACGGTTCCTCCGGTTTGCGGTGTTGGGAAAACATTTCCAGTTTCGGGCCTTGCCTTTTGGCCTCGCCACAGCTCCCCGAACCTTTTCCAAGGTAATGGTGGTAGTAGCTGCCTTTCTCAGGCAAGAGGGTATCCGGGTTCACCCGTACCTCGACAACTGGCTGATCAGAGCGGACTCGGCAGAAGAGAGTCGTCACGTAACAGCCAGAGTGGTCTCAGTACTGCAATCTCTGGGCTGGGTTGTCTATATACCCAAAAGTCACCTGACCCCCTCTCAATCTCTAGAATATTTGGGGGTCCAGTTCAACAAGGCCTTGGGGTTTGACCAAAGGCGGTGCAAGCTTCAGAATCAGGTCCGTGTGCTCCTGCGGATGCCTCGCCCGCTTGGGACTTTGTCCAGCTGTTGGGGTCGATGACGGCCACCTTGGAAGTGGTACCATGGGCAAGAGTGCACATGAGACCTCTGCAGATTGCCCTGCTTCAACGATGGTCTCCTATGTCCCAGGATTATCAACGCAGACTCACGTGGCTCCCTGCGGCCCGACTCAGTATGGAGTGGTGGCTCTCGGACAGCATGCTGCGGCGAGGAATGCCGCTTATGCTTCCCGATTGGTGCCTGGTGTTAACGGATGCCAGCCTGAAGGGCTGGGGAGCACATTGCCAGGGAAGCTATGCCCAGGGTCTGTGGACACCCGAGGAAACGGGGTGGCCCATCAATCGCTTGGAACTGAGAGCGATATTCCAGGCTCTTCTGGCCTTTCACAAGACTCTGGAGGGGACTGGCTGTCAGAGTTCTGTCGGACAGTACGACGGCAGTGGCCTACATAAATCGTCAAGGCGGCACTCAGTGCCAAGCACTGGCCGCAGAGGCCGCTCAGATATGCCACTGGGCCGAGCTACATCTGCAGTTTCTGTCAGCAGCTCACATAGCAGGTCAGAGCAATGTGCAAGCCGACTTTCTAATCAGGTATCAAATCGACCCAGCGGAGTGGGAACTGGCAGACAAAGTGTTCCTTCAGATCTGTGCCAAATGGGGAACGCCCGTAACGGATCTTATGGCCTCAAGCACAAATGCCAAAGTCCCATCCTTTTTCAGCAGACGGAGAGATCCTCGCTCGGCGGGGTTGGATGCCTTGGCTCAACCCTGGCCTCTGGGCCTCCTGTATGTGTTCCCTCCTTGGTCCTTAATAGGGCAGTGACTCCTGCGAATTTGGTTGCATCAAGGAGTGGTGATCCTCATTGCCCCGGATTGGCCCAGGCGGCCGTGGTATGCAGACCTCCGGCGGATGCTGGTGGAGGCTCCCCTTCCCTTGCCTCTGGTACCAAACCTGTTGACTCAGGGCCCGGTGACCATGGAGGATCAATGCCACTTTGGTCTTACGGCATGGCTATTGAGAGGGTGCAATTGAGAGAAGGGCTATTCTAACAAGGTCATCTCCACTCTCTTGCAGGCCCACAAGCGTTCCACTTCCATGGCCTATCCTTGGATCTGGCACCAGTTTGTGGCTTGGTGTGCTTCTAGAGCGATCACACCCATGCAGGCTTCTGTCTCACCGATACTTGACTTTTTGCAGGATGGTGTACAAAAAGGCTTGGCCTATAATTCCCTGCATGTTCAAGTGGCAGCGTTGGCCTGTTTTCGGGGGAAGGTCTCGGGCTTCTTCCTGGCTGCGCATCAGGACATTGCACAGTTTCTTAGAGGGGTGCTTCGGCTCCGGCCTCCCATGCGGGCCCCTTGTCCGGCTTGGAACCTGGGGCTAGTATTAAAGGCTCTTCAGTGTTCGCCCTTCGAGCCTCTGAGGCGAGCTTTGGAGAAGGATGTGACTAAAGACAGTCTTTTTGGTGGTCATTACATCGGTGAGAAGGGTATCTGAGCTGCAGGCGCTGTCCTGTCGAGACCCATTTCTGCAATTCTCAGAGTCCGGAGTAACGGTACGTACTTTGCCTTGCTTCCTGCCTAAGGTGGTTTCAGCGTTTCACCTAAACCAGCCTATTTTTCTGCCCTCCTTTACTAGGGGGGAGTTTCCGGAATCTTTTGGGCAGTTGCACCTTCTGGATGTGCGCAGGGCTCTGTTGCAGTATCTGCAGATGTCAAATGCTTTCAGGGACCTCTGATCACCTTTTTGTATTGTTGTCAGGTCCTTGCAGAGGCTCTCCAGCGTCTAAAGCCACTATAGCCCGTTGGCTTAAGGAAGCCATTTTTTCTGCATATCTGCTATCTGGCCGGCCTCCGCCTGATGCCTTTAAAGGCACATTCCACAAGAGCGATTTCCTCCTCTTGGGCTGAGACGGGAGCACTCTCTCTTCAAGAGATATGTATTGCAGCTACTTGGGCTTCTAAGCTCTCTTTTGCCTGTCATTACAGGCTGGATGTGGCTGCCAGGAGGGATGTGCTTTTTGGAGCACAAGTGCTGGCGCGTGGTGTGACTTGTTCCCGCCCTATCTAGGGATTGCTTTGATACATCCCATTCGTAATGGATTCATCTGCTGATGATGACAAGGAAGGGAAAATTAGGTTCTTACCTTGGTAATTTTCTTTCCTTTAGTCACAGCAGATGAATCCATGATCCCTCCCTGATTGACTCTGTTTTGTATTCAGTTTTTTCTGCAGACATGTTCCCTCATTGGGAGAAGTTGGAAAACAGTCTTCAGGATTTCTGTTCTTCTACAGGAGGTTGAGTTCGTCCCTCCTTTGTGTTATTGCTCCTGTTCTGGGGCGTTCATTCACTGTGTGGAAAGTTCATGTTATGCTACTTTGCGGTTTAACACTGCTTTGGAAGCTTCAAAATACTGAGAGGCAGATGGAGCTAGCCGTCCTAGAGGCACTATGGTTTTCAGTGTTCTTTGTCTCCCCCTGCTGGTAGGTGGACACAACCCATTCGTAATGGATTCATCTGCTGTGACGAAAGGAAAGAAAATTACCAAGGTAAGAACCTAATTTTCCCTTAAATCACTGAATATCAGCAAAAGCCCCCAGAACTCCAATATGCTGAAGACAAGGCTTATTGATGGTCCAGTAAGGCCCCTGCCAGATACCCCAACCGCACTCCTGCACACCTTTAAGCTGGGAGACAGAAATAATGGTGGAAAGCTATAGCGTTTCTCAAGGTGGCCAGAGCTTGGGGATTGGCTCTTCAGATGGTGCAGGGACACTAGAGTGTTGTGGTCCCTGGGCTGCTGTTTCTGTCTGATAGACCGCAATTAGAAGGGAGTGAGATTATCTAGAGCAGTGGTCTCCAACCTTTTTCAAGTAAAGGGCTGCAAAGTGGTCACAAGAAAAACTCCAGGGCCACCAAAAGATTGTAATTTTAAATAATTTTAATTTCTAATAGAAGATGATTTTTTTTTTTTTTTTTTTTTTAGAAAACTCACTTTATTTTGACTTATTAATAGTTGCAAAACCCATAAATGAGACTCCTGAGTAACACACAGGAAGCAGGGGACAGGAAGGGGTTGGAGAGCTGAACAGTTGAGTAAAGGAAAAGTTTAAATGTTCACTTTTCACCTGTGAAGTTCCATTAAAGTTCATGAAGTCATGAGGTTCACAATTACTAACAATGTTTCCAGTTCAGTGGGTCATAATTGGATCTTTTTGCCTAACTGGGACGGTGTTCAACTTGGCACAATTAATCCGAAGTGTTTGATTTTAGCTTGATATGAAGCACCTTTTGCATGGCTCATAATGCTAGACATATGAAGCACCTTTTGCATTGCTCATAATGCTAACGTTTATTTCTACTCATGACACCACTCAAACTCCTCTCCTGAGTATTCCTGCTCTACTTGTGCATACCTACAGCACTGCATTTATTTTTAGGATTGACTGCAAATCAACAATGTAATTACCTTTTATGTGACTAATGGCAGAAAAGTTGAATCGGCTCACCTGAAGGATGCAGCACCTTCAGGAGGAGGTGGGTAGAGAAGGCCCCACAAAGCTCAGCTGGATAGTGTGTGCCTCATATTGATGAGCATGCGTGTTAGTGTGACCACGCATGGCATGCAGGCACACGCAACCCAGAGGAGCTTCGCAGGGCCTCTTCTATACCCACCTCCTGATGTTTCCCTATCCTTCAGGTGAGCAATTCAATTTTTCTGTTTCAGTTATGGGGCTGTGTGTTGGAGACAACTGATCTAGAGCCTATATAGTAGAGAATTTGAGTTGATGGTTGACCTGTAGTATCTGTGGTGTGTGTTTGTGGGGGTTTTTTTTCCCAGGGTTAATTTTTTTTTTTAGGCTCCTAGGCTGTGCCTTCTTGCCTAGGCTCATCCAATTTGTTTCCAGTGTCCCCTGGTTTGAGACCATGGGAGGCTGTCTACAGGTGTCAGTTTTCTAAGGAAAAAGGACTTCCATATTCGTAGGCATGAGCCTCCACCCCCTTTATGGCGTAATAGCTGGCAAGTCCAACATTTTATCAATAAGGGCAACTACAAGCTCTGGTAATGCATCCTCAAGGTCTCCTAGGCAGAGTTGGTGATGGGCAGAACCTTTCAGTTTGACCACCTTGGTCAGAACCTCGCACACTGTGGAGTTGACTTGGTAGTCCCAAATGATGTGTGTGAATGCTCTTTGGAGAGACTTTTCAGATCTTTTTCTTCATGTTCATCACTTCTCTTTGCCAATCCTAGCCAGGGTTATAGTGGAGGAGTGGTTATTAACAGGGTTGTCAAGCATCTCTCTTTGAGGGAGGAGGTTTGGACCCTCCTTGTGTGCTCTTTGGGGTCAGGTTGGGCTCCACTTGCATGCTCTTGTTGGATGCCAGGATACAGCTTGTGAGGACTACCCTTGCTCTTCTGGGGACTCTGTGGGCAAGGTTAGTTGTGGGCTTTTATAGCCTTGTAATAATAGGTGGGCTCTGAGATGGCCCAGTTGGGTACTTGAGCATATGGCAGGCCACCTAGTTCTTGCAGGTGTACAGGAACCTTCCTTTGGGAGTTCTCTTTCTGTCCTGGCTCCTGTTCTGTCACTGTCATCCTCTTAACCCTTGGCCCACCCAGGGATCCAGGTCCCTTGGGGTTGGAGGCATGGTCAGCAGGGGTCTCAACGGAACAATGGTGCCATGCTTATGGTTCACTGCATTGAATTATCATGTTGTCATCCTTGTACTTCTAGGCATCAATTCCCCTAGTATAGGGGAGTCTTTTGTCTCCTGTGGGGTTCCAAGGCTGCTGGCCTTGCTTATCTGGGACTCTGGACCATTTCTCAGGTGTCCTGAGCGCTGAGCGAATTTTGCTGCCACTTTTTTTAATTTCTATTTATTTATTTGTGATGTTTCTTGGGGTGTGATCCAGTTTCAGCTTTGCCATCTTTCTGGTTAGGCTCTGCCTATTGAGTGGCAGCGTTTTTCAGTATCCCTTGCATCACAATGGAAGTCTGGTGCTTGAAGAAGAGTACAGGGCTCCAGTAGGAAGGCATGTGATTGCTGGAGGCTACACAGGTCTCCTGGGGTCAGCCTTTGGCTGGCTAAAATTCCAGTTCTTCCTCATAGGTTTTTGGCTTCTTGGAGCTTTTGGTCGGGTCTTAGGTTGGTCCACTACAGGTTACTATGAATGTATGTACTTTGACTTCACGGTAAACCTGGAGGACGTAATGGGGCAGTTCAGCAAACTGAAGAGTAGCAAATCTCCTGGACCGGATGGTATTCATCCTAGAGTACTGATAGAACTGAAAAATGAGCTTGCGGAGCTACTGCTAGTGATATGCAATTTATCCTTAAAATCGAGCATGGTACCGGAAGATTGGAGGGTGGCCAATGTAACGCCGATTTTTAAAAAAGGTTCCAGGGGAGATCTTGGAAATTATAGACCGGTGAGTCTGACGTCAGTGCCGGGGAAAATGGCAGAGGCTATTATTAAAAACAAAATTACAGAGCACATCCGAGGACATAGATTACTGAGACACGAGTCAGCACAGCTTTTGTGTGGGGAAATCTTTCCTGACCAATTTACTTCAATTCTTTGAAGGAGTAAACAAACGTGGACAAAGACGAGCCGGTTGATATTGTGTATCTGTATTTTCAAAAGGCGTTTGACAAGGTACCTCATGAAAGGCTACAGAGGAAATTGGAAGGTCATGGGATAGGAGGAAAAGTCCTATTGTGGATTAAAAACTGGTTGAAGGATAGGAAACAGAGAGTGGGGTTAAATGGGCAGTATTCACAATGGAGAAGGGTAGTTAGTGGGGTTCCTCAGGGGTCTGTGCTAGGACCGCTGCTTTTTAATATATTTATAAATGATTTACAGATGGGAGTAACTAGCGAGGTAATTAAATTTGCTGATGACACAAAGTTATTCAAAGTCGTTAACTCGCGACAGGATTGTGAAAAATTACAGAAGGATCTTACGAGACTGGGAGATTGGGCAGCTAAATGGCAGATGACGTTTAATGTGAGCAGGTGCAAGGTGATGCATGTGGGGAAAAAAGAACCCGAATTGTAACTGTCATGCAAGGTTCCACGTTAGGAGTTACAGACCAAGAAAGGGATCTGGGTGTCGTCGTCGATAATACACTGAAACCTTCTGCTCAGTGTGCTACTGTGGCTCGGAAAGCGAATACAATGTTGGGTATTATTAGGAAAGGTATGGAAAACAGGTGTGAGGATGTTATAATGCCGTTATATCGCTCTATGGTGTGACCACACCTTGAATATTGTGTTCAATTCTGGTCGCCGCATCTCAAGAAAGATATAGTGGAATTGGAAAAGGTGCAGCGAAGGGCGATTAAAATGATAGCGGGGATGGAACGACTTCCCTATGAAGAAAGACTAAGGAGGCTAGGGCTATTCAGCTTGGAGAAGAGATGGCTGAGGAGAGACATGATAGAGGTATATAAAATAATGAGTGGAGTGGAACAGGTGGATGTGAAGCATCTGTTCACGCTTTCCAAAAATACTAGGACTAGGGGGCATGCGATGAAACTACAGTATAGTAAATTTAAAACAAATCGGAGAAAATGTTTCTTCACCCAACGCGTAATTAAACTCAGGAATTCGTTGCCGGAGAACGTGGTGAAGGCGGTTAGCTTGGCAGAGTTTAAAAGGGGGTTAGACGGTTTAGGACAAGTCCATAAACCGCTATTAAATGGACTTGGGAAAAATTCACAATTCTGGGAATAACATGTATAGAATGTTTGTACGTTTGGGAAGCTTGCCATGTGCCCTTGGCCTGGATTGGTCGCTGTCGTGGACAGGATGCTGGGCTCGATGGACCCTTGGTCTTTTCCCAGTGTGGCATTACTTATGTACTTATCTCTAGCTTTTATTTGGCCAGAGCGTGCCTTACCTGGTTACAACAGGCATTAGAGTAGGAATAGGTCTCAGGGCCCTCCTTGCCAGCCGCTATGCCCCGTATGGAGTCAGATCTAGCCTATTTAGCAGACTTCCTTTATGATTTGGTGGTGTTCCTCTGCCAAACAAAAGCTCTGGCAGATTCTTCCTGCTGTTTGTTGTGGCTTTAGTCATTGGGCAGCGGATATGGCGAACAAAAAGCGGCTCACTAAGTTGCCCCTTCAGTGCGAGCTGCTGCTCGTGGAGGATCTGGAGAAGATTGTGAAGGATTTGGGTGATTCCAAATCTCAGCGACTCCCAGAGGATAAGCCCAAGTCCGCTTCACAGTCAGGGACATCATGGCCTTGTTTTCGGGAGGTTTAGCGGTACCGCCTGGGTTGAGCTTCTGTGGCGTTCCATCACCCCAGATTCCAATGGAGCTCTTCCTTTTTGAGTTAAGAGGATCTCAGGCGCATCGGTGTGTCAGGGGGCTGCAGGGCGCTTCTCCCAATGATGGGGCGTCAGTCCATGCTTCTGTGCTCAGGGTAGGAGGTCAGCAGACTCTCTTCTATGAAGAGTGGGCTAAAATAACCTTGGACCAGTGGGTCTTGGATATTATCAGAGACGGTTACAGGCTAGAATTATCTTCTCCCATTGGGGATTCTTCTTGGTGCACTATAGCATCCAAAAGAGTGGCAGTCGAGACCACGTACGTTGCAGTCTCTGGTGGACTTGGGGGCAGTGGTGCTTGTGCCCCACCTTGAGACTCGCATGAGTTGATATTCCTTTTATTTCGTCATCCCTAGGAAAGGTGGTTCCTTCTGTCCCGTCCTTGATCTCAGGAAGGTGTACCAATTTAGGAAGGTCTGGCATTTCCTCATGGCAACTGCTGCAAGCCTCTTGATGCATGAACACAAAAAGGCACCACACCAACAAAATTCAGTCCATTCAGTCTTGGATTTTTATTTATTTATTTATTTTTAAAAAGAAACCGCTTCTTTATTTGGTGTTTTCCTCAAAACAAGACATGACATAAAAAGGACTATAAGCGCGCACACACACACAAAATATATATATATATATATATATATATATATATATATATATATATAATTAGGAATATTTCTTGGTCCCTTTATGGTAGGCAGACAGGCTGTTCCCTAGTTTTTTGTGCTGGCCACACAGACTGGTTCATCAACTCTTACATTCTTTACCTTCTCCTTGAGGAGCATTCCTCTCTTATCTTTTGAGTCCCTTGGGGCAGGAACCCAGACTTTGGTCTTTTTCTGAAAGATGCACAAAATAAGCAATCCACTACAGTATTCATCAGTTAATTCTGGTACCTAGGATAAGTACTTAAGTGTGCATGTGCTCTGTACTTCTCAAACAAGCCCCAAAAAATCCGTTTTCCAAGTGTGCACCTTGTAATAAGGCACAGAGGAAAAATACAAACATGTCCCAAAATCAAAATATCACACTTCTAAAGACTACATTATGTCCTATTAGAAGACCAGACTTATCTGTGAGGGACTAAACCTTACTGTGCCCTATTTTATTTTATTTATTTATTAGCATTTGTTTATCACCTTTTTGAAGGAATTCACTCAAGGCGATGTCCAAAGTATGGCATAGTATACTACTACAAATTCTTATTATATTTACCACGTGGTATACTACTAACAATATCAACACAATATGTAATAGAACATTGTAATTGACAGTGCAGAGTATAAACAAAGATGGAACATATAGATAGGTAAGAGAGAGTAAGAGGAGTTAGAAAATAAGGGGACTAATTTAGAGAAATTTGTACATGAGGTTCAGAGAGATGGTTAACATATGGATAGGTAAGAGAGTAAGAGGAGTTGGAAAGTAAGGTGACTAATTTTATAGAAAGGTGCACATGAGGTCAAATAGTTAAATAGAATACACCCCTTTGGTCCCACTAGCCTCCTCAGGGATACCACTCTGTACAGCTTGCAGTCGTCAGGTGTACCTGGACTACCTCTCTTCGAACTTCTTACTGTGCGTATATATTTGCTGGACAAGAAAGAACTTTTAAAATAAGCTACCTTTTCCTTGGGCCAAGTAAGCCTAGGGTAACTGCTTTCCTGTTCCAAGGCCTTTCTGGCTATGAAGCGAGAACTCCCTGTCTTTTAGAAGCACTAAGTCCAAGTTCCAGATTCTACTGTCTTGCTCTGCTCTCTTGAATTATATTAGACAGGTCATTTTATAATTCCTTCTAAAGCATATGCAGGGAACTCCCACTATCTGTAGCAAATACTTTAGCACATCCTACTATTCAGAATAATCTAGGAGCTGGGACTCCAGAAAGTTCCTTCTTAAAAGACAGAGGGACATTTTCAGTCCTGCTGCCTGTTTTGTCCCCCTTTCTCTCCCCCCTTACAACTTTTGAACAGCTGCACTTAAATTTGGCATACAATATGTCATTGGAGAGAATGGCATATGATTTGAAAGGGGTAAGAGCAGAGCTAATCTCTGCTGTAGAAAATGTATTGAAACTCAAACTGAAGCTATACAGAATGTTGTTTCTTTTAATTGTTTAAGGTAATTCATAGTGGCAAAAGTGGCCATATGTAAATTAAAGCTTCTTAAGCCATACAAGGAAGGAAACAAAATTCACAATAGTTCCCAAGTTTTATGAATCCCAATGCTGACAGGGTTTTTTTTTTTTTTTTTTTTGCAATACAGAGTGTTTGCCTTGAGGAAACTTCACATATGAATGTCAGCAAGTTTTCAGCCACAAATCAAAAGGCTCATAGGTGAATATATTTTAACAGAGAGCACCACTAGAGAGAGAGAACAGGAAAAAATAAACAGCTGCCAATCGTGCTAAGGACTCCTTTTAATAAGTGTAGTAAAGGTTTGCAGCTACTTCACAGTAGTTGCCCAGATTAGCTCTCTGTAACTACAAAGTCTCTGTTATCTGGCGGGGTCTTTCCAGCATCTGCCTAAAAAGTTAACACAAGTTATGTTTACCGTGTATTAAGAGGATGACAGAACCCAAATACATTTCCACATTGAGCGTTTTCCACACCTGGCAGGCAGTTTTTTTTTGCCTGTCGCCTTAAGTCTTCATGGTCATAACACAAGGGGTATGACTGAAACAGAGAACAGCCGAATACTACTACTACTACTACTTAACATTTCTAGAATAGCCACAGTCCACCCAGGCCTGGCCCAGGAATTACTGAGGCGAGCTCAGGCCTGGGTTGTTAGGCTGCTTGACAGTACTGACTTTTAGAAGAGCTACCCGTCCTATGCACTAGGCTTAAAGTTAGTGATCTCTATCTCCACCTGCTGTGACTGAAAAGAAAATTATTAGGTAAGACATAATTTTACATTGTGGTTACAATCAAAACAGTTTACATACTCTATATAGGTACTTATTTTTGTACCTGGGGAAATGGAAAGTTATGTGACTTATCCAGAATCACAAGCAGCTGCAGTGGGAGTTGAACCCAGTTCCCCTGGTTCTCAGGCTGCTGTAGTAACCATTAGGCTACTCCTCTGCTCCATTAAGAAGACCAATTCTGTTTCATGAACACTTACAGGCCATTTTACTAGAGCACACTTAAGCAATTAACAGCATGTGCTAATCTGCACATTAACATTCTGGTATGACATTTAGCATGTGCATGCTAAATAATTACTGCAAGGAAACTAACTATACATAGTAACATAGTAGATGACGGCAGAAAAAGACCTGCACGGTCCATCCAGTCTGCCCAACAAGATAAACTCATATGTGCTACTTTTTGTGTATACCCTACCTTGATTTGTACCTGTCCTCTTCAGGGCACAGACCGTACAAGTCTGCCCAGCACTATCCCCGCCTCGCCTCCCACCACCGGTTTTGGCACAGAACAAGTAAAGATGGAGAACCCCCCCCCCCCCCCCCCACAAGACTAAGGCTTAAAATCTTTGCACCCTTTGAGTCCAAATGCCAAAAAGGAGGCAGTCTTACCTGTTCCCCGTTTCAGAATCTCGCCAAACTTCTCATGTTTGCCAAGGTTTGGCAGTTTAATGTGAACCCCACCACGCAGACCTGTCCCAAGGTTGGAAGGGCAGGTCAGAATATAACCAAGGTGTTGGTTCCACATGAACTAGAAACCCTTTGCCTTGAAGAGTTTTTAAATACTACTGCAGCACTAGCACAGATCACTTACCAGCACCTCCATGCACTTAAGGCAATACTAAGTCCTCTGCACGCACCCTAAATTCTTGCCAGAGGCAGTGTCGGAGTTCCATCTAAACCAATCAATTGCCTTGCCAACAATCTTTCCCCGACCTCATGCCCATCCTGGCGAAAGCAGCTTGCACATCTTGGTTTGCAAGAGAACATTGGCCTTCTACATGGAGCGGACAAGGCCCCACAGATGGCCCGCCCAGCTTTTTGTTTCGTTTGATCCCAACAGGATGGGAGTCACCATCAGGAAACACACCATCTCAATTTGGCTGGCAGATTGCATTTCCTTCACTTATGCCCAGGCTGGGCTGGCCTGACCTTGGAGGGTCATGTCATGGCTCATAATATTAGAGCCATGGCTGCATCGGTAGCCCACTTGAGGTCAGGCTCCATTGAAAAAATTTGCAAGGCTGCAACATGGTCTTCAGTCCACACATTTCACATCTCACTACTGCCTTGAGAAGGATACCTGATGCGATAGTCAGTTTGGGCAGTCAGTGTTGTAGAATCTGTTTGGGGTCTAGAATCCAACTCTACCCTCCTGGGCCCATTTTATTCAGTTCCAGGCTACACCCTCATTCAGATTATATATAGTTTCAGGTTAATCTGTGTTATGTCCTCGCTGTTTCGAGGTCCAATTGACCAATGTTTGTTGTTTTGGGTGAGCCTGGATGCTAGGGATTCCCCACTTGTGAGAACATAGAAGCTTGCTTGTCCTCGGGGAAAAAGCGAGGATACTTAACTGTAACAGGTATTCTCCGAGGATAGCAGGCTTCATATTCTCACAATTCTGCCCATCTCCCCTTGGAGATGTTTCCTTGGTTGTTTTTATTTTAGTTTTTGCGTTAGTATTAAACTGAGGAGATGCATTCGCACGATGGGTGGGAAGGAAATCACACATGCGCGGTGGAGTAAGGCTCGCGCTCTATCTTTAGCTTTGGCAAAACGCCGGACCAGGCGATGTGGATCAGCATTGCCCACTTGTGAGAATATGAAGCCTGTTGTCCTTAGAGAATGCCTGCTACAGGTAAGTATCTCCGCTATATGTGTGTGTATGTGTATAGGTATGTGTGTGTGACCCAAAGGTCAACGTTCAGTGCTATTGTAAGCTGCACCCACAGTTCATGATCAGTGTACTGCAACCTTCTTCTGTGATAGCTTCATAATACTAAAAGAAGTAGAAGAGCTCCCCAGGAGCAAATTTATGGAAAAAAAAATATAAATTGCAACATAAAGTGCTGATGATCGTAATGTTTAATTTAGTCAATCCATGATAGCCATGCGAAGGATGTGGAGAGATAGAGGCTGAAGGGAAAGCAGAGCAAATAAACCTGGAGAAAGCAGAAAGCAATGTGCCCCCCTTCCCAAATGAGTAAAATAGAAGGAAAAAAGTAAATCACGTTGATCCTCTTCTAAATAGTTTTGAAAAGAGAAGCACAGGAGGGAGAGAAAAGACAAAGGGTGTTGCAAGAGAGGAGGGAAAATAAAGCTTTTTTTAATGCTATTTGTTGATAAGATATAAATATGGGCTTTTAATGGAAAAAAAATAGTGGTGGAGGTGAAATGAAGTCAGAATGATTGTGTAAATTAAGTGACAACACATAATAAAACAACTTTATAATTTATTATTTTGCTTTTGAGCTGAGACTTGAGGACATTGTGGTGGTTCTTGTAAATAGTCTCACTTCATTTCCTTTAAGTTCATGACTTCTGTTAGATTCTCAACAGTTTTCTTTCAGAAGCATAAACCTCTGTTTCAGGAGTTTTATTCAGCTTCTTAATTTTGCTAATGTTTCTTAAAATGTGTTCTTAGTGCCTATCTGTTGAGAAAAAAATTAGCTCAATCTAAAAACTTTCAGATTTTGATGCCGTCATTTGGCCTTACCGATTTTGCTGCAAGATAAATCTGCTATAGTGTAGCTACAAGTTTTCAGCTCCCGTTTTATTGAACTGTTCTCTTATCTCTCCTCATTAATTGAGTAAGCCAAAGGTTTAGATACTGAGGACTAGATTCTATAAATGACACTTAAAAAATCAGCAAAAATAAAAATAGCGCTTGGTGCTATTAAATAAACCATTCTTATAGTTAGGCGCAGTTTATAGAATAACGCTTAATGCCAGGAACTGCAACTACATTTAGGCGAAACCATTTATACCAGTGAAAATTTGGTGTAAATCCCCACATGTAAATTAGGCACGGATCCCGCTAATTCTGTAAACGTGCATATGCATACATAATAACATAGTAGATGACGGCAGAAAAAGACCTGCACGGTCCATCTAGTCTGCCCAACAATTTAAACTCGTATGTGCTACTTTATGTGTATACCTGACCTTGATTTGTTTCTGCCATTTTCAGGGCACAGACCGTAGAAGTCTGCCCAGAACAAGGCCCACCTCCCAACCACCAGCCCCGCCTCCCCCCACCGGCTCTGCCACCCAGTCTCTGCCCATGCCCTCTTTTCTCATTCATTCACTAGAATTTATCAGCACATCTTAATAGAATACGCATAAAAGATGTGTGCGTAAATTCTAATTGCCGGTTAGTGCTGATGATTGCTTGTTGCCCAATTATTGGTGCTGAGTGGCTCATTAAATTGCTTACACAAATGGACATCTGTCTAGATTTGCACACACAACTCAAAGCGCCACATATAAAATCTAGGAGTGAGTCCATTCTTAGGACAGCTTACTTTGCAAGGTCTAATTGCATAGATAATTTGCAGGTTGTTTTGGTACTGTAATTTGCTTAAATGCTTTAGAAACTTAAATCAATCACGCTTCGATCTGTGGTACTGTTCGAAGAAATAAATGCCCGTGTTGCAGTAGATCTACTGTTCCCTTTTACACTGGAGGGTGATTATAGCAGAACTCAGTTTCTAATTTGTGTGTCAAAAGATGAAGTTTTGTTAGCAAAACCAAGAAGAAACCTGTAACAGCCAGTTAAGTTTTGACAACAAACAACAAATTGTCAACTGTCTAAAATTCAGAAATATTTTGTGTTGGAAAATCAGATATGGTGTGTTGGATTGTTTTGGAGTTTCTTAAAATTCGTATGTTGAGTGGGTTCCCCTGTTTCACCAGGAGTTTTTAACCATTGATGCCAGCATTTGAGATCAAATAGGGTGCGGAGAAGGGTCTTAATCTCAGGCAATCGAAACATTCTAGACAAAGTGAGGGTAGTTATTAGGGCAGTATAATTGTTTACTACTGTAATTTTAAAGGGGTAACGGATCATGGATTTGATATACACCTTTCTTTGCTACAACCAAAGCGATTTACATTTATTATATGCAGGTACTTTCTCTGTCCTAGTGGGCTCACAATTTTTTTTTTTTTAATTGACTTGTACCTTTTGTCACACCAAGGACGTTGCGCAGATGTGATGTAAGCTGGAAAGGCAGAAGGGTGTACTCAAACTCCCTGGTAGACAGCAGGGTACCAGGACCAACACTTTTTGCCTGGCCTGTTGCTCCCTTTCCTATCAAATAGATCTTCTTATCCTGGTTATTGGACAAGTTAGTCCGTGCCAACTGGGTCCAGGATTAAAGATGCTGCTTTAAATTTGCTAAGTATAAGATCATACTCTGGGGCTTACTTTCCTCCTGCTCCCGTTCCTCCCTCAACTGGTCTGATAGGCCTTTGGGAGCCCTCCCATACAGCAACTCAAAGTGGAGGAGTGGCCTAGTGGCTAGAGCACCGGTCTTGCAATCCAGAGGTGGCCGGTTCAAATCCCACTGCTGCTCCTTATGATCTTTGGCAAGTCACTTAACCCTCCATTGCCTCAGGTACAAACTTATATTGTGAGCCCTCCTGGGACAGAGAAATATCCAGTGTACTTGAATGTAACTCACATTGAGCTACTACTGAAAAAGGTGTGAGCAAAATGGGAAATTAAAAAAATAAGGAGGTCTGGATATTTTCCCATGCTGTGAATAAAGCTAAGGGAAGCACTTGATAGTGAGTTTTGCACCTCACTATCAAGGCTATGCTTCAGCATGGATTTGAGTGTCTTATTAAAAAGTTACACTAAACCGTTGAACTGTGGGTGATAAAGAGCAGTCCTGATATGTTGTATGCCGACGGCTTAAGAGTGAGAGATGTAACATTAGAGCCCTGATCAGTGATGACCATCTTAGACAACCCAACCTGACAGAATAGTTTTAACAGTTCCCAAGCTATTACCTTAGCAGGATAACTTTTCATAGGTAGAGTAGTAATTTGTTATAAATCTTAATCAGTGGTCAGTTGGAGGGGCTGGTTACAGGGACACCCTATTTTTTCCTCCTGGTAATGGGCCACTAAAACAGGCATCATGTTATGAGAATCAGGTGCTTAACATTCAGAGTTTCTATCTATTTATTTATTTATGACATTCATATCCCACATTTAACATGTATTAGGTTGAAACCTGGGAGCATTTGAAAGCTTTTTTTTTTTTTTTTTTTTTTAACTTGTGCCTAGATGGTTTGTGGGAACTTGCTCCTTCTGTTTTGAAGAATACAGTGTTATAAAAATGCACTTAATATTGTTTATTACTATTATTTACTACTGGTTGATATATAGCAGAAGTTAACCAAGTAAACGTCATGCTTTGTAATATAATTTTTAGTAGCATTTTTCTCAGTCATTACCCAAATACAAATAAAATTATAATGTCTGCCTGTTATGGTAACTTTTGTTAATTAAAGCCGTGTCAGAAAAATATTTGCAAGTGTGGTTTTATCGTGCAGGCAAACAATACATCACCAAAATACAAAATAGCAAGCAGCACAGTATTAGTCACCAAGTTTATACAAAGTTGATTATTTTCAGTGGAAAATAAATCTGTTGGCTTCCTGCTATGTAAATATTCCATCATTGTTTAATTATTGCTACCAAGTATTACATATTTAGGGCATATGCCTTAAACATAAGTTGTTTGCATTTGTTTATCTAGACCTTACATGCACATGGTATTGCTTATTAAACCCGAAGGCAAAACCAAAGTGTGGTTAAACTATTTTGTATAAACTGTGTTGTTATGAAATGCTTTGAGTCCTACTTATCTGTACATCTGTTTTGTTATTTTGGTGGGTGGAAACAGTCAGGTGGACTTACAGGGAGGGAGGGAAAGGGTTCTTGGGGTAAAAGTAAGTTTTTATTGTGCCATGTTGGATGGTTTACTGTTTTTTCTTGTTGTGTATAAAGCTTATCAACCAACATGGTTTGCTTTTAATAAAGATGATTAAAACATAAAAAAATAAGTTTTGGATGTTACTGAATTCTATTATTCTATCTCACTGTATTTCCAGTTTTGGCACAGTATAAGCAATCACAAGAACAAAATATAAGAAAACCAATGGACTGCATTAGAGGCTTATAGCCCATTTAGTTATGTTTCAACAAATGAGAGATCACTTGCCCCTGAAACATGCTCAAACAGAATAATCCATTTGTGTATCTAAAAGGTAAACTTCTACTAAACAGTTGAAGATGTGATTCCATGTGCCTCAAAGAAAGGAGAATTTAATTCTACTTCCATTTAATTTCAATATATTCCATCATCTTTATAACACCAGGCTTCCCAAGGCAGATTACAATAACATTTAAGATGAGCCCATCAGGAAACAGGATATCCTCACTGAAATTTGGCCATCTGTATTGTATACAGTGTATTTAGTTTTTACTGTAGAAATATGAGCACAAAATACAGAGTTTAAAATTGCTGTTTCTACCAGCTGTAATAAATTTTAAACTGTTTTAGTGATATTCAATTGTTATTTCATGATATTTATATCTGCATATGGGAAGCTTTCAAATACATTAAAAAGCTGTCCAATAAGTTTTAAAAAAATACTTTTGTCCTCCACCTTTTAAGGCACTGCCTATCCATTTGAAACAGCTTTAGACTTGTTACAGATGGACCAACAATAAAACTACAACAATGTGGATTTAGCAGCTCATAGGCTTGCTTGCTTTATTTTGAGAAAACGGGGATGACGGCTGCGCTGGGAAGGGGAAACTTAGGCTATCCTAATTGGCTTCCTTGCTTACAATGGACTAGATAGGCTCACTTCCACTCCTGTTTATTAAACCTCCTTGTGTAGCCCATGGATTAAAGTGACTATTGAGGCAGTTTACATTTAGTTGTTTTACAGGGCCCCAGAGGCCACTGGACTTGAGCATAGGCAGAAGCACCAGCAGACATCTGAAAAGGCTGTGACGTGATCGTTGCTGCATTCTTTTGTGAAGCACTGTAAGATTGTCTTAGCTTGGGCAATGCAGCTTATGGCAGAGCAGTGATTCAGGGGGCCTTTTTCATCGTCCCCTAATTACAGTATTGCTTAGATACATCCCGCTTGTCTGGTCTAGTCCAGCAATGATGGTAAGAAAGGTGAAATATGTTGATACCTGTTAACTTCCTTGCCCTGGAAGAATTCTGCATGTGGGATTTTATTGTCTTATCTGTGTATTTCTTTGTCAGTGTGCATAGTTCAAAGCTCATTGTTTCCAATTTTAATTTACACTAAATGCTGCAAGACTTAAATGGGGTAATTTTGGGATATGGTGAAATAGTAACATAGTAGATGATGACCAGTGTGGTCCATCCGGTCAGCCCAACAAGATAAACTCATTACATATGATTATTTATTTGTTATTTCCTTGTCATCAAGCAGATGCAGCCATTACAGATGGGTTGTGTCCATCAACCAGCAGAGGGAGATAGAGAGCACACTTTTTTCAGTGCCTCATACCAGCTTGCTCCACTGCCTCTCTTCAGTATTCTCTATCTCCCCTAGCAGAGTGGCTGCAGCTTCTTCGAGCTCCATCTAAAATCTGCCTGGAGGTTGCTCCTGTGCTTTTGCCAGTTGTTAGCAGGGGTGTTGGAGGCTATAGCAGCTTTACTTTAAAGGCACATAGGTTCGCCCTTTCCCTACCTTACCCATACCTCCGTGGATGTGGACACATTGCTTAGCTTTCCCTGTCCTTCCCCACCAACAGTGGATGCAGGCACATAGGTTTGCCCTTTCCCTGCCTTTCCCACTCACCTGAGCCTCCGGAGTTCTATTTACCTCTGCTTTCCTCACAGCGTAAAAAAAAAAAAAAAAAAAGTCACGTCGCGCTTAGACGCTGGAACAGAGGTTTTTCCTTTCCTTTTTCTGTGGGACCGGAGCTGTGACACTCGGTCCAGTGAGGTAAGAGTGTTTTCTGACTCCGCCAGGGTGGGCCCGTGATTGGGGCGATTTTGGTGCGAACCGCCATTTTGAATTTTACCGCCGTTTTCGGCGATGGCTGCAGAGACAGTAAAGCGCTGTTCCAAGTGTGGCAAGCGCAGATCAGCAGCGGGGCTCTGTAAATCGTGCTGTACAGACGTTAGAGCCGGCCCGAGCATGGCGAGCGACGATTCTTCGTGCTCTGAGCTGGCAGCGGGCGCCATTTTGAATTTACCACATGGCGCGACCTCCGCTGAGACGGAGAGTCCTGAGCCCTTGGGAGGCCTCGGAGTGAGGCTGATATGGGAGCTACTAGCCCCGGCAGAGATCCCCATGGTGAGTTTTTCTCCCCTGATTTTGTCTTATTAATGTATAAAGCATACATGCTTAAAAGAGCTCTCCCACAAAGCCCAGCACGGGCCTCTTCTAATGCCCCCCCCCCCCCCCCCCCAGTGGATTCTAGCCTGGGTATGCCCTCTGAGGCGTTATTCCCTGATAATTGGCAGAATATGAAGCGCAGAAGGGCTCATTCCCCTTCAGAGAGTGCTGCACCTCCCCCCCCCCCTTTCCCCCGTGGTCGGGCTGCAAGGATTCGGAGGACTCTGGCAGGCCTTCATGGTCTTAGGAGCCAGAGTCTGGTGCAGAAGTGACTCAGGATCTGGACGATCCCTCCGCGGTGAGGATTTTCCACCGTGATGATCCGCCAGTGCTTATTTCTGATGCCCTGCAGGCTCTCTCTATTGAGGACCCTGCCAGTGGCACAGCCTCCTCTGTGAATCCTAGGATGGCTAGTACCAAAAAGCCTGCTCGAGCCTTTCCTTTGCATAACTCCATCCAAGAGCTTATTTCGGCTCAGTGGGCTGACCCCGAGGGACCTTTTGAAAGTTTCCAGGGCTATGGGGCAATTATACCCTCTGAGTGAGGAGCATATGGCTTGCTTTGCTATGCCTAAAGTGGATGCCCTAGTCACAGCTGTGACGAAGAGAACTACCCTCCCAGTTGAAGGAGGTGTTGCCCTGAAGGATATTCAAGACCGTAGACTGGAATCAGCACTTAAACGTTCATTTGAAATTGCAGGTCTCACTATTCGGGCGTCTGCATGCAGTTGTTATGCTGCTAGAGCCTGCCTGGCTTGGTTGCAACAGGCAGTGGAACAGCCCGGTGATGGGAGCGGAGCCCTTTTCAGATGTGGCTCCGCGGATGGAGTCGGCCTTGTCCTTTCTTGCTGACGCCCTTTATGATATTGTCAGAGCTTTGGCTAAACACATGGCAGTAGCAGTGGCGGCTCGCCGTCTTCTTTGGCTACGGCATTGGGCGGCGGACATGGCCTCTAAGCAAAGGTTGGTGAAGTTGCCCTTTCAAGGCCTTCTGTTTTGAGAGGAGTTGGAGAAAATTGTGAAGGGCCTGGGTGAGGCTAAACCCCAGCGCTTGCCCGAAGATAGGCCTCGGCCTTCCTCTAAGGGTGCGGCGGTCCACTCCTCTTACAGACCTCGCTTCCGTGAAGCTCGAAGGTACCACCTGGGGCATTCTGCTGGGTTCACTTCTCGTGCCCGTTTTCAGCAGAGGAACTCCTTTCGCTCGGACAAACGTTCCACAGCCACTGGCTCAAGGCCTGGAGTTCAGGGGCGACCCTCTCAATGATGGTGCACCGGCCCTCTCCTCGAGTCCTGTGATTGGAGGACGTCTTTCCCTTTTTGCCGAGGAGTGGGCCAACATTTCCTCAGATCAGTGGGTCTTGGACCTGATCAGAGACGGTTACAGAATAGAATTCAACGCCCCTGTAAGAGACGTGTTTGTGGAGTCCCGATGCGGTTCTGCCGCCAAACGGGCGGCGGTAGAGGAGACTTTACAAGGTCTGATTCAGATAGGGGCCGTGTCCCCGGTACCTCCCGCCGAACACGGCTGCGGCCGCTACTCCATCTACTTTGTGGTGCCGCGAAAAGGAGGGTCTTTTCGCCCTATTCTGGACTTAAAAGAATTAAACAAGTCCCTGAGAGTGCGGCATTTTCACATGGAAACCCTGCGCTCCATCATTGCGGCGGTACAGCCAGGAGAGTTTCTCACGTCTCTGGACCTGAAAGAAGCTTACTTGCACATTCCAATTTGGCCCCGCACCAGAAGTTTCTGAGGTTTGCGGTGATGGGAAAGCATTTCCAGTTCCGGGCCTTGCCTTTTGGCCTCGCCACAGCTCCCCGCACCTTTTTGAAGGTTATGGTGGTAGTAGCTGCCTTTCTAAGGTGAGAGGGTATTCGGGTTCACCCGTACCTAGACGACTGGCTCATTCGAGCAAACTCTGCTGCAGAGAGTCAGCATATAGCCAGAGTGGTCTCAGTACTTCAATCTCTGGGCTGGGTCGTCAATTTGGCCAAAAGTCACCTGACCCCCCCCGCAGTCTCTAGAATATTTGGGGGCCAGGTTCGACACAGCTTCGGGGTATGTGTACCTACCCAAGCAAAGGCGGTGCAAGCTTCAGAATCAGGTCTGTCTGCTCTTGAGGATGCCCCGCCCGCGAGCTTGGGACATTGTCCAGCTGCTTGGATCGATGACGGCCACCATGGAACTGGTGCCCTGGGCGAGAGCGCACCTGAGACCTCTACAGTATGCTGTACTCCAAAGATGGTCTCCAGTATCTCAGGATTACCAATGCAGACTCTCTTGGCTCCCTGCGGCTCGACTCAGCATGGAGTGGTGGCTCTCAGACAGCATGCTGCGGCGAGGAATACCGCTGGCGCTCCCCGATTGGTGCCTAGTGGTGACAGATGCCAGTCTGAAAGGCTGGGGCGCACATTGCAAGGGGAAGCATGCCCAGGGTCTATGGACACCCGAGGAGTCGGAGTGGTCCATCAACCGCCTAGAGTTGAAAGCGGTGTTTCAGGCGCTTCTGGCCTTTCAAGTGACCGTGGAAGGATTGGCTCTCAGAGTGATGTCGGACAACACGACAGCAGTGGCCTACATAAATCGACAAGGCGGCACTCAGTGCAGAGCTCTAGCCGCGCAGGCCGAACAAATTTGCCACTGGGCCGAGCTGCATCTTCAGTTTCTGTCGGCAGCTCGCATTGCAGGTCAGAGCAACGTGCAAGCCTATTATCTAAGAAGGCATCAGATCGATCCAGCGGAGTGGGAACTTGCAGACGAAGTGTTCCTGCAGATATGTGCCAAGTGGGGCAAGCCCGTGATGGATCTAATGGCTACAAGCTCCAATGCCAAAGTCCCGTGCTTCTTCAGCAGACGGAGAGATCCTCGCGCGGTGGGGTTGGATGCCTTGGCTCAACCCTGGCCTCCGGGCCTACTGTATGTGTTCCCTCCGTGGCCCTTGTTAGGGCTAGTGCTCCTGCAGATTCGGCTGCATCCAGGAGAAGTGGTTCTCGTCGCCCCGGATTGGCCCAGGAGGCCTTGGTATGCGGACCTCTGACAGATGCTCGTGGAGGATCCCCTTCAGTTACCTCTGGTTCCCAACCTGTTGTCACAGGATCCGGTGAGCATGGAGGACGCTGGCCGATTTGGTCTTATGGCCTGGCGATTGAGAGGGCGCAATTGAGAGGCAGAGGCTATTCCAATAAAGTAATTACCACTCTCCTGCAAGCCCGCAAGTGTTCCACTTCCGTGGCTTATGCCAGGATTTGGCGCCAGTTTGAAGTCTGGTGTGCTTCCAGAGAGATCACACCCCTGCGGGCTCCTGTCTCGCTGATTCTGGACTTTTTGCAGGATGGTGTACAAAAAGGCTTGGCCTATAATTCCCTGCAGGTGCAAGTGGCAGCGTTGGCCTCCCTTCATGACAAGGTTGAAGGCGTGTCTTTAGCTGCTCATCCGGATGTGGCACGGTTTCTTAGAGGGGTGCTTCGGCTCCGTCCTCCCGTGCGTGCACCTTGTCCAGCTTGGAACCTGGGGCTAGTGCTGAAGGCCCTTCAGGGTGCTCCCTCTGAACCGCTTCGGCGTGCTTCAGAGAAAGATTTGACACTGAAGGCCGTCTTGTTAGTGGCCATTACTGGTCAGAGCTCCAGGCGCTGTCCTGTAGAGACCCTTTTCTGCAGTTTTCAGAGTCCGGGGTCACGGTTTGGACCATGCCTTCCTTCTTGCCTAAATTTTCTTCAGCATTTCACCTAAACCAACCTATTTTCTTGCCCTCCTTTGTCGAGGAGGAGTTTCCAGAATCTTTTGGGCAATTGCACCTGTTGGACGTGCGCAGGACTCTGCTGCAGTATCTGCGAGTTACTAACTCTTTCAGGACCTCTGATCATCTGTTTGTTTTGCTATCAGGTCCTCCCAGAGGGTCTCCAGCGTTTAAAGCCACTATTGCCCGCTGGCTCAAAGAATCTATCTTTTCAGCTTATTTGCTTGCCGGCCGGCCTCCGCCTGATGCCTTTAAGGCGCATTCCACTAGAGGAATTTCCTCTTCTTGGGCTGAAACTGGAGCACTCTCTCTTCAAGAGATTTGTAGTGCAGCAACATGGGCTTCTAAACTCTCTTTTGCCCGACATTACAGGCTGGATGTGGCTGCCAGGAGGGACGCACATTTTGGAGCGCAAGTGCTGGCGCGTGGTGTGGCTTGTTCCCACCCTATCTAGGGATTGCTTTGATACATCCCATCTGTAATGGCTGCATCTGCTTGATGACAAGGAAGGGAAAATTAGATTCTTACCGTGATAATTTTCTTTCCTTTAGTCATAGCAGATGCAGCCATGATCCCTCCCTGTCTGATGCTATCTGCTGTAAATCTATTTCAGGTTCTGTTCGTGTTGCCTGGAGATTCCGTCCTTGGGAGAAAGTCAGAAAACAGTCTTCAGGATTCTTGTTCAATTAAAGGAGGATGACTTAATTCCCTCCGGTTTCATGTTTTGGAGGATGAGTTTATTCCCTCCGGGAGGATGAGTTTATTCCCTCCAGTTATGTCTCAGTGGAGGACGAGTTTATGCCCTCCGGGAGGATGTTTCATTCCCTCCATTCTGAGTTAATGCCCTTTGTTGTAGGGCCATCGTTCGCTATGAGGAAAGCTTATGTTATTCCCATTGCGGTTTGCCATACTGCTTTGGAAGCTTCAAATACTGAAGAGAGGCAGTGGAGCAAGCTGGTATGAGGCACTGAAAAAAGTGTGCTCTCTATCTCCCTCTGCTGGGTGATGGACACAACCCATCTGTAATGGCTGCATCTGCTATGACTAAAGGAAAGAAAATTATCACGGTAAGAACCTAATTTTCCCATTTGTATCCCACATTTTCCCACCTATTTGCAGGCTCAATGTGGCTTACATAATACTGTAGGTGTACGCCAAGCCGGTAAAGAACAAATACAAAGTGGTAATATGGTGGAATAAGAAACATGTGTTACAGACACATTTAGGAATCGTAGAGAAGATGAATTTCGTTAAGTCCAATTACTAGCTTTAGATAGTTGTGTAGCAGGGTTCAGGCTTTTAGGTTATGTCAGTAAGGTATGCTTTTTTGAATAGGTAAGTTTTTCGTGATTTCCTGAAGTTTAGATGGTCGTATGTTGTTTTTACGGCTTTTGGTAATGCATTTCACAGTTGTGTGCTTATGTAGGAGAAGCTGCTTCCATAAGTTGATTTGTATTTGAGTCCTTTGCAGTTTGGGTAATGAAGATTTAGGTATGTTCTTGTTGATTTGATTGTGTTTCTGGTTGGCAGGTCTATGAGCTCTTTCATATATCCTGGGGCTTCGCCGTAGATAATTTTGTGAACCATGGTGCAGATTTTGAAGGTGATACGTTCTTTGATTTGGAGCCAATGCAGTTTTTCTCGGAGGGGTTTAGCACTTTTGTATCGTGTTTTTCCAAATATTAGTCTGGCTGCCGTGTTTTGGGCGGTCTGTAGTTTCTTTATAAGTTGTTCTTTCCATCCTGCATAGATGCTGTTGCATTAGTCAACGTGGCTTAGTACCATTGATTGTACCAGGTTGCAGAATGTTTCTCGCGGGAATAATGGTTTCAGACGTTTGAGTTTCCACATTGAATGGAACATTTTCTTTGTTGTAGTTTTCACTTGGTTCTCTAGGGTGAGGTTTCGGTCGATTGTCACGCCGAGGATTTTCAGGCTGTCTGAGATAGAGAGGAGAGGGTGTAATCTGGGGTGATTATATTTATGGGTTTGTTCACGTATTGGGATGAGAGAATGAGACAGTGTGTTTTTTCCGTATCGAGTTTTAATTGAAATGCGCTTGCCCATGAATCCACGATGTTCAAACTTAGATTTATTTCATTGGTTATTTCTGTCGGATTGCATGTGTAAGGAATGTGTATTGTGACATCGTCGGCATAGATGAAAGGGTTAAGGCCTTGGTTGGCTAAGGATGTGGCTAGTGGCGTCATTATTAAGTTGAAGAGGATCGGTGATAACGGAGATCCTTGAGGTACTCTGCAGTCTGGTTTCCATGGTGAAGATATATCTGTGTTTGATTTCATGTGATAGGTTCTGGTGGTTAGGAAACCTTTGATTCAATTTATTATGTTTTCCGCTGATCCCAAAGTAATTGAGAAGTCCAATCAATATATTGTGGTCCACCATGTCGAATGCACTAGACATGTCAAATTGGAGGAGGAGTATGCTTTTTCCTGTTACTATTTCCTGCTTGAATTTGGTTAGGAGAGTGATTAATACTGTTTCAGTGCTGTGGTGGGATCGAAATCCTGATTCCCACTCGTGTAGTATTGAGAATTTATTTATATAATCAGAGAGTTGTTTGGTTACCATACTTTCCATCAGTTTAACTACCAATGGAATAGATGCTACTGGGCAGTAGTTTGAGATTTAGTTTGTTTTCTTCTTAGTTTCTTTTGGTATTGGGGTGAGTAGGATATTGCGGTTTTTCTTGGGGAAGAGGGCCTTTTTGGAGCATGTGGTTTAGATGTGATGTGAGATCGACTATGAAGCGTTTGGGTGCGGATTTTAATAGGTAGCTGGGGCAAGTGTCCAATCTACAGTGAGTGTCAGAGAACCTTTTAATCGCCTGGGTAACTGTTTCAGCAGTGAGGAGGGCGAATTTGGACCAGGTTCGGTCCGCTGGGTATTCTCCTCGGGTTGGATCCAAGCCATTGATGAAGTATTCGATATTAGTGGTGTTCTGAGGTAGCGTGCTGCGTAGTTTTGCAATTTTTTCATAGAAGTATTTGGCAAGTTTGACTGCCGTTGGGATGTCTGTGTTGGTTTTGGTAACCAAGGTAGTGTCTAGTAATTTGGTCACGAGTTTGTACAGTTTCTTTGAGGCATATTTTCAAAGCACTTAGCCTTCCAAAGTTCCATAGAAACCTATGGAACTTTGGAAGGCTAAGTGTTGTGAAAATATGCCTCTTTGTGTCTTTGTAATTTGGCCCAGTCGTTGAGTGAGTTGAGTGAGTGTTCGAACAATCTGGATGGATTACCAACAGCGCTCTCTTTTCCGTCCAACCAGACGCTTACAACTACAGTTACTGGCGTCGGTATACTTAGAAACCGATAGGGGTGTCACAAAAAGTGAAAACACTAACCATCTGTCTCGTCCAACTGTGACAGTTCTGCAGAATTTTAGTGCCTAGAATCCAACTGTGGCCTCCTAGGCACATGTATATTCTGTTGCTGGCTGCACCCTCACAACAAGACTGTATATAAGTTAAAGGTTAATTGGCTTCTGGTTGACCTTGCCATTTCAATTCCCTATTGTTCTTGATTTATTTTCATTGAGCCTGGTAGTTAGGAATTCCCAAATGTAAGAAACACTATGTCCTGCTTGTCCTCAGAAACAACAAAGTTACTCACCTGTAGCAGATGCTCTCCTAGGACAGCAGGGCGTGTGTTCTCATATCCCTCCCACCTCCTCTAGGAGTTATAGTCCTTTAGTTTGATATTGTACTGCTGGTCCCTTGGGCTCACGTGTGTGTGTGGGGGGGGGGGGGGGGGGGGTGGCAGCGACAATCACATGTGTGATGGGATGCTGCCAAAAGCTGCTTAAAGCTATAGATAATGATAAAGCATAATAGTAGTTTAACACGCGAACATGATAATGATGAGACAAACTAGTAGATTAACAAGCTAGTATTGTAAGGCATTTCTGGATAGTTGTGTTGGAGTTCATATTTGTTGGTCTTTGGGGTATGCCTTGTTGAAGAGATGGGTCTTCAGTAGTTTGCGGAAGTTATTTAATTCATAGAGCGTTTTTAGGTTGCGCGGCAGCCCATTCCAGAATTTTGTGCTCAGGTAGGAAAAGGTTGACGCATGCGTTGACTTGTATTTTAGACCTTTGCAGTTGGGGAGGTGAAGATTGAGGAAAGTTCGGGATGATTTTTTGGCATTCCTGGGTGGTAGGTCTATCAGGTCTGACATGTAGGCTGGGGCGTGTCCGTGGATGATTTTGTGAACTAGGGTACATGTTTTGAACGTGATGCGTTCTTTAAGTGGGAGCCAATGTAGCTTTTCTCGTAGGGGTCTAGCACTTTCATATTTTGATTTATCGAATATGAGTCTGGCTGCAGTATTCTCAGCTGTCTGAAGTTTTTTTATTATTTGCTCTTTGCAGCCTGCGTAGAGTGCATTGCAGTAATCTAGATGACTGAGTACCATTGATTGTACCAGGTTTCGGAAGACGATTCTTGGGAAGAAAGGTCTTACTCTTTTTAGTTTCCACATACTGCCTCGGGAACGAGGAAGTCAGTAGCATGCCTCCAGTCCCCGACGCGCACTCAGTTTGTGTATGAACTGAGCATGCTCACTGATTGGCAGCTGCAGGCATCTCACTGTCTTCCTCACTCCTGAGGCAGTACAAGAAGGAAGGAGGCCTCTTTTGGCAGTGGATTTCTTTAACTGGTGGGGCTTTGGCATCCCCACCAGCAAAGGTATGATACCTAATGTAGAGGGAGAAGACAGAAATGTGTGCGGCTGTGCCCCAATGGACTGCTGGCTATCTTCCACCTTTAATCGTGCGATTAACCGCAATTAAAATTTTTACTTGCAGTGCAGCCCTAGTATTTAATACTTGTTGTTTGATAAAACCAGCATTCACAAAACAACTTCATGGTGGTGTACAAAATCCGAATATGAAAAACTATAATACAACAGATAAGTAAACAAATCATACAAAAGGGGCTGAAAAGGAAAAAAAAAAATCAAGACTGAAACAAAAAGAGATGTGAGTGCATAGAACACATTATCCAGAGAACTGTAGCAAAGAAATATTGGGCACTGTTTTTTTACATACTATAAGGGCCCTGTTTACTAAGCTGCGTTGTAGGCGCGCTAGCGGTTTTAGTGCGTGCTAACGCTAGACACACCCATATATTCCTAAACAGGTCCCTAAATTTGTAGATAATCTATCATTAAACATTTGTGATGGTATTTGAGTTGGGCCACTTTAGTTGTTACTTTTGCTAATGACAAATTGTTAATTTTTGATACCTTTGT